>NC_041390.1:586064883-586100585 GCF_002162155.2 Triticum dicoccoides
GCTGCATGAACAGTAGACGGTGGAGGGGTGCCCGTGGAGGGGTGGATGAACAGGACCCCGTGGTGTGGAGGGCTGGACGAACAGTAGATGGTGGAGGGCAGGATGAACAGTAGCCCATGGAGGGGTGGTTGAACAGGAGCCCGTGGAGAGGGGTGGTTGAACAGTAGCCGTTGGAGTAGCGTGCGGTGGAGGTTGGATGAACAGGAGCCCGTGGAGGCTGGATGAACAGGAGCCCGTGGAGGCTGGATGAACAGGAGCCCGTGGGGGCTGGAGGAGGTCGACGATGAAGATGAACAGTATCCCGTGGAGTCCCGTTTTGCGGTACACCACACCCATCCCGATGAACAGGACCCCCGTTTTGACCGTAGCGCTCCAACACAAGTCCGTTTCCTCCGTTTTGCGGTACGCCACACCCCTTCCGATGAACAGGACCCCCGTTTCGACCGTAGGAGGTCAGTTTCCTCCGTTTTGCGGTATGCCACACCCCTCCCGATCAACAAGACCCCCGTTTCGACTGTAGGAGGTCCGTTTCCTCTGTTTTGCGGTAAGCCAGACCCCTCCCGATGAACAGGATCCTGTTTTGAACATGGCCGGTTGAACACAAGGCCGTTTCCTCCGTTGTGCGGTATGCCGGGCCTTGCTTCCATCACCTGTTCCGTCCAAGCCCTCCTGATGAACATGACGCATTCGTTGCCTCCCATGAACACGACGACGACGCTGTTTCTCCGTTCCGACCCAGCCATGTACACGATTCCTTGCCGTATATATGCGCGAGTAGGCGTTCGAGACCCTACCCGTATGTACACACACATGGCCGTATTTTCTTTCTTGCACCCTGACCGCTGTACGTACGTGTACATGCTACGTGCGTGCCTCTACTACGACATGTGTGCGCCTCTACATCGACCAATATATATGTACGTACACATTCGCGACCAGAATGACAACACTATGTACGCTTCGACCAGGTGGGTCCCGACTGTCAGGCACTTTCTTGCGTGCGAAGATGTAGCTGGTGGGTCCCAGCAGTCAGGGGCAAACATTTTTTTCGCGAAATACGGTGGCCCGTCCGGTGGGTCCCCGCTGTTAGGTGGAGGAATAATTATTTTGCACGTAATAAGGAGGCACTACCTTGCTGCGGCCGTGGACCCAGCTGTCAGCCTCTCCACGTACAGTCCATGTCCGATGGAAGTCGTTCCTTGACCATGTTGACCACGCCGCGCCGAGAGCACCAGGGCGGTGGACGACGGCGAGGCCTAGGAAGGGGACGACGGGGAGCCGGGGAAGACGCGGCAGTGGAAGCCCGCGCGGAGAGGAGTACAAGGGTTCACTGGTTCGGCTGTGGTGTGAGGCTGCCGTCATCGCAGGGCCTGGCCAGCGGTGGGAATAGTAGGGGGCGGTGAGGCCTCCGCGGCAGCACAGCCGGCCACGGGAGGCAGGAGCATGTGGCACGACCGGCCCTGCTTTGGGCGGCTGGAGCAAGAAGACCAGAGGTTGAAGAAGCTCTACGGCCGTTGGATGGACATCGTACGGTCACTGGAGCTAGAATCGTTCATATTGACTAAAGTTGACAAAGCCCCCGTCCCAGTCAACTTAGTAGGCCCACAAGTCAGCCTCCCACCATGGTGGGTCCCAACTAGCATGGGGAGTATTCATTTTTTTGTGCGTAATAAGGAGGCACTTCCGGTGGGTTCGAGCTGACATCGGGGGGAACGTTTTTTTCGCGAAATACGCTGGCCCGTCCGGTGGTTCCGAGCAGTCAGGGGGGAAACGTTTTTTCGCGAAATAAGGTGGCCCATCCGGTGGGTCCGTGCTGTAAGGTGGAGGAATAATTATTTTGCGCTTAATAAGGAGGCACTTCCTTGCGGCCTCCTGGACCCAGCTGTCAGCCTCTCCACATACAGTACTCTTCCGATGGAAGTCAGTCGTTGACCATGCCGCACCGAGAGCACCAGGGCGGTGGTCTGGATGGCGGCAATGCCTAGGAAGGGGACAACGCGGAGCTGGGGAAGACGCAATAGTGGAAGCCCGCGCGGAGAGGAGTACGAGGGTTCACTAGTTCGGCTGTGGTGTGAGGCTGCCGTCGCTGCAGAATAACAGGGGGTGTGGGTGAGTAGAGGGATGGCCTGGCTAGCGGTGGGAGTAGTAGGGGCGGTGAGGCCTCCGCCGCATCGCAGCCGGCCACGGGAGGCAGGAGCACGAGGCACGACCGACGCTGGTTTGGGTGGCTGGAGCAAGAAGACCAGAGGTTGAAGAAGCACTACGGCCGTTAGATGGACATCGTATGGTCACTGGAGCTAGAATCATGCATATTGACTAAGTTGACAAAGCCCTCCGTCCCCGTCAACTTATTAGGCCCACAAGTCAGCCTGCCACTATACTGGGTCCCAGCTAACAGGGGGGTATTCATTTTTTTGTGCGTAATAAGGAGGCACTTCCTTGCGTGCGAAGATATAGCTGGTGGGTCCGAGCTGTTAGCGGCGGTAACTTTTTTTGGCGAAATACAGAGGCCCTTTCAGTGGGTCCCTGATGTCAGGTGGAGGAATCATTATTTTGCGCGTAATAAGGAGGCATTTCCTTGCGTGCGGCCGTGGACCCAGCTGTCGGCCTCTCCACGTAAAGTCCACTTTAGATGCATGTCGGTCATTGACCACGTTGACCAGGCCGCGCCGAGAGCACCAGGTCGGTGGACGACGGCGAGGCCTAGGAAGGGAACGACATGGAGGCAGGGAAGACTCGGCAGTTGTTTCCCACGCGGAGGGGAGTGCGACTGTACGAGGGTTTACTGGTTCGTCTGCCGTCGCTGGAGAATAACAGCAGGTGTGGGTGAGTAGAGGGATGGCTAGGCCAGCGATGGGAGTACGGTGGGGCGGTGAGGCCTGCACGGCAGCAGAGCCGGCCGTGGGGAGGAGGGAGCAGGCAGTCCCGCCGGCGCCTGTTTGAGCGGCTGGAGCAGGAAGAGCAGAGATTGAAGAAGCATGATAGCCGTTGGATGGCCATCCAACAGTCACTGCTTGTGCATCAACCTTTTTTTAGGAAAGCCTCAAATCTGTGGAAAACATCATACAACCCATCTGCCATTATTTCTAATAATTTATAGCCCCTTTGCTAATTATTAAGGTTTTTTTGGAGCCCATATTCTTTTTGTTAGCATTACAACCCATATTGTGGCCACGGTTAAAAAATTATACGAAATTTTGCATATTTCGGTGCGGTCCGATCTGTTTTTAATCCCGAAATTTCGGCTCACATTCATACTGATTTTAAAAATAAATGTATATAATATAAAATCCAACAAATTCTTCATGCATAAAAATTAATGTAATATCATATCTCGAAATGAAAAAAAAAAGATATTTGAAACTAATTGCCGGTTTAATGTGTTTTAAAAATGTACAGCCCATTTCTCATTACCGATGGGCCATTTTCTCGGCCAGCCGAATGAAAGCTCTCCTCGCCTTGAAAGATTTGCAGCCCAACAGGCCTGACAAAGCGACTTACTTGGCAAATCACAAAAAACTGGGCTGTGGCCGTGGACCCAGCTGTCAGCCTCTCCATGTACAGTACTCTTCCGATGGAATGTCGTTAACCACGTTGACCACGCCGCGCCGAGAGCACCAAGGCGGTGGACGACAGCGAGGCCTAGGAACAGGACCATGCGGAGCCGGGGAAGACGCGGTAGTGGATGCCCACACGGAGAGGAGTACGAGGGTTCACTGGTTCGGCTACGGTGTGAGGCTGCCGTCGCCGCAGAATAACAGGGGGAGTGGGTGAGTGGAGGGATGGCCTGGCCAGCAGTGGGAGTGTATGGGGACGGTGAGGCCTCCGCGGCAGCACAGCCGACCACAGGAGGCAGGAGCATGCGGCACGACCGGCGCTGCTTTGGGCGGCTGGGGCAAGAAGACCAGAGGTTGAAGAAGCACTACGACCGTTGGATGGACATCGTTGACCACGCCGCGCCGAGAGCACCAGGGCGGTGGATGACGGCAAGGCCTACGAAGGGAACAACACGGCGCCGGGGAAGACACAACAGTGGCTACCCACGCGGTGGAGAGTACGAGGGTTGACTGGTTCGGTTGCCATCGCCGAAAAATAACAGGAGGTGTGGGTGAGTAGAGGGATAGACAGGCCTGCGATGCGAGTATGATGGGGCCGTGAGGCCTTCCCGGCAGCACTACCGGCCATGGGAGGCGGGAGCAGGCAGTTCCGACGGCGCTGGTTTGGGCGGCTGGGGCAGGAGGATCAGAGTCTGAAGAAGCACGATTGCCGTTAGATTGACATCTAACGGTCTGACGCTGGTAGAGTCGATTGTTGACTAAGTTTCTTTTTTGAGAAACCTTGTGTACGCATGAACTTAGTAGGCCCACAAGTCAGCCTCCAAATTTGTGGCAGACAACATAAAGCCCATTTGCTATTTTTTATAATTTGCAGCCCATTTGCTAATTCTTAAGTAATTTATTACAACCCATTTTCTGCCTAGGACCACGCTCAAAAAGTCCAACCTTATTTTGCATATTTTGGTGGAGTCTGAACTGTTGTAATCCCGAAATGATAAACGTTTTTAAGAACTTATTGATTTTCCAAAAAAATCGTTTTGTTTTTGTAAGCAAATAAAACGTGGGACAAATTTAGTTGGTTTAAGGGAAAACCAGTGGTAAAAAAATCAGCGCTGGGTGGGAAAAAACAACAAAAGTAAGGATGTAAATATGAAAAGGGAATTTTATGTGTTTTCAATATAATGATACGTGTATATGAACTAGTAAAACTATAGGTAGAGCTTAGAAAACGGATGTAGGACATGCGTTTCAAGAGGAAAATAGAACTGGGCTGTGTGTTTGATTCAGTAAAAAAAACTGCCTGCAGATGTTGTAAGACAAAATATAACTAACGCTAGCGGGCCAGAGGCCAGTAGATACCTGCTGGATCTTTGTGCCCCGTTGTCGTCATGGGCTGGGCCTTTAGAAACAAAACAACCCCGGGCAATCTACAGCCCAGTTGAAACTTGCTCGACCTGAAAAAACAATATACATGCTCAATAAACGAAAGAATTCTGCAAGTACAGACTGATAAATGGGATGCAACACGAATATTGTTTTGTTTATCGTGATAATAAGTGCATGCACTTGTTTCGAAAAAATTGGAGAACTGGGAATTCGAACGACGGGTGCTTATGCTACCCATCAAATAAAAATCAGGCGCCTGAAAATTCATTTCGAAACAAATGATTCAACTTTATATCCACGTCGACCCTCGGCATGATGGTTGGAAGCAAATGCAAGCTCATACCAAAAGATCGTTAACAACAATACCAACTTGCAGATGACAAGGTATTACAACTACCAATACCAAACTGACTTATAATATTTTTACTCCTGGCCCTAGTGTTCGTCTGGTAGAAAATCTTGCAGAGGACCAGCTCCCGCTCCTTCTCTTGCTCCAGGTCCCCGAGGTGGTACTGGTGCATAACCCAGTTGGTCCTCTGCTGGTCGAAGTTCTTGTTGGTGTGCAGCACCAGAACCTTTTTTGCTGCCCATCTGCCGGCCGTTGACCATCACCGGCAAGGTATTGCCGGTCTTGTGCCACATCGCGTACATGCCGCACTCCGACTGTATCTTGTGACACGTCCACGCGCCCCTTCTGAACGCCTTGGAATTGCGCTGGAAGAAATGCTTACTTAGGCCACTCACTGTGATACGTGCAGTATTGTGGAATACAGGTTTTAGTGTACCTAGTTGGCATTTTCATAACATCTTTGGCATGTTGCAGTCACTTGTTTCACTTTTTATTAACTGTCAAATTGTAATTGCTTCACCAGGTCTGCGTGTAAAAAGAAAAATAGTGCTATAAACAAAGGAATATGTTTGTGCAAGTAGACGGCCGATCGGTGTCTTCCTTGGAAGTTTCTCAGGTTGGTTGTAACATATGCCGTGCTCGCTGTCGATGGTTGGTATGAACAAATCAATGAGAGACTGAAATCTCGCGCTGTCATCACTCACTTTGGCCTCAAGGTGCTCGATCAGCTCCTGATCCGTGGGATCGAACTTGACACCAGCCGGCAGCATGGGCCAATCCTTCTTCGACTTGCATCGGTAGTTCCAGTTATATGGTACTCAATGTATGATCAATCGACTATTTTAAGTGAATGATGAAAGATTTCGACAGATAAGTGGTACTGCAAATCTGAAGTCCAGAATACCCGAACACGCCACCGGGATTCTTGTGTCACCTCACGCGCAGCGTGTTGTCACGTCAATTCAATGTGTGGACATGATGAATAATTTGACCGACGTATACTAGTACTACTACTGTACTACTTACTAGTCATATTTAGTGTCACAATTTATACATAGGTTTAACTAACAAGTACACACTTGAAGCCTAGCTGATATATATCAGTACATCATCATCATTATCAGTACATCCTACGCAGGTGACTTAGGATGCACTTGATCCCAGGAAGGTATCTATCCTTCAAAGTAGAGGAGTGCTTCAAACTAACAACAGTACATAATATCCAACACAAGAGGGTCATGCTACAGCAGCAGAATACATGGCTCAGTCTAGATATCAGCATGAATCAAGTTGTGCATATTTGCTGTTGGCATGAACCACATCGCCACATGTCGGGTTTGCAAAAGCCATCCATCGCATGGAAGCTTGTTGCCTTTCACACACTGAAGATTATCTGACAACAAGCTGTGTCGACGAATCTTTGGATATGGTGATTCATGAAACCGATGGTATGATGTTTAAACACAGCCCCCCTCGCGAATGAAAGTTGCGTGGCACAGTAATCATCGCCGGTGATATGATCGATGATTGGTTGGATGATCGGATAATTGAGCCCGAGGAACAAGGAGTGGTTGCCGAGGCTGTAAACCTGCCTCCAGTTGAATACGCCTGGCCCAACGGAGCTGAGATCTTTCTCAAACATGAAGCAGCCATAGCCATCAATGTCACGAACACCCCATGCATTGTACTGCATGTGGTTTGATGTAATGGTTTGGTCAATTTGGTACGTGCGAATGAGCATCAAATGACCGCCGTCAGCTGAACGAGCGATAAACCACCACCCATCGGCTGGTATGATTCCAGGTCCTGGAATCATGAAGGCCAGCGCATTTGCGTCTGCTGCAACAATTCAAATTGGAGGCCAAAAGGACAAAAATAAACAATCATGTTTAGAGTATGTGTGGAATTAAGATTATTATAACAGTGACACATATCATAGACAGAGAATTGCAATGCCGTGGTCATAATCATACCCCAAGTTAAAAAAATAAGCCAATGGCTTTCATATTCTAGCAATATGTCATGGTTCAAACATCATGTAACAATGAGAGGAAAACAGCTATGACAGCGCCTACTCATATTCTACCATAGCACTTACTACTACTGTTCTCATATCAACTCTAAGAAATAACATGCGTTGTTATAAAAATCTTGTAAACGAGAGTAACATATAGCAATCATGATGTTATGCTCATAATATGTATTCTAACAATCATTAGATGCCAATTGTTCTCATATCAACTCTAACAATAACATGTGTGGTCATAAAAATCTAGGAAATGAGAGGAACATATAGCAATGATGTGGTTATAGACATGCTATGCATTCTAAATTTGTAACAAATGAACAGGCAGTCGTATTCATAAGGTAAAGATGAGATGAGATAGAACAATTACACGACGATAGATTCCACCAGTATAGGTAGCCAATCTGTGCGTCGACCGCGTAAACGATGCCATCGTGCACTATAGCATTAGACAGAAATGTTTCCTCAACATGATTGATGATGAGCCATAACCATGTATGGCGACCGGATTCCAGATAGACTAATCCCTTGTTGAACAAGGCAATGAGCTTGTAATCCATGTAGTCTTCTGATGGTGTGGGCACTTCGTAGATTACAACTTTCTGCAAACAGAGGTCGAGCCAAAAGCTTGACGTGTCTCGTGCGTAGTAGGCAGGAGTGTCCGGTGGGCTGCGAGGCTCGATGGCAGCGGTATCCAAAGATGGAAGGGTGATCTCTCACTGGGTGTAGATATCCACGAGACGCCATGGACTACCAGATTGGTGGATGAGGACGATCCAGTTGGCCTTCATGCCCGCCTAGTAGTGGCCGCGCATGAAGGGCAGGTGGATGGGTAGTGGTAGCATGTCGAGGGGCACCACGGCAACCTTCGTAGGATCGTTAAGTCGGTGTCTGGGCACCTGCGAGGATCGGGCATCAGCAAGCAGGGTGTCTTGAAAAGAGCCGGCCGGTTGCAGACGAGTAGACGGTACAAAGACACCGAGCATGCAGCCACACGGACGATGCTGAGTAGGTCCATACGACTACAGATCTGCTCCAAGAGAACATCGGGGAGGGAATTCCAATCGCGGCTCTGCGTGTCAGTCGGTTCTGCCATTGGGGTTTTCGGTGCTTGCGAGCCAGCAGGGAAGTGGATTCGGGCGGGCAAGCGAAGAAGCTTCTCCTTGTGTGGCCGAGCAGTGAGCGGGGGGATATGGTACGCACGAGCTACCAAGGAAAATGGCGCGGGTGGGCGAGCAGTGAGCGGGGGTAAATGGTGTGCGGCCGACGATGGGGAAGAGAGGAGGAAGAAGAAGAGAGGAGGAAGAAGAGTGGAAGATGGGGAAGAAAGTGCATTCAATCTCAATTCTACTAGTACTACTACCAGGATATACCGTCCTTCGGAGTGTAAATAGTTACACCGATGACATGTGGGTCTACCACAACAGGGCCCATATGTCAGTTAATGAAGGACAGAGGTGCGTAGGCGTATTTGCGGAAGCGTGCTCGACTGGCAAACATGATGGCAGTACTGGGTAAGGCTGATTTAGTAACACCAACACGCTGGTTCAGCTTATTAATTACGTGTCACATCTGCTGCAGCGTGTATTCTCACTTCACTGCGAAGACTAGTTGAATAGTTCTCTCTGACCGAGATGGGGAATAAATGGATCGCGAGGACTTCCTTTCTACAGTATCCCTATGCCTCTACGCTCACTTGACTCATTTTGCTCCGTACCTAGTCACTTGTTGAAATCTGTAGAAAGACAAATACTCCATATTTGAGAACAAAGGGAGGCTTTTACTCCGTACTACTCCCTCCATTCCAAAATAGATGACTCAAATTTGTACTATATTTGGGAACAGAGGGAGTATCACGATATGGAGGGAACAACGGAAGCTTGAAATATGAACATGTCAATGGGAGGGAGTAAGCCCCATGCATGCATGCATGCAACATGCAACACTCACACGTACACATGGACGCACGCAACACTCACGCACCCATGCGGCACACATCACACGACGCAACACACACGCTCACGCTCAAGTGCTCAACCTACTCCCTACGTCTGTGAAAGACTGTACATTTAGAGATTTACACATTGACTAGGGCATAATTAACGCCCAAAAGTAGAAGATTTATGTGTGCATGCGACCATTGAGATAAGAAGATTAAATGAAGGCCGTTGCATGCTGTAATTAAGGATAGACATGTAGCCTATACCTACAACACAAGTTGGTGCATTAGTCAATCAATATCGATTTAGTAGATTAAAGGCTAAATGCATTAGAAGTGTAGATGTACATCATGTAGTACACTCTTTGTTGGAAGACCAAGGGAGGACACGTGCATACACTCACATACACAGCCAGGGCGGTTCGCGCGCAAGGGTTGGACTCGTGTCGCGCCTGCGTAAATTTTTGTTTAACTGATTTCTTTGCTCTGCCAACTGACAGGTGGGACCCAGAAACCAGGTGACAATTTAAGCAGTCAACAAAGTGCCACGTCGACTATGTGGCCGGTCAGTAGGGTGCAATACGGTGCTCTACGATGAGCTAGTGATCGCATAATCGCCGCAAAACTATATATAGTGACCATAAAGAGCGTACTGTTACATACGTTGACCGCCAGTGTATTTTCTCTTTTCAAATTAAGCCATATTAATCGGAAAGGACGCAGTATGGACTACTACTCCCTCTGTCTAGGTGAATAAGTCATCTTAGATTGTGCACCGTGACCAAGGAGGAGGGGAAAAATAGAGAACTTAATGTTTATTTGCTAATTAATAGCATCGCATGCAATGAATTAACCACTGCATGTCGTGTTTGGTAGTTTCAAGTCATTAAAAGCATGCACACCCACATCTCTTATTGGTTGATATGTCAAGAAACAAGAAACGAGGTAGAAGTTAATGCACCACGCCTAAGTGTTTTGGGATTATTTGGTTTTCGTAAGATGACTTACACACCTAGACGGAGGGAGTACTACTAGTACTAGTACTGCTTTGATGTGTCCCGTCAACTCACCGAACGAGGAGAAGCTTGCTTACTATGCCTCTCCCTCGCCCACACGCGCGGTGGTTCGCAGGACGAGGAGAGGGTTTTGACTACAGCGCCCTCTCCCTCTCCCTCGCTGTCATGGTGGTCGTGCAACAGTTCAATCGTTGTCACATTGCCAGAAGCATATTGTACTGTAGTATCATCATTGTTGGACCTTCTGAAGAGGCGAAGAGCCAAGTGCAAGGTTCACACGAGTACGAACTGGTGAACCTCCTGAAGAGGCAAAGAGCCAAGCGCAAGGTTTTATAGGAGTTTTCATCATAGTAGGAGTGTACTAGTACAACTATAGCGAACGATGCTACTGTATGATGCCGCCACGTCACGTATATCCAAAGCTGTGCCACCTATTTTTCTCAAAGAGCATGTTGGAGCCCGTGCAACAACCACACAAGTTGCACGTAGACATAACACATTTACTAGTAATAAATTCTAAAGGACAAATCCAAGTATGCCACACAAGTTCATCTCCAACTCATGTGATAAATCTGTGCACGACTAGTCTACATATATTCATAGCGCTACCGTTCACAATTACCGTACTCCACTTACACGTTATAGATGGGCTACATGTCCTCCTCCAGGTTCCAGTCCCAGGTGTTCTTCATGGATGGCACGATCCATAGCGGTGGGCAACGGGAATCATTGTCGCAACTTTGTAGTCCGGTTCCACACGATGGAGACTCATCCAAGCTAAAGCGGCATAAATCAGGGATAGCGTGTCCCAGCATGTCGTTCATCCGGCAGTGCGCACTGAAGACACAACCATGCTTCATGAACGGCAGGCCTTCTGTATCGTGTACGGAAGGTGGCATACGCTTCACAATGGGGCAGCTGTCCCCGATGAAAAGCGAGTACTCTCCAAGAGTGTTCCTCGGCACCCACGTAGCATCACGGGGGTCGAACTCGGCGCCGTTCATCTGGTACACGCGGCATCCCAGATCTGGACACATGGTGACGTACATAGTCAAGGTCCATGCATAATAATGTTGTGCTCAAATGTGGTGGTCAGTAATACTGTGCAGAAAATAGTACTACTCCGGTATAGAGGAAGTAAAATAACCGGCTTATTATATATAGCCACTCTTGGCTACATGGATGAGATAGTAAGACATGGAAAAACAAAAATGGTGGCAGCTAGTGGGTTCAAGTCTTCAAGGGCCTAGCTAGCTATACGCGTCCTCTAAGGTAAAAAGTACTCCTACTAGTACTACAAAGTATACTACTAGTACAACAATGAAAGAGAAGGCAAGAGGGTTAAAAAATGGAATACCTGGGTAGATGGTGATGGTCTGATCGTGGTAGATTATGTGACCATGTTGCACATCAGTGGTACCATGGGTAACGACTGCTAAGATAGTTGATCCCAATATGCCAAAGTCAGCTACAAGGTTCCAGGTTAGACCGAATCGCGGATGCAAATGCACATCTAGGATCGGCGATCTTATTTTGATCGGGGGATGACTGGTCCCTGCAAAATAATGGAGTACCGTTAGGGATGCAAATGATGGTTTGTGCATTCTATTTGTAATCTCCCGTATCGTAGGATGTCAACCAGATGAAACAAGTCCCCTGGCTTGTCACCGCGAAGATGCGGCCTAGATGGCGCACGGCGTCTATCGGATTTCGGGTTCCGGCAGACCCTTGAGGTTCGAACACTGGGGTGCGCGCGGAGATCTCTCCCCTACCGATCTACGTCCAATCTTCTCGTGCAAACTAAGATGAAAACGACGAGCAACACAAGGGACACGAGATTTATACTGGTTCGGGCCACCGTTCTAGTGTAATACCCTACTCCAGTGTGTGGTGTGGTGGATTGCCTCGAGGGCTGATGATGGACAGTATAGAGGAAGAACAGCCTCGCGAGAGGTGTTCTTGAGCAGGTGCGGTGAGTTCTACCTGGTCTCTCGATGCCTCTACTCTGTGGTGGCTAGCTCTATTTATAGAGGTCCCGGGCCTCTCCCCGAAATAATTGAGCGGGAAGGGCGCCAACAATTGGCCATTTTGAAGGGGAACATCTAGTACAAGTTATCCTGACCAAAGGTGGTCTTTGGCTGCCAAAAGCTCTGGTGGTGATGCCGTCTTGGGCTTCACGGTGACCTCCGTCCGGCCGTTCGGCTGGTCTTGGTCTCGTTGCACTAGAATGGTAACCTTTGCCTGATGCCTTGGCCTGTGCTTGCCTCCCTTGCGCCAAAGGGGAAATAAGGACTCTGCACAGGCCGGCGCCCGCCTGGCGCCCGCCTGGTCTTGATCGTCATGGCTTGCCTCACTGGATCCTCGCGAGGTACCCTTGCATTGATCTCTCCGCCTCCTCGCGAGCCTGCCTGATGAGGCCGCTCTTGAGGAAGCTTCCTGTCATCCGCCCCGCGAGGCTTGGCCCCTCGCGAGGGTCTTGAGCTTGTGTTGATGAAGATGGGCCGTGCTGGGCCCCCACTTGAGCCACACCGCAGGCCGCAGGCAGGCAAGTCTGGGGACCCCTGTTCCCAGAACACCGATAGTAGCCCCCGGGCCCAAGGCGCGCGTGGGCTTGTCTTAGCGAAGAAGCGAAGGGGCAAGCGCGAAGCACCGCGGGCCCTAACAGCCTGCGGCCTTGGGCGCCGCGTGGCGGTTGGTTGGACGTGGGCGTCTGCGCTTCCCCACATCGCCTCGGCAACCGCACGACTTGACAAGTCCCTGCATGCAGAGATATGGGTCATGATTACCTGCGATCGTGGTGCTCGGCGGTTGGTCTTCTCCGGCTATAAGTACAGGGCCACGTGAGCTCCGCCAGTCCGCCCCTTCTTTTTACCAGGCCAGCACCCGCGGCCAAGAGGTTGAAGGAGGCCTCTACGGCCCCGCTTGGGGTGAACCCGTCCGCCGGAGCGGTGCCTTCGGCCACTGGGGGAGGGGACGGTGAGGCCCGCACCTCTCTGATCCAGCCGCCCTCGCGAGGCCAACCAGGGCACCTTGGTGAGGAGTCAGCCCCCGTGGCCCCGCTGGACCTGGAGTCGACTGTTCTCGATGCTGCGGCCGCGGCGACCAAGGCTCAGGAGGTCCCTTCCTGCCACGCCGTGGTCACGTTGCCGTCTTCTCCGCCTGCTCCACAGGTTCTTGTCTCTTCTGCCTCCTCCGCTGCCGTCCTGGATCAGGTTGCCAATGAGCTGAGCCAACTGCGGGAGGATCTCTTGAGTGCGGACCCTCGTCTGGTGGCCGGGCGCCTGGAGTTGGCTTCTGGCTGGGCTCGCTCTGCCGCCTCCGTCCAAGTGGCGCTGAGCCAGGCCGCGTCGTCCTCTGACGAGGAGAAGCGGGCCGCCAACCAAGCGAAGGCCACTTGCGATGCTGCCCTGGGCGATGCTGCAACCGCTCAAGGCTGCTGCAAGACGCTTGAAGCCGAGCTGCAGGGCCTGCGCGATGAGCTCGCCAAGGAGGTGCACAGCTGGAAGGAGAAGGAGAAGGAGATGAAGGCTAGGGAGGCCGCTGCCAAGGACCGGGACGCTGAGCTCGACGACCGCCACAAGCGGCTGGAGACGCTAGAGCGGTCGCTAAAGGCGGAGAGGACCGAGCTGGACGCCATGGCAAAGGTCCTGGCAGAGGACCGGGTGGCCTTCGCGAAGCTGGAGAAGAAGGCCCGTGACGTACTGAAGACGCTGTATGAGAGCGGCCTGGAGGAGCCGTTGGCTGGTACAAAGGACGGCCCCGCACTACTAGGGAAAAGCCTAGCAGCAGCGTGGGTTTTGGGCCTATTAGTAGCGCGGGGGCCAGCGCTACTAATAAGGCGCTACTACTACGTCCGTTAGTAGTAGCGTGGGTAAAAACCCGCGCTACTACTAACCCGTGCTTTGAAAAATAAAATTGAATTTTTTTTTCGATTTTTTTGCCCAAATTTTCGAAATTTGAATTATTTAACATCTAATCTCTAATCACCCTCATCGCTGCTCAATTTAATCTCTAATCACCCCTCATCATTCCAAATCATCTAACTTCCCGGACGGTCACCCATCCTCTCACTACTCCAGCCTGAGCACGCTTAACTTCCGGGTTCTATTCTCCCTCGATTCCAAGTCTGCACTTGTTGTTTTCCTGACAATAGTAAGATGTCAATCCTATTAACCCTCGGGAGTTTAGCTTGAGCATGAAGTCACACATTTCACTGTCTGAGTTTAAAACTATTGTTCTAAAAAACAATAATTATTTAGTAACACTAATATTTCTTGAATAAGTAGTTTGACCATAGTTTGACCACAGTTTAACCACAGTTTGACCAGATTTGACCAAAATTCCAAAAAACTGAAATAATTATTTAGTAACACTAATATTCTTGAATAATTATTTAGTAACACTAATACTTCTTGAATAAGTAGTTTGACCACAGTTTGACCAGATTTGACCAAAATTAAAAAAAACTGAAATTTGAGCATAACTTTTTTTCCTTTTAGAATTTGAGGATTCTAAAAATTTGCAAACAGGCCATAGGCCGTCTCCATTGGATGCGGATTTTCGTGCTGAACATTTTGATATATTATACGTTTTTTTCTAACATCGTATGCAAAAGTTATAGCCGTTTTACATTTTCCCTACACTTTTTGCAAAACATGTCCAAATTTAAGTTTTTAAATTTTCCTAACTAGTAGATGTAGTAACATAAATACATCTCGAAGGATTTTAATTTTTGAAACATTTTGATATATTATATGTTTTTTTCTAACATCGTATGCAAAAGTTATGGCCGTTTTACATTTTCCCTACACTTTTTGCAAAACATGTCCAAATTTAAGTTTTTAAATTTTCCTAACTAGTAGATGTAGTAACATAACTTCATCTCGAAGGATTTTAATTTTTGAAGTTTTTATCATTTTCTTTTGCTTTTTACAAAACCGAAAAGGCGATCCACAGGGGGGGGGGGGTAGAGTTTCAAAATGGGACCTTTAGTAGTAGCGAGGGTTTTTACCCCTCGCTACTACTATGGCATGTCCCGGAGGGGCACGGTTGAGACCTCTTAGTAGTAGCGAGGGGTAAAAACTTAGTAGTAGCGTGGGTTTATAACCCTCGCTACTACTATGGCATGGCCCAGGGGCACGGTAGAGACCGCTTAGTAGTAGCGAGGGGTAAAAACCAGCGCTACTGCTATCAACTTAGTAGTAGCGAGGGTTAAAAACCGGCGCTACTACTATGGCATGTCCCGGGGGGCACGGTAGAGACCACTTAGTAGTAGCGAGGGGTAAAAACTAGCGCTACTGCTATCAACTTAGTAGTAGCGAGGGTTAAAAACCCGCGCTACTAGTAAGTAGCAGTAGCGAGGGATATAAACCCGCGCTGCTAGTAAGCGTTTGTGTATAAGCTTTTCCCTAGTAGTGCCGCCAAGCTGCTCCCCTTCCTGGTCGATGCACTTGAGGACGTCGCAGACGGCCTTGGCCCCACGGTCGAGGCCGAGGCCCGTGCCCTGTCTTCCGCGGCGCTGACGCATGTCCTATGCCATGTCTACCTGTGCGACCCCGACGTCGACTTCGACAGCCTGCTGGAGCCCGTGAGCGGCGACCGTGCCGCCGCTGCCGCTGAGGCCGTGAAGGGCCGAGCCGAGGCTTTGCTGGGGAAGTTCCGCTCCCGCAGCGTCCTGCCCAGGCATGGTGCCGCCGACCGTGCTACCTCTAGAGGCGAAGCCGTCCAGCGTGACTCCACCACCGGTGACGGCGTTACTAGGAAGTAATCCCCTCGCGACTTCCGTCCTGTTTTATCCCTGCACATGCACCATGCCTCGCGGAGGCGTTTAAACTTGTGTTTGACGTTGTGGAACAATCTTATGGCTTGTAATATTTGCTTTGAATTTCTTGGAATTTGCATTTTCCTCCCCTACTTGCTTGCGCTCTACGTCGGCAGGGCCCGGCCCCGCGCGTACCTCACCCAGCATTAGCCTCGACTGGAAACCAGGACGGAACTAAGGAGTGAGGGGCTACGTGGCCAGTTAGGCTCCTGAGTCGCGATGCTCAGGGGTCCCCCTTGACGCGCGAGCAACAAGTAGGGAGGGGGAGGCGAGGAGTGGATTGTCCGTTCTATGTCGGCAGGGCCCGGCCCCGCGCGTACCTCACCCAGCGTTAGCCCCGACCAGAAACCAGGACGAGACTAAGGAGTGAGGGGCTACGTGACCAGTTAGGCTCCTGAGTCACGATGCTCAGGGGCCCCCCTTGACGCTCAAACGGGTTTCGTACCTTGGCTCTGCTCGGGGAGTGGCGCGTGACGACCAGGTCCGAGGGACCTGGCTGGGTGGCGTGCTCGGGCGAGGCCCGGGCGTAACCCCCATGTCTAGCCCCCTCGCGCGGCACTCCCGAGGGGAGGTGTTGCGATGGTGCCGGACACTGAGCTCTCGGCTCCCTGAGGTTGGTACGGCCGTGGGCCGCCCTCAGTTATTTATCACCAGCGCGGAGCATAGCGCTTCCGTATGTGTACGGGCATAGCCGCTCCTCGGCAGTGTCGTCAGCCAGCACGGAGCATGGTGCTTCCACTAGTGCGTGGGAGGGGGCTCCCCTCCGGGAGGAGCCCCCGGGGCGTGTATAGCCCCGCCCTGACACGTGGCCGGCACGGTAGGGCTAAGAGAGGTGTATCTGGGCACCCGTGAGCCAGCGCGGGACTCACGAGGCCCTACCTCGAGGCGGGTTGCGCCTGGCTCTGGGCCTTTATCAACTGGTGTGTTCCTGCAGGGTTGTTAGAATGCAAATGCTCTACGTCCTCAGGTCCCGACCCTCGAGCGAGCTCAGCCGCCACTGGTATGACAGGTCGCGATGCCGTGGGTCAAGGGCAGGGGGTGAGGGTTGGAGAGCCAGTAGGAGCCCATGAGTCGCGATGCTCAGGCGCCCCCCTTTTAACGTGCAAGCGCTTTCCATGACAATAAGCAGTAGGTGATAATTTACGGGAACCGAATTTAGCGCGAGAGAACACTTCATCCTAAAGCAAATACTAGGAAGGCAGCTGCCGCTAGGTCGGGCCCGAGCGGCGCGGGGGTGATGCAGCCCGAGGGGCGCCCCCAACAAGGTAAGTAAAGAACATAAACAAAATGGAAACATGCCGCGGGGACGGACCCACACGGCCTGGGAATGGTGCAGCCCTGTGGGCGCTCCCAGCTGAAGGTAGAGCTCTGAAAGATGTCACCTGACGCCGTTGAAGATGAAGTGATGCCGAGGAAGTGAGCGATGCGCAGTGAAGACGTCGGCCCTCACGAGCCCCCAGGCCCTGGGGCCTCGGGAGGCTCCGTGGGCTCAAGCGGGTCCTCGAGAGCCATCTCCATCTCTACCAGGACGGCATGGTGCCTGACCTCCTGAGCCTCCAGAATGCTCCTCAGCAAGCGTTGGTGAGCGGCGGCCATGTTTGGCAGGCCGAAGGGCATGTGAACGTAGCTATGAGGTGGCCCCTCACAACGCCCCATGCGCGAAGGCCAAAGGCGCTCCTGAGACACGGCTCGGTTGAGTCCCGGAACATCGATGCAGATGCGCAGCCCGCCTTCCTCGCTTGGATGTGGGGCTACAGCAGGCAAGCGGCGGCTGCCGCGCATGATTCTTGACTCTTGTAGTGTTGGGTTTCATAGTAATTTCAAAAATTTCCCTACGCACACGCAAGATCATGGTGATGCATAGCATCGAGAGGGGAGAGTGTGATCTACGTACCCTTGTAGACCGACTGCGGAAGCGTTAGCACAACACGGTTGATGTAGTCGTACGTCTTCACGATCCGACCGATCCAGGCACCGTTACTCCGGCACCTCCGAGTTCTTGGCACACGTTCAGCTCGATGACGCTCCCCGGGCTCCGATCCAGCAAAGCTTCGGGGAGGAGTTCCGTCAGCACGACGGCGTGGTGACGATCTTGATGTTCAACTGTCGCAGGGCTTCGCCTAAGCACCGCTACAATATGACCGAGGTGGAATATGGTGGAGGGGGCACCGCACACGGCTAAGGAACGATCACGAAGATCAACTTGTGTTCATGGGGTGCCCCTTGCCTCAGTATATAAAGGATGGAGGAGGAGGAGGAGGCCGGCCAAGGCAATTGGTGCGGCCAGGATGCGGAGTCCTACTAGGACTCCAAGTCCTAGTAGGAGTCCACCAAGAGGGGAGGAAGGGAGAAGGAAGTGGAGGAGAAGGAAAGGTGGCCGGCCCCCTTTTCCCTAGTCCAATTCGGACCAGAGGGGAGGGGGGGCGCAGCAGCCCCTTGGCCCTTTCTCCTCTTCCCACTAAAGCCCATCAAGGCCCATTGCTTCTCCCGTAACTACCCGGTACTCCGAAAAATACCCGAATCACTCGGAACCTTTCTGATGTCCGAATATAGTCGTCCAATATATCGATCTTTACGTCTCGACCATTTGAGACTCCTCGTCATGTCCCCGATCTCATCCGGGACTCCGAACTCCTTCGGTACATCAAAACTCATAAACTCATAATATAACTGTCATCGAAACCTTAAGTGTGCGGACCCTACGGTTCGAGAACAATGTAGACATGACCGAGACACGTCTCCGGTCAATAACCAATAGCGGGACCTGGATGCCCATATTGGCTCCTACATATTCTACGAAGATCTTTATCGGTCAGACCGCATAACAACATACGTTGTTCCCTTTGTCATCGGTATGTTACTTGCCCGGGATTCGATCGTCGGTATCCAATACCTAGTTCAATCTCGTTACCGGCAAGTCTCTTTACTCGTTCCGTAATACATCATCTCACAACTAACTCATTAGTTGTAATGCTTGCAAGGCTTAAGTGATGTGCATTACCGAGAGGGCCCAAAGATACCTCTCCGACAATCGGAGTGACAAATCCTAATCTCGAAATACGCCAACCCAACATGTACCTTTGGAGACACCTGTAGAGCACCTTTATAATCACCCAGTTATGTTGTGACGTTTGGTAGCACACAAAGTGTTCCTCCAGCAAACGGGAGTTGCATAATCTCATAGTCATAGGAACATGTATAAGTCATGAAGAAAGCAATAGCAACATACTAAACGATCGGGTGCTAAGCTAATGGAATGGGTCATGTCAATCAGATTATTCACCTAATGATGTGATCCCGTTAATCAAATGACAACTCATGTCTATGGTTAGGAAACATAACCATCTTTGATCAACGAGCTAGTCAAGTAGAGGCATACTAGTGACACTCTATTTGTCTATGTATTCACACATGTATTATGTTTCCGGTTAATACAATTCTAGCATGAATAATAAACATTTATCATGTAATAAGGAAATAAATAGTAACTTTATTATTGCCTCTAGGGCATATTTCCTTCAGTCTCCCACTTGCACTAGAGTCAATAATCTAGTTCACATCGCCATGTGATTTAACAGCAATAGTTCACATCACCATGTGATTAACACCCATAGTCCACATCGATATGTGACCAACACCCAAAGGGTTTACTAGAGTCAGTAATCTAGTTCACATCGCTATGTGATTAACACCCAAAGAGCACTAAGGTGTGATCATGTTTTGCTTGAGAGATAATTTTAGTCACCGGGTCTGTTATATTCAGATCCGTAAGTATTTTGCAAATATTTATGTCAACAATGCTCTGCACGGAGCTACTCTAGCTAATTGCTCCCACTTTCAATATGTATCTAGATTGAGACTTAGATTCATCTAGATTAGTGTCAAAACTTGCATCGATGTAACCCTTTACGACGAACCTTTTGTCACTTCCATAATCAAGAAACATATCCTTATTCCACTAAGGATAATTTTGACCGTTGTCCAGTGATCTACTCCTAGATCACTATTGTACTCCCTTGCCAAACTCAGTAGTAGGGTATACAATAGATCTGGTACACGGCATGGCATACTTTATAGAACCTATGACTGAGGCATAGGGAATAACTTTCATTCTTTTTCTATCTTCTGCCGTGGTCGGGCTTTGAGTCTTACTCAACTTCACACCTTGTAACGCAGGCAAGAACTCTTTCTTTGACTGCTCCATTTTGAACTACTTCAAAATCTTGTCAAGGTTTGTACTTATTGAAAAAACTTATCAAGCGTCTTGATTTATCTCTATAGATCTTGATGCTCAATATGTAAGCAGCTTCACCAAGGTCTTTCTTTGAAAAATTCCTTTAAAACACTCCTTTATGCTTTGCAGAATAATTCTACATTATTTCCGATCAACAATATGTCATTCACATATACTTATCAGAAATGCTGTAGTGCTCCCACTCACTTTCTTGTAAATACAGGCTTCACCGTAAGTCTGTATAAAACTATATGCTTTGATCAACTTATCAAAGCGTATATTCCAACTCCAAGATGCTTGCACCAGTCCATAGATGGATCACTGGAGCTTACTTATTTTGTTAGCACCTTTAGGATTGACAAAACCTTCTGGTTGCGTCATATACAACTCTTACTTTAAGAAATCCATTAAGGATTGCAGTTTTGTTATCCATTTGCCAGATTTCATAAAATGCGGCAATTGCTAACATGATTTGGACAGACTTTTAAGCATCGATACGAGTGAGAAAATCTCATCATAGTCAACACCTTGGACTTTGTCGATAACCTTTTGCGACAATTCTAGCTTTATAGATAGTAACACTACTATAAGCGTTCGTCTTCCTCTTGAAGATCCATTTATTTTCTATGGCTTGTCGATCATCGGGCAAGTCAACCAAAGTCCATACTTTGTTCTCATACATGGATCCCATCTCAGATTTCATGGCCTCAAGCCATTTTGCGGAATCTGGGCTCACCATCGCTTCTTCATAGTTCGCAAGTTCGTCATGGTCTAGTAACATGACTTCCAGAACAGGATTACCGCACCACTCTGGTGTGGATCTCACTCTGGTTTACCTACGAGATTCGGTAGTAACTTGATCTGAAGTTACATGATCATCATCATTAGCTTCCTCACTAATTGGTGTAGTAGTCACAAGAACAAATTTCTGTGATGAACTACTTTCCAATAAGGGAGATGGTACAATTACCTTATCAAGTTCTACTTTCCTCCCACTCACTTCTTTCGAGAGAAACTCCTTTTCTGGAAAGGATCCATTCTCAGCAACGAATAACTTGCCTTCGGATCTGTGATAGAAGGTATTCCCAACTGTCTCCTTTGGGTATCCTATGAAGACATATTTCTCTGATTTGGGTTTGAGCTTATCAGGATGAAACCTTTTCATATAAGCATCGCAACCCCAAACTTTAAGAAACGACAACTTTGGTTTCTTGCCAAACCACAGTTCATAAGGCGTCGTCTCAACGGATTTTGATGGTGCCCTATTTAACGTGAATGCAGCTGTCTCTAATGCATGACTCCAAAATGATAGTGGTAAATCAGTAAGAAACATCATAGATTGCACTATATCCAATAAAGTACGGTTATGATGTTCGGACACACCATTATGCTGTGGTGTTCCAGGTGGCATGAGTTTGTGAAACTATTCCACATTGTTTTAATTGAAGACCAAACTCGTAACTCAAAAAAATTTTGTCTCCGCGATCGGATCGTAGAAACCTTATTTTTCTTATTACGATGATTTTCCACTTCACTCTGAAATTCTTTGAACCTTTCAAATGTTTCAGACTTATGTTTCATCAAGTAGATATACCCATATCCGCTCAAATCATCTGTGAAGTTCAGAAAATAACGATACTTGCCGTGAGCCTTAACACTCATCGGACCGCATACATCAGTATGTATTATTTTCAATAAGTCAGTTGCTCGCTCCGGAGAACGGAGTCTTAGTCATCTTGCCCATGAGGCATGGTTCACAAGCATCAAGTGATTCATAATCAAGTGATTCCAAAATCCCATCAGCATGGAGTTTCTTCATGCGCTTTACACCAATATGACCTAAACAGCAGTGCTACAAATAAGTTGCACTATCATTATTGACTTTGCATCTTTTGGTTTCAATATTATGATTATGTGTATCACTACGATCGAGATCCAACGAACTATTTTCATTGGGTGTGTAACCATATAAGGTTTTATTCATGTAAATAGAACAACAATTTATTCTCTTACTTTAAATGCATAACCGTATTACAATAAACATGATCAAATCATATTCATGCTTAACACAAACAACAAATAACACTTATTCAGGTTCAACACTAATCCCGAAAGTATAGGGAGTGTGTGATGATGATCATATCAATCTTGGAACCACTTCCAACACACATCGTCACTTCACCCTTAACTAGTCTCTGTTTATTCTGCAACTCCCGTTTTGAGTTACTAATCTTAGCAACTGAACTAGTATCAAATACTGAGGGGTTGCTATAAACACTAGTAAAGTACACATCAATAACATGTATATCAAATATACTTATGTTCACTTTGCCATCCTTCTTATCTGCCAATCACTTTGGGTAGTTCCGCTTCCAGTGACTAGTCCCTTTGCAGTAGAAACACTTAGTCTCAGGCTTAGGACCAGACTTGGGCTTCTTCACTTGAGCAGCAACTTGCTTGCTGTTCTTCTTGAAGTTCCCCTTCTTCCCTCTGCCCTTTTCTTGAAACTAGTGGTCTTGTCTACCATCAACACTTGATGTTTTTCTCGATTTCTACCTTCATCAATTTCCGCATTACGAAGAGCTTGGGAATCGTTTCCGTTATCCCTTGCATATCATAGTTCATCACAAAGTTCTACTAACTTGGTGATGGTGACTAGAGAATTCTGTCAATTACTATCTTATCTGGAAGATTAACTCCCACTTGATTCAAGCGATTGTAGTACTCAGACAATCTGGGCACATGCTCACTAGTTGAGCGATTCTCCTCCATCTTTTAGCTATAGAACTTGTTGGAGACTTCATATCTCTCAACTCGGGTATTTGCTTGAAATATTAACTTCAACTCCTGGAACATCTCATATGCTCCATGACGTTCAAAACGTCTTTGAAGTCCCGATTCTAAGCCATTGAGCATGGTGCAGTAAACTATCAAGTAATCATCATATTGAGCTAGCCAAACGTTCATAACGTCTGCATCTGCTCCTGCAATAGGTCCGTCACCTAGCGGTGCGTCAAGGACATAATTCTTCTGTGCAGTAATGAGGATAAACCTCAGATCACGGATCCAATCCGCATCATTGCTACTAACATCTTTCAACACAATTTTCTCTAGGAACATATCAAAATAAACACAGGGAAGCAACAACGCGAGCTATTGATCTACAACATAATTTGCAAAATACTACCAGGACTAAGTTCATGATAAATTTAAGTTCAATTAATCATATTACTTAAGAACTCCCACTTAGATAGACATCCCTCTAATCCTCTAAGTGATTACGTGATCCAAATCAACTAAACCATGTCCGATCATCACGTGAGATGGAGTAGTTTCATTGGTGAACATCACTATGTTGATCATATCTACTATATGATTCACGCTCGACCTTTCGGTCTCCGTGTTCCGAGGCCATATCTGTATATGCTTGGCTCGTCAAGTATAACCTGAGTATTCCGCGTGTGCAACTGTTTTGCACCCGTTGTATTTGAACGTAGAGCCTATCACACCCGATTATCACGTGCTGTCTCAGCACGAAGAACTTTCGCAACGGTGCATACTCAGGAAGAACACTTCTTGATAATTAGTGAGAGATCATCTTATAATGCTACCGTCAATCTAAGCAAGATAAGATGCATAAAAGATAAACATCACATGCAATCAATATAAGTGATATGATATGGCCATCATCATCTTGTGCTTGTGATCTCCATCCTCGAAGCACCATCGTGATCACCATCGTCACCGGCGCGACACCTTGATCTCCATCGTAGCATCGTTGTCGTCTCGCCAATCTCATGCTTCCACGACTATCGCTACCGCTTAGTGATAAAGTAAAGCATTACAGCGCGATTGCATTGCATACAATAAAGCGACAACCATATGGCTCCTGCCAGTTGCCGATAACTCGGTTACAAAACATGATCATCTCATACAATAAAATTTAGCATCATGTCTTGACCATATCACATCACAACATGCCCTGCAAAAACAAGTTAGACGTCCTCTACTTTGTTGTTGCAAGTTTTACGTGGCTGCTACGGGCTTAAGCAAGAACCAATCTTACCTACGCATCAAAACCACAATGATAGTTTGTCAAGTTAGTGCTGTTTTAACCTTCGCAAGGACCGAGCGTAGCCATACGCAGTTCAACTAAAGTTGGAGAAACTGTCACCCGCAAGCCACCTATGTGCAAAGCATGTCGGGAGAACCGGTCTCGCGTAAGCGTACGCGTAATGTCGGTCCGGGCCACTTTGTCCAACAATACCGCCGAACCAAAGTATGACATGCTGGTAAGCAGTATGACTTATATCGCCCACCACTCACTTGTGTTCTACTCGTGCATATAACATCAACATATAAAACCTAGGCTCGGATGCCACTGTTGGGTTTCATAGTAATTTCAAAAATTTCCCTACGCACATGCAAGATCATGGTGATGCATAGCAACGAGAAGGGAGAGTGTGATCTACGTACCCTTGTAGACCGACTGCGGAAGCGTTAGCACAATGCGGTTGATGTAGTCGTACGTCTTCACGATCCGACCGATCCAAGCACCGTTACTCCGGCACCTCCGAGTTCTTGGCACACATTCAGCTCGATGACGCTCCCCGGGCTCTGATCCAGCAAAGCTTCGGGGAGGAGTTCTGTCAGCACGACGGCGTGGTGACGATCTTGATGTTCAACTGTCGCAGGGCTTCGCCTAAGCACCGCTACAATATGACCGAGGTGGAATATGGTGGAGGGGGCACCGCACACGGCTAAGGAACGATCACGAAGATCAACTTGTGTTCATGGGGTGCCCCTTGCCTCAGTATATAAAGGATGGAGGAGGAGGAGGCCGGCCAAGGCAATTGGTGCGGCCAGGATGCGGAGTCCTACTAGGACTCCAAGTCCTAGTAGGAGTCCACCAAGAGGGGAGGAAGGGAGAAGGAAGTGGAGGAGAAGGAAAGGTGGCCGGCCCCCTTTTCCCTAGTCCAATTCGGACCAGAGGGGAGGGGGGGCGCAGCAGCCCCTTGGCCCTTTATCCTCTTCCCACTAAAGCCCATCAAGGCCCATTGCTTCTCCCGTAACTACCCGGTACTCCGAAAAATACCCGAATCACTCGGAACCTTTCCGATGTCCGAATATAGTCGTCCAATATATCGATCTTTACATCTCGACCATTTAGAGACTCCTCGTCATGTCCCCGATCTCATCCAGGACTCCGAACTCCTTCGGTACATCAAAACTCATAAACTCATAATATAACTGTCATCGAAACCTTAAGCGTGCGGACCCTATGGTTCGAGAACAATGTAGACATGACCGAGACACGTCTCCGGTCAATAACCAATAGCGGGACCTGGATGCCCATATTGGCTCCTACATATTCTACGAAGATCTTTATCGGTCAGACCGCATAACAACATATGTTGTTCCCTTTGTCATTGGTATGTTACTTGCCCGGGATTCGATCGTCGGTATCCAATACCTAGTTCAATCTCGTTACCAGCAAGTCTGTTTACTCGTTCCGTAATACATCATCTCGCAACTAACTTATTAGTTGTAATGCTTGCAAGGCTTAAGTGATGTGCATTACCGAGAGGGCCCAGAGATACCTCTCCGACAATCGGAGTGACAAATCCTAATCTCGAAATACGCCAACCCAACATGTACCTTTGGAGACACCTGTAGAGCACCTTTATAATCACCCAGTTACGTTGTGACGTTTGGTAGCACACAAAGTGTTCCTCCAGCAAACGGGAGTTGCATAATCTCATAGTCATAGGAACATGTATAAGTCATGAAGAAAGCAATAGCAACATACTAAACGATTGGGTGCTAAGCTAATGGAATGGGTCATGTCAATCAGATCATTCACCTAATGATGTGATCCCGTTAATCAAATGACAACTCATGTCTATGGTTAGGAAACATAACCATCTTTGATCAACGAGCTAGTCAAGTAGAGGCATACTAGTGACACTCTGTTTGTCTATGTATTCACACATGTATTATGTTTCCGGTTAATACAATTCTAGCATGAATAATAAACATTTATCATGTAATAAGGAAATAAATAGTAACTTTATTATTGCCTCTAGGGCATATTTCCTTCATGTAGCTCCTGAGTGTTTCTTGCGACGAACTCCCGAGGGTTTGGTCTTCCTTGCCTTGTACCTTCCTGAGGGAAAAGCGCCTGAAAGCGCCCCTCCAAGTGGTGCCCGAGCGCCTCCCTCGCGACCTTGGAAAGGTCGGTGGCTCTACAAGGAGGAGCCCCCGAGTCTTGCTCGAGGAGGGCGCTGGGCGCGCTTTCCTATGTGTGAGAGGGTGGCGCTCCCTGATCGAGCGCGGAGCTCGACGCAACACCTCCGAAGGCACCAGCCCCCTTGTGGCTTGAGCCTGGCGAGGTCTTCTTCTTCTTGAGGGTCGCTTCGAGAGGTCTCCCGCCCTTGTGATCCGGGTCTTCGACTGCCGCGGCTTGGAACGCACTCTCTAGTGAACACACCGCGTCTCTTTCTTCACAGGGCATAGTGATGACTCCACCACTTCCAGGCATCTTGAGGACATTGTAACCATGGTGAGTCACTGCTATGAACTTGGCTAAGGACGGGTATCCGAGGATGGCATTGTATGGTAGGCGGATGTGAGTGACGTCGAAGTCGATGAGCTCGGTGCGGTAATTGTTGCGCTGTCCGAAGGTGACTGGAAGGCGCACCTGCCCAATCAGAATAGTAGAACCATCGGTGACTCCTGAGAAAGGCTTGGTTGGCTGAAGCTGATTGTACGGTACTTGGAGATTGTCGAATGTCTCGACGGACAGGACGTTGAGTCCAGCACCGCCATCGATGAGGGTCCTGGTGACCTGCACGTTGCTGATGACTGGGGAGCAAAGCATCGGGAGGACTCTAGCCGTTGCCGCGCACTTGAGCAGATCCGCTGAGCTGAATGTGATAGCGCACGCAGACCACCTGAGAGGTCGCGTGGCCTCAGGCTTGGGAAGAGCTGCGTTCCCTCACGAGCAAACTGCTTGAAGATGCGCTGTGAGGCTGGAGCCTGAGCGCCACCCAAGATGCAGGCAATTGCGCGCGACTCCTGGAAGCCCCCAATCCCATCGTCTTGATGTTGGTCTTCATTCCTCCT
The DNA here is from genome assembly GCF_002162155.2 of Triticum dicoccoides. Classification (NCBI taxonomy): domain Eukaryota; kingdom Viridiplantae; phylum Streptophyta; class Magnoliopsida; order Poales; family Poaceae; genus Triticum; species Triticum dicoccoides. The sequence continues at coordinate 586,092,337 of NC_041390.1, forward strand.
CGGCGGTGGCGGCAGAGGCGGGAGGCCTGCGTTGCCATGCGGGCGGTCTTCACGAGGCTGGTCCCTCCAGCCTCCCTCGCGAGGCTGGTCCTGCCAGCGGTACTCGCGAGGGCGGTCACGCCATCCCTGGCTTGGGCCACGGTCTTCCCATCGTCCTCCACCTCTTCCTCCTCCTCGGCCATAGCCCTTGTCGTTGCGCTCGGGGCGTCGGCCGATCCGCCCATCTCGCACGACTCTGAGTTCTTGACATTCATTGGTGTTGTGGGTGTGGAGGTCGTGGCACACGCAGTAGCGTCCGCCCTTGGATGACTCAGGCTGATCCCTGCCTCGCTTGGTGTCCGGCTCTGCTGCTAGCACAACAGCCCCCTTGCGCTTCACGTCTTTGGCCTTGAGCTTCTTCTCTTCTGGGTCGGCTGTCGGGAGCTCGAGAAGCGAGAGGCGCCCTTCCTCAGCCCTGGCGTACTTGGTCGCCAAGTTGAACAGCTCCAGGGATGTGCATAGGTCTTCATGGATGGCTAGCTCCTCCTTCATCTTGATGTCGCGCACACCATCGGAGATAGCTGAGATGATGGCTTCCTCAGTCACCTTGGGGATCTTGAGGCGAGCATAGTTGAAGCGCTGGATGTACTTCTGCAGGGTTTCCCCTGGCTGCTGCTTGATGCGGCGCAGGTCGCTCACGGCCGGAGGCCGGTCGCGAGTGCCCTGGAAGTTGGCGATGAAGCGGGTGCGCATCTCGCTCCAGGAGGAGATCGTGCCGGGGGCCAGGTTCAGGAGCCAAGTGCGGGATCCGTCCTTGAGCGCCATGGGGAACCAATTTGCCATGACCTTTTCGTCCCCGTTGGCGGCTACGATGCCTAGCTCGTAGAGCTGCAGGAACTCCGCGGGGTCTGCCGTGCCATCGTAGCGAGGAGGGAGGTCGGGTTTGAACTTGCCCAGCCATGTGACGCCGCGCAGCTCGGGGGTGAAGGCAAGGCAACCCGCTGTGGCCACCGGCGCCCTCGGCTGGGGGCGATCTTGCTCTTGCAGGTCACCATGCGCCGCCGCTGGGAGCAGCGCGGGGTCTTGTCGTGGAAGCGCTGGGACGCGATCTTGGCGCGCCGGCGCCGGGAGCGCGCAAGCACCTTCTCGGGGACGTGGGATCTCCTGGCAGCTCCTTTCTTGCTGTGCAGGTGCTGGACGTAGTGGGTCTCGCCTTGGGGCTGCACGCCTTGCAGCCAAGGCACCTTCTTGGGGAGGAGGTGGCGGAGGCGCCTCCTGGTCATCGCCTCCTGCGCGGAACAGAGGGCATGGTAGCGAGGGGGACCGCAAGGGGGAGCCCCCTGCGGCCCTGACGAGCTCGGTGATGCGGGCAAGCCAGTCCTCATAGAGGTCGTCGACGGGGCGGTAATGGAGAAGCTCCTTCGCCAAGAATAGCGAGGCGCGCGCATCCATGGGGGCGCGACGGGCGTGGGACGACGAGCCAGCTGGGGTCAGCGACGGGGTGGCAGTGCGGCCATCCCGCCGCACCGAAGGATGCTGGGACGAAGCCTGCTGCTCGTTCCCCGCCGGGCCGGTGGCTGCGTTGGCGGCGGGCGACGGGGAACGACGAGGGAGACCGCCGACGGGCGCCGTCTGGGCGACGTGAGTGGCGAGAGCAGCCCGGCGCTCGGCGCGAGCCCGACGAGCGTCAGCCATGGACGCGACGGAAGATCACACACGAGCAGTGGAAGAAGGGATTCCGGCGCACCCCTACCTGGTGCACCAAATGTTGAATTTCGGGTTCCGGCAGACCCTTGAGGTTCGAACACTGGGGTGCGCGCGGAGATCTCTCCCCTACCGATCTACGTCCGATCTTCTCGTGCAAACTAAGATGAAAACGATGAACAACACAAGGGACACGAGATTTATACTGGTTCGGGCCACCGTTGCGGTGTAATACCCTATTCCAGTGTGTGGTGTGGTGGATTGCCTCGGGGGCTGATGATGGACAGTATAGAGGAAGAACAGCCTCGCGAGAGGTGTTCTTGAGCTGGTGCGGTGAGTTCTACCTGGTCTCTTGATGCCTCTACTCTGTGGTGGCTAGCTCTATTTATAGAGGCCCTGGGCCTCTCCCCGAAATAATTGAGCGGGAAGGGCGCCAACAATTGGCCATTTTGAAGGGGAACATCTAGTACAAGTTATCCTGACCAAAGGTGGTCTTCGGCTGCCAAAAGCTCTGGTGGTGACGCCGTCTTGGGCTCCACGGTGACCTTCGTCCGGCCGTCCGGCTGGTCTTGGTCTCGTTGCACTAGAATGGTAACCTTTGCCTGATGCCTTGGCCTGTGCTTGCCTCCCTTGCGCCAAAGGGGAAACAAGGACTCTGCACATGCCGGCGCCCGCCTGGTCTTGATCGTCATGGCTAGCGTTACTGGATCCTCGCGAGGTACCCTTGCATTGATCTCTCCGCCTCCTCGTGAGCCTGCCTGATGAGGCCGTTCCTGAGGAAGCTTCCTGTCGTTCGCCCCGCGAGGCTTGGCCCCTCGCGAGGGTTTTGAGCTTGTGTTGACGAAGATGGGCCGTGCTAGGCCCCCACTTGAGCCACGCCGCAGGCCGCAGGCAGGCAAGTCTGGGGACCCTCATTCCTAGAACACCGACATCGTCTTCGAACGTGTAGGGGTACAAATATGCCGCCGCCAACATGCGCGAGCCTCTGCCGTTACTGCCTCCTGCATTGATGGCAATCCTTATGTCGAACACCGCGATGAGATAGTAATCGTCGTAGCCGCATCGCTTTGTCGGTGGGTCCGCAATTGCTATCTTCTTCAATCTCATGTAGGCATCATCATACGTATTCTTGCCCAGCCAGTCCGGAAGGCCGATCCCAATGGTGGAGAAGGGGTCTACCGGAACGGCCGCACTGCTGTGGATGTTGTGAAGTCATGGTGGTATCCGGCCGGAGGTATGCAAGCAATCTTCGTTGGCACCAACCCATACCTATATATAAGACGGTGGGTAGCAGAGAAATTACGGCATGGAAATGGAATAACTAAGTACTACATGATCAAACTCCATTACTGACCTGCTCATCGGACAAAATCCGACTACCTCTCAATGTCGTCAACTCTAGCGGAGTCAACGTGCAACCATGGCCAGGGAGCGGTGGACTGTTCGAAGAATTGTCCCATAGAAGAACCTTCTCCTCGAGGACGCATGGAAGACCAACAAGCATGGCCTTTTCCCAAGCCTGTTTAAGCAGTGTCTTGAAAAATTTTGTGCAGGAATCACCGAGTCTTGCAGCGGTGAGGACGTTGGAGCGGCGTGCGATTTCTCCCAGAGAATCGTCGTCCAAGGTCTCCCAGCCCCGACGAGGAGGAGAACCGCCTGGCGAATCCATGGGAGCAGCAACGAACTGCCTTCTCTTCGGGGGGATGGGAACTGGCGAGGAGGAGATAAGAGCGTAGTAACCGCAGTGCATCATCCCTTCCAACTGTAGATCGTTCCTCAGCGAAGGGGTGAGGCTATTATTTACTACTCTAAATAATAGCACTAGTAAGAAATTTTTGGCACTAGGTAGTAGTTTTTGGTACCATGGAGTACTAGTACTAGCATTATGGAAAGTTATGGGATTGCATTATACTGTAAATAATAGCACTAGTAAGAACTTTTTGGCACTAGGTAGTAGTTTTTGGCGTGGATTAAGAAATTTTGGGTATGTTTTTGCCATTTTTTGTACACGCCAACTAGTGTCAAAAAATGTCGTACATTATGTGACGGAGGAGTACGTACTCGTACTGTAGCAGTACTAGTACTACTTTTCTCAACTACTCCTCAAAAAAGGACCCAATTAATGCTCTTGTTTTCCACAAAAAAGTATGTTTACCAATGCATTAATTGCAATGCATGCATGCATAAATTACATTCATTGGTCAATTTTCTCTTAATACTTGCATGCAATGATTTAATGCACCTTGGAATCTGAACATGTGATGGGAAACAACCAAATTGAGCCTTATAAAATGGAAAAACTAAAATTTTGAGATGAGCAATATAAACCGGAAATGAGGGAGTACTGTACTTCTAGTCTAGTCTTGTATAGTGCACCAGTTTTGAACTCTTGAATCTCAGGACCAAGGAGCTACAGTTGGAAGTGGAGGGTACTACTGTTCTCTAGAACCATCGCTGTACTATCAATGCAGGGGAAGTACACCTGCGTAGTGGCCTAGTGGGTACTCTCGGTGCTCTATTCAGCCGCTCCTCTCACGTAGCTGGCCTACTCAGCCGCTCCTCTCACGCACACACTAGCAGCCTGTTTATCAGCGATGGTTACTGCGGGGGCAGAACATTTGAGTTATTTGATACAACGAGACTAGGCTTTTCGCTTCCATTTGTGGAGGTGTAATGGATCTTGTCGAACTTTGTTAGTAGTTCCTTCTTTATGAATGAGATGAAGCAAAGCTTTTGCCTCCGTTTCAAAAAAAACACGTCAAGAGGAATTTCTTTTATAGTAGAGCCGATAATGGAGTGAAGTCCATGCATGCAACGCCACAAGCTACAAAGTAGTAGTAGAGCACTTTACGTACAGAGCCATATTGCATAGTTCCCAATGCCCCACCAGGCTTTTCCGGCTCCTCGGGCTTAATTGGGAGGCGCTAGTTTAAATATGCTACTAGCTGGAAGCTGCAAGCGAGGTGCGGCTAGGGCGAGCACGCGAGCCACGGGATGCTGGGAAGGAAAACCCGTTCACATGGCTAGGCTGTCCAGTGCACCCAGATTGTGGGTCCGCACGTCCGTTTGACTTCAAAACTCAAACTACCCATGTAAAATATTGGCTCGCAGCGAAGTGTAGTAGTATACTATTTTTTTAAAAAAGGCCGCCGTGCGTTCGGCCGGGATCGAACCCACAAAATGAGGTATACACTCCCGCGACCACTAGTAGTACTCGTTGGAGTACAACGCAACCTAGAATCGCCTTTTGTCGCTAGTAGTACATACATTGTTCCTTACAAGAAACCCCTAAGAGCATGGTTAATAGTATAGCCAGCTGCTGGCTATAAGCCAGTGCCATGTCATCTACAGCCCATCTTATAGCCAACATATAGTAGTAGTTTATTTCTTATAGCCTGCCGACTCAGCTCTATTGTACTTGCTCTAATAATGCAAAAAACCACTAAAATGCCAAGAAACTACTACCACTTGCATACGTGGCAGACTTAAGATAAGACTACCTTATCAACCATTGTACATGCTCTTACCAACAAAAATCCTCGAGTGACCTCCTACCTCCGGCCCGTCCACCTAGTCATCCTCGGCCATGGGACGCAGCTACCGCCGCCGACAGAAGGCGAGGTTAAAACCGCCGCGGTGCGGAGCCCATGTTGCGGCAGCCCGGATGCCAGCTCCGTCCGGCGCTCGCGGCCGCTAGCTAGCGAAGATAGCTCCATCCAGCTGCTTGTCTGCAAGGTTTGCTAGCTAGATTGGCACGGCAGCGCGGCGGCTCACTCGCGCGCGCCGCGCTAAGGCCAGCCATCTGGCTTGAGCGAAGGCCAGCGCGGTGGCTTGCTCGCTCGTGAGTCACGCTTGGGCCAGCCTGCCAACCTGTGCGGAGGCCAGCGCAGCGTCTGGCCCGTCCGGTGGAGCGGCGGCCAACTCGCTCATCACCGGCGCCACCGACGAACACGCATGAGTACTGTTTGAAGTAATGTTCAGGAAAAATAATGATTTGAGGGGGAATAATAGGATAGAAGGTCAGATGTAGGTCCCTCGTGTCAACGGTCAAACAAAATGTGTTGGTTTAAGCTGCCTCGTCAGCACGGACATGTGGGCCAACCCTGTCATAAATGGGTTTAAATGAACCTAATCGGTAGGAGTACTAGGTAGTTTTTGGCGTGGATTAAGAAATTTTGGGTATGTTTTTGCTATTTTTTGTACAATGGATTCCTCCTAGGGCTGGTTGAAAGTGGTAGTTTTTTGTTAAATACTCTACATATTGTAAGTAGGAGTGAAAGTTAAGCTTTGGAAGCCAATAAGCAAGGCTAGTTACATAGTGCATATGTGTACATGATTGAAAGTAAATATCAACCATGAGTGACAAATATCTTGATGGAAAACTTGAAAGTATGGAATACTAGGAAAATAAATGCATGGTTGGAAATACTAGCAATGTTCATGTCCGTTGCAACGAATCATAATTAGAATAATACTTATTCACAAACTTGGTACAAAACACTCTAATTTTGATATACATATGTCACTTGAGATATATTATGTTTCAATTAGAATATATTCCTTGGGCTATTTTGGTGAGGTCAGGGAGGGATGTGGTTGGTTTTAAGATGCTAATTATGGGTTTTTCTGCAAATTGGTAGACAAGTGGGATGTTGGTGAGAAAAGGTAACAACTTACCTCACAATCGTTAGATGTAGATCTAATGGTCAGAAACGACGGATGGCAGACACACCAGCATCACCAACTTAGTCTTGTGTAGGAGTACTAGCAAGATCCGTGCATTGCATGGAACATCAAGATGCATTTTTTTTATAAAACACTTGTTGTGATTGACCCTTGCGGGAGTAATCCCATGTGTAAAAACTAATGATATCTCGAGAAATATGAGATAGGGTGAAGAGGAGTGGGGTGTGGTGGTGGTTGGTGGTCGGACTGAGCAGAGGCATGGGGATTGACGACGCCGGCAGCGGCCACCAGACCAGTTTGTTCCAGAGGCTTCCTTTATTAATTGCTCAACAATGAGGTTTATTGGAGATAAGGATGAATGAGGGAAGGCCTTGTCTGCAAATGTGGAGAGGGGTGCGGGTATCTTTGAGTTTAATTTCCATCCGTCAGATATAGATCGGATGGTCTATATTGCAAGATGGCACACGTACCATCATCACCAACTCGTTTTTTTATAAGAGAAGAAATATAAGTATGGAGATACAAACGTATTATCGATACTTGCTTCCGCAAACTAGCATCTACATTCTATTGAAGCCTCGGCATGTGGGGCCTTAGCACAATGACTTCTCGACTGTGTAAAACGAAGATTTCCCCATCGCCGACAAGGAGGGGGTGACGACGGCGCGCTTTTTGGCTTGCGCTAGTCCTAGTAGTCATACTAGGTGGTCTAAGCACGTGTAGATTTATTCTTTTTCACGTCTCGTGTTCGCCGTACTGCCACGACTGTTCATGAATAGACGGTAAGTTCTTCACGGGGAAACCCTTGTTGAGCGTGTTTGCGAGAGAGAGAGAGAGAGAGTGTGTGTGTGTGTGTGTGTGCGTGTGTGATATGTTAGAGACTGAGGCAATGATAATAGATTCTTTGTGTCTATGTGTGTGGAGGATAGAGAGCGACATGTACATGGGGCTTTGTGTTCTGTAACGTGGAGACACGTATACATAAGAGAGTGAGTGTGTGAGATACACATGCGGACATGAGGAGAGATGAGGATCCAGGTAAATGGGTGTTTGTGTGTGTCTGTGTGTGTTTGTGCACGCTTTTGTGTGTGAGAGGCAGAGAGTGTATGTGGAGTAGAGAGAGGCACTGATGATGTAAACCTAGTATAAGGGAAGGGGGAATGGTGTGACATGTGTAGTAGAGAGATTGCATGGGTGCGGGCAGGGGGAGCAGACTATTTGGAAGAGACATCGAGTGTGTGTGGGGGAGAGGGGTGTGAGAGCGAGAGAAAGAGAGAGCTAGCGACGGAGAGAGAGAGAGAGAGAGAGAGAGAGAGAGAGAGGAAGAGAGGGGGCGAGAGGGGTCGTTTGTGTCCATAAATGGCGTATAGATAGGGAGACAATGTTGATGTTGTCCGAAATTGGCCTATGAACGAAGACGCAAGGGAAGCAAGTCATCGTGTGTGTGATAGGGACTTCATGAGAGATCTAGAATAGATGGTGTAGAGAACAATGTGTGAAATCGAGAACGATTATACATTAGGGAGCTATGCAAAGAGTCACGACATATATGTATACAGGGAAAGAGCTGGGGCGGGTCCGCATGTGGGAGTGATAGAAAGAGGAGAGTGGTGCGCAAGGAGACAAAGTGTGCTTGTTTGCAATGGGGGTGGTGTGTGAGGTGAGTGCGCGAGAACCACATAACTAGGGAGATAAACGTTTGGGAGTGACGTTTTGTGTGTATGGGAAATATACACTCTACATAGTGCGTGTGCTTGGGTAAGAGAGATAGCAGGAGACCTAGAGAGTGAGGGAAGAGATGTGTGCATGCTCGAGAGACAAAGTGATAGAGACCTATGTTGGGGTACGGACTTTACAATAGAGAGGGGTGTTAATGTGCT
>NC_041390.1:586100921-586151218 GCF_002162155.2 Triticum dicoccoides
TAATTGAGATATTGTGCACTCATGGTTGATCAATTTGTTTCACAGTTTGTACTATGAGATAACGATACTTTTGAACATGCGTGATATACCTTGATGTACCAGAATTACAAACCTAAGATTGGAATTTTGGAATTTGACTCCATCATTAGCTTTTGTAATTCATTTAAACGGAGGTACATTTTTTAAGCCGGGATTTCGTGATTTCAAATTCGTATATCAAACCTAGAGATATACACATACAGGCATGTTCAAACTTTATAATCATCCACTTTATTCATACACATACGCATTTTTGCTTTTGTCATCATATTTACGATAAACACATTTGGAATTTCATTTGAATTGGACCGTATGATGGTATTTGCTTATAGTAGCTCAAGGATCCATATTTGAATTGAATGGACAATCTAAGTTTCGAGTCGGAGACATTGATTTTCAAAACTTGCACATTTTTTGCGTGCAAAACAAACAAATTGTCGGCCATGATATCATAGTCGGCCGTACGAGAGCAGAATACTTATAATTTTAGGCGCCAAAAGCTTTCAATCTTCCCACTCACATCGAAATATCACGCGCCCGAAAGTTTAGCCCTGCGATATTCCTATTTTACGCCTGCCATGTGAACGGAAAAGGGCTGCTTTGGTAACTCCATTGTTTTCCCCTCTTTGCCCCCAACATTCTTCCCAGAGCCCCCCCCCCTTCCCATCCCCGATCCCCCAACCATGGCAAGCCGCCGAATCTAGTCCTCCGCCGCAGCGGTGGACCTCACACCCCGCCGGATCTACCTTCCACACCTTGGAACCCTGCTAAGTCTCGAGCTAGCGTTGGTTTTCCCCGAAGAGGAGGGGGTGATGCAGCACAGTAGCGTAAGTATTTCCCTCAGTTTTTGAGAACCAAGGTATCAATCCAGTAGGAGGTCACGCGCAAGTCCCTCATACCTGCACAAAACAGTAGCAACTCGCAACCAACGCTTAGGGGTTGTCAATCCCTTCACGGTCACTTACGAGAGTGAGATCTGATAGAGATAATATTTTTGGTATTTTTGGTATAAAGATGCAAAGTGAAAAGTAAAAGCAAAACAAGTAAAATAAAGTAATGGAGATTGATATGATGAGAATAGACCCGGGGCCCATAGGTTTCACTAGTGGCTTCTCTCAAGAGCATAGATATTCTACGGTGGGTGAACAAATTACTGTTGAGCAATTGATAGAATTGAGCATAGTTATGAGGTTATCTAGGTATGATCATGTATATAGGAATCACGTCCGTGACAAGTAGACCGACTCCTGCCTGCATCTACTACTATTACTCCACTCATCGACCGCTATCCAGCATGCATCTAGAGTATTAAGTTAAAAACAGAGTAACGCCTTAAGCAAGATGACATGATGTAGAGGAATAAATTCATGCAATATGATAAATAACCCATCTTGTTATCCTCGATGGCAACAATACAATATGTGCCTTGCAACTCTTTCTGTCATTGAGTAAGGACACCGCAAGATTGAACCCAAAGCTAAGCACTTCTCCCATTGCAAGAACTACCAATCTAGTTGGCCAAACCAAACGGATAATTCGAAGAGACTTGCAAAGATAACTCAATCATACATAAAAGAATTCAGAGAAGATTCAAATATTATTCATAGATAAGTTGGATCATAAACCCACAATTCATCGGTCTCAACAAACACACCGCAAAAAGAAGATTACATTGAATAGATCTCCACGAGAGAGGGGGAGAACATTGTATTGAGATCCAAAAAGAGAGAAGAAGCCATCTAGCTACTAGCTATGGACCCGAAGGTCTGAAGTAAACTACTCACACTTCATCGGAAGGGCTATGGTGTTGATGTAGAAGCCCTCCGTGATGGATGCCCTCTCGGGTGGAGCTCCGGAACAGGCCCCAAGATGGGATCTCATGGATACAGGAAGTTGCGGCGGTGGAATTAGGTTTTTGGCTCCGTCTCTGGTCTAATGGGGGTACGTAGGTATATATAGGAGGAAGAAGCACGTCGGTGGAGCTCCGAGGGGCCCACGAGGTAGGGGGGCGCGCCCAGGGGGGCGCCCTCCACCCTCGTGACCTCCCCGGAAACTTCTTGGAGTAGGGTCCTGGTCTCCTGGATCACGTTCGGTGAGAAGATCACGTTCCCGAAGGTTTCATTCCGTTTGGACTCCGTTTGATATTCTGTTTCCTCGAAATACTGAAATAGGCAAAAAACAGCAATTCTGGGCTGGTCCTCCGGTTAATAGGTTAGTCCCAAAAATAATATAAAAGTGGAAAATAAAGCCCAATATAGTCCAAAACAGTAGATAAAGTAGCATGGATCAATCAAAAATTATAGATACGTTGGAGACGTATCAAACCCCCAACTGCCAACTCACCACTTCACCGGAGCCGCTTCAGCGACTGGCTTGTCCACCGCTCCAGAAATCCTTGACCGCCATCATGGTCCACCGCACCGGATCTGCTTAACCGGCGCCCTCGTCCACAAAAGCGTAGGCCCTTCACTGACTCCCTCGTCCGCCCCTTCATTGGCCCTTCATACAAGCCCTTGTCCGCCGTAACAGATCCGCCTCACCGAAAGCACTGTACAACGCGCCCGCCGAAGCCTTCGTCTACTGCACCAGACCCGCTCCACGGACGCCATATTCAACTCCACCGGCCCTGCTTTACCGACGCCGCAGCCTCATCAGGTTATTTCGATTTGTACTCCTTCGGTTTTTCTCTTTATCGTGCAACTGTTCACTTACCACAGATGAGCTTTCTTGTATGTCGACAGGCGCCGCAACCGTAGCACCGGAGCCGCTTCAGTGACGGTGATAGCCGGCCCAAACTCAACCGCAACACGAGCACCATCGACGATCCTTAGCTATCAAGTATGACAACGATACCCATACGCCACCAAGAATCAGGTACTGTTATCCAACGGCCGGTGCCTACGTTCACTTTCCTATCATAAGCAGGGCACCTTTGAATTTCTTCAGGGCATCATTCAGTTTTTCATGAGATGCGTTATTCTGCTTGCACCTGTAGGGCCATACTTCTGGCAGTGAACATGTTACATGTGCTAAATTACATACCAGTGCACATATAGTTAATATGCTTTAGTTTTGTTCTGATGCCACCTATTGGTTCCATCAGACTGCTTAATGTTCTCTATGCTTAATTACACATCAGCAAACTAGCATGTGGTTCCGCTGCTTTTTGTTCGTTTTACCCTACATTTTCTGATGCTAGCTATTACATCACTGCTCCGAGCCTCTGTTCATTACTTGTTTGTGTGTTCTTGATCTTCCCAAGTTGCATGACTAATTTGATGCTTCTATTAATTATGGAGCTACCAACCCCATCAATCAAAATATTTGTTCTTTTGGTGCTGGCACCTCGAACAAGCATAAAAATAGAGGGAAGCAGATATACTCCCTCCGATTCTATTTACTCTGCGCATAACTCTTGACCCGCATAGCAAGGAGGGCACTGGTTTAATTTTTCTGGACTAATTTGCCAATTAATTAGGGCAGAGGCAGATGGGGCGGGGCACAAAAGGAAAGCGCTAGGAATCGGCAACGCGCAGACTAATACGAGAAAACTGAGAAAAAGTTATACGCAAAGTAAAAATAATCGGAGGGAGTATTGTCGTGTATGCACACACCCTTCTTTCATTAGTTTAGATGAACCATTGATGATCAATTCGGACCAGTGCATGCGATTAAAATTAATTTTACCTAAATAGATGGTGCAGAATAAACTACAACAACTAGATTTGCAACCACGGGATGCTGACGATATCTTCAAAGAACATTGCAACAACAGCTAGGCTTCACAGCAACATATGGTAAGCCAGTGTGTTTTAGTACATGTGAAATGTAATGCGAGTGGGCTGCTTTCTTGGCTTGTGCCCTCAACGTGTAATCCTACCGAATTACAAATAGTTCAGTTGTCTGCTTTGCTGTATTGCTTGATTCGAATGCTTATTTGTTGTTACGCTATACCTGAGTTGGCCAATATGTCAGCAGTGCCTGCTGTACTATCGCAAAGAAATGCATGCCTATTTCATTTGAGTCCTTAACTTTTCCTCTCAACTTCATCACAAGACTGTCTTCGCAGTTTATGTGAGGCCACACTGTTAAGTGCTTTCTCAGATTATTTCAACTGCTTAGATGCCTTGGCAACTTAAATATAGCGGTTGTACACTCCCTTTCAACTAGGGATGTCAACTGGGTCCGGTTTAATCCCGATTAAAGTCCACTAGTGGTATGATAGTTCAAAAGAGTTTTTGTTTTTTTGAGGAAAATGAACTAGGGAGGTAGCAAAAACTAACTAGATGGGGCTGGCGGATTTCGTTTATTTGCCACTTACATCCCTAGTTTCATCTTACCATTTTAATTTCTTTTCGGCTGATGCTGCTTCAAACCATTTAAATATAATTTGCCATGCTCGGCAATAATTCGTCCGTTGTTTACCATGTAAGCTTACTGCCTGGATCATACGATAACTATCTCTTACTAATGTCCAGCGGAAACCTTTCAGGATGCCGTTCACACTAGGACACAATGTACAACCCGAGAATCTATTTGTGGAAGCAGTGCACCATCCATGTTACCAGATGGTAGCAGTTCAGAGGCAACACCGCCGGAGAGAAGTCTGAGCACAAATATTATAGTGCTTGAGGCTCTACTAGAGGAAGAAAGAGATGGTGTGGCTGCCATGAATGAGGTAATCTTTATCTTGAGGCTGGAAATTACGGAATTAGCGGCACGCATTAAGCAAGCAACCCAAGAATCGGAGGAAGTAAGAATGTTGCATTTGAAGACGGAGGAGGTCCTGCTGTTTCTGCTATCTGAAGCCCAAGATAATCCCGGTTCTTCTTTAGATGCCAGTTGAAATTTTCATTAGATTATTGTACTTGCATGTTGTGTCATGTCTATGAATGGATTATGTTGCAAGACCCGAAGGTCTGAAGTAAACAACTCACACTTCATTGGAAGGGCTATGGTGTTGATGTAGAAGCCCTCCGTGATGGATGCCCTCTCCGGCGGAGCTCCGGAACAGGCCCCAAGATGGGATCTCATGGATACAGGAAGTTGCGGCGGTGGAATTAGGTTTTTGGCTCCGTCTCTGGTCTAGTGGGGGTACGTAGGTATATATAGGAGGAAGGAGCACGTCGGTGGAGCTCCGAGGGGCCCACGAGGCAGGGGGCGCGCCCGGGGGGGGGGGGCGCCCTCCACCCTCGTGACCTCCCCGGAAACTTCTTGGAGTAGGGTCCAGGCCTCCTGGATCACGTTCGGTGAGAAGATCACGTTCCCGAAGGTTTCATTCCGTTTGGACTCCGTTTGATATTCTGTTTCCTCGAAATACTGAAATAGGCAAAAAACAGCAATTCTGGGCTGGGCCTCCGGTTAATAGCTTAGTCCCAAAAATAATATAAAAGTGGAAAATAAAGCCCAATATAGTCCAAAATAGTAGATAAAGTAGCATGGAGCAATAAAAAATTATAGATACGTTGGAGACGTATCAGGCATCCCCAAGCTTAATTCCTTCTCGTCCTCGAGTAGGTAAATGATAAAAAGAGAATTTTTGATGCAGAGTGATACTTTGGCATAATTTCAATGTAAATCTTCTTAATCATGGTATGAATATTCAGATCCGAAAGGTTTAAGACAAAAGTTCATATTGACATAAAAATGATAATACTTCAAGCATACTATTCAAACAATTATGTCATCTCAAAATAACATGGCCAAAGGAAGTTCATCCCTACAAAATCATATAGTTAGGCTATGCTTCATTTTCGTCACACAAAGATGTTCCCAACTTCTATACCCCCGATGACAAGCCAAGCAATTGTTTCATACTCAAATAATCTCAAACCTTTTCAACCTTCACGCAATACATGAGCGCGAGTCATGGACATAGCACTATGGGTGGTATAGAATATGATGATGGGGATTGTGTGGAGAAGACAAAAAGGAGAATGTCACAAATCAACGAGGCTAATCAATGAGCTATGGAGATGCCATCAATTGATGTTAATGCAAGGAGTAGGGATTGCCATGCAACGGATGCACTAGAGCTAAGAATGCTCAACAAAAGAAAACTAGTGGGTGTGCATCCAACTTGCTTGCTCATGAAGACCTAGGGCATTTTGAGGAAGCCCATCGTTGGAATGTACAAGCCAAGTTCTATAATGAAAAATTCCCACTAGTATGAACAAGACAACTTATGAGACTCACTATATGAAAATCATGGTGCTACTTTGAAGCACAATATATGAGACTCACTACATGAAGAACAAGGTGCTACTTTGAAGCACAAGTGTGGAAAAAGAAATAGTAGCATTGCCCTTTTTATTTTCTCTTTTTTGGGCCTTTCTTTTTTTTCTTTTTGGCCTTTCTCTCTTTTTTGATTGGGCAATGCTCTAATAATGATGATCATCACACTTTTATTGATTACAACATAATGATTACAACTCGATACTAGAACAAGACATGACTCTATTATGAATGCCTCCGGCGGTGTACCGGGATGGTGCAATGAATCAAGAGTGACATGTATGAAAAATAATGCATGGTGGCTTTGCCACAAATACGATGTCAACTACAAGATCATGCAATGGCAATATGACAAAAGTAAAGCATGTCATGATGATGATGATGATGGTGGAAGTTGCATGGCAATATATCTCGGAATGGCTATGGAAATGCCATGATAGGTAGGTATGGTGGCTGTTTTGAGGAAGATATAGGGAGGTTTATGTGTGAAAGAGCGTATCATATCACGGGGTTTGGATGCACCGGCGAAGTTTGCACCAACTCTCAAGGTGAGAAAGGGCAATGCACGGTACCGAAGAGGCTAGCAAATGGCGGAAAGGTAAAAGTGCGTATAATCCATGGACTCAACATTAGTCAAAAGAACTCATATACTTATTGCAAAAATTTAGAAGTCATCAAAAACCAAGTACTACGTGCATGCTCCTAGGGGGATAGATTGGTAGGAAAATACCATCGCTCGTCCCCGACCGCCACTCATAAGGATGCACAAGCCAGGTACACTTCATGTTTCAAATTTGTTACACAACTTTAACCATACGTGCATGCTACGGGACTTGCTAACTTCAACACAAGTATTTCTCGAATTCACAACTACTCAACTAGCACAACTTTAATATCACTACCTCCATATCTCAAAACAATCATCAAGCATCAAACTTCTCGTAGTATTCAACACACTCATAAGAATTCTTACAAATCTTGTATGCCTAGCATATTAAGATTTTAAGCAAATTACCATGCTACTTAAGACTCTCAAAATAATATAAGTGAATCATGAGAGTTCATCTATTTTTACAAAATAAAACCACCGCCGTGCTCTAAAAGATATAAGTGTAGTACTAGAGCAAATGACAAACTACTCCGAAAGATATAAGTGAAGATCAATGAGTAGTCGAATAATTACGCAACCAAGTGAAGACTCTCCCATTTAATAATTTCAGATCTTGATACTTTATTCAAACAGCAAGCAAATCTAAAGAAAATAAAATGACGCTCCAAGCAAAACATATATCATGTGGTGAATAAAAATATAGCTCCAAATAAAGTTACCGATGAATGAAGACGAAAGAGGGGATGCCTTCCGGGGCATCCCCAAGCTTAGGCTCTTGGTTGTCCTTGAATATTACCTTGGGGTGCCTTGGGAATCCCCAAGCTTAGGCTCTTTCCACCCTTATTCCATAGTCCATCGAATCTTTACCCAAAACTTGAAAACTTCACAACACAAAACTTAACAGAAAACTCGTGAGCTCCGTTAGCGAAAGAAAACAAAACACCACTTCATGGTGCTGTAATGAACTCATTCTTTATTTATATTGGTGTTAAACCTACTGTATTCCAACTTCTCTATGGTTTATAAACTATTTTACTAGCCATAGAGTCATCAAAATAAGCAAACAACACAATAAAAACAGAATCTGTCAAAAACAGAACAGTCTGAAGTAATCTGTATCAAACGTAAACTTATGGAACTCCAAAATTTATACCAAAATTAGAAGGCCTGGAAAATTTGTTTATTGATCAGCAGCAGTTGGAATCACTATTTTATCCTGTTCTGGTGATTTTTAACAATTCGGGCACTGAGCGCAAAGATTCTGGAAATTACAGCAAGATCAAACAACTATCTTCCAAGAAGATCTAATAGGTTTAACATGGCACAAACACTAATTAAAACATAAAACCACATCTAAACAGAGGCTAGATGGATTATTTATTCCTAAACAGAACCAAAAAGAAAGAAACTAAAATAAAATTGGGTTGCCTCCCAACAAGCGCTATCGTTTAACGCCCCTAGCTAGGCATTATGATTTCAATGATGCTCACATAAAAGATAAGAATTGAAACATAAAGAGAGCATCATGAAGAATATGACTAGCACGTTTAAGCCTAACCCACTTCCTATGCATAGGGATTTTGTGAGCAAACAACTTATGGGAACAATAATCAACTTGCATAGGAAGGTAAAACAAGCATAACTTCAAAACTTTAAGCACATAGAGAGGAAACTTGATATTATTGCAATTCCTACAAGCATATGTTCCTCCCTCATAATAATTTTCAGCAGCATCATGAATGAATTCAACAATATAACCACCACCTAAAGCATTCTTTTCATGATCTACTTGCATAGAAAATTTACTACTCTCCACATAAGCAATTTTCTTCTCATGAATAGTAGTGGGAGCAAACTCAACAAAATAACTATCATATGATTGAAAATTAAGATCAAGATGACAAGTTTCATGGTTATCATTATTCTTTATAGCATACGTGTCATCACAATAATCATCATAGATAGGGGCATGCTTTCATCATAATAATTTTGCTCATCAAAGCTTGGGGGACAAAATATATCATCTTCCTCAAACATAGCTTCCCCAAGCTTGTGGCTTTGCATATCATTAGCATGATGGATATTCAAGGAATTCATACTAACAACATTGCAATCATGCTCATCATTCAAAGATTTAGTGCCAAACAATTTATAGATTTCTTCTTCTAGCACTTTGGCACAATTTTCCTTTCCATCATACTCACGAAAGATATTAAAAAGGTGAAGCGTATGAGACAAACTCAATTCCATTTTTTTTGTAATTTTCTTTTATAAACTAGACTAGTGCTAAAACAAGAAACAAAAAGATTCGATTGCAAGATCTAAAGATATACCTTCACTTATCTAGCCTCCCCGGCAACGGCGCCAGAAATCCTTCTTGCTACGTCTCGAGCTAGCGTTGGTTTTCCCCGAAGAGGAGGGGGTGATGCAGCACAGTAGCGTAAGTATTTCCCTTAGTTTTTGAGAACCAAGGTATCAATCCAGTAGGAGGTCACGCGCAAGTCCCTCGTACCTCCAAAAAACGGTAGCAACTCGCAACCAACGCTTAGGGGTTGTCAATCCCTTCACGGTCACTTACGAGAGTGAGATCTGATAGAGATAATATTTTTGGTATTTTTGGTATAAAGATGCAAAGTGAAAAGTAAAAGCAAAACAAGTAAAATAAAGTAATGGAGATTGATATGATGAGAATAGACCCGGGGGCCATAGGTTTCACTAGTGGCTTCTCTCAAGAGCATAGATATTCTACGGTGGGTGAACAAATTACTGTTGAGCAATTGATAGAATTGAGCATAGTTATGAGGTTATCTAGGTATGATCATGTATATAGGCATCATGTCCGTGACAAGTAGACCGACTCCTGCCTGCATCTACTACTATTACTCCACTCATCGTCCGCTATCCAGCATGCATCTAGAGTATTAAGTTAAAAACAGAGTAACGCCTTAAGCAAGATGACATGATGTAGAGGAATAAATTCATGCAATATGATAAATACGCCATCTTGTCATCCTCGATGGCAACAATACAATACGTGTCTTGCAACTCTTTCTGTCACTGAGTAAGGACACCGCAAGATTGAACCCAAAGCTAAGCACTTCTCCCATTGCAAGAACTACCAATCTAGTTGGCCAAACCAAACGGATAATTCGAAGAGACTTGCAAAGATAACTCAATCATACATAAAAAGAATTCAGAGAAGATTCAAATATTATTCATAGATAAGTTGGATCATAAACCCACAATTCATCGGTCTCAACAAACACACCGCAAAAAGAAGATTACATCGAATAGATCTCCACGAGAGAGGGGGAGAACATTGTATTGAGATCCAAAAAGAGAGAAGAAGCCATCTAGCTACTAGCTATGGACCCGAAGGTCTGAAGTAAACTACTCACACTTCATCGGAAGGGCTATGGTGTTGATGTAGAAGCCCTCCGTGATGGATGCCCTCTCCGGTGGAGCTCCGGAACAGGCCCCAAGATGGGATCTCATGGATACAGGAAGTTGCGGCGGTGGAATTAGGTTTTTGGCTCCGTCTCTGGTCTAATGGGGGTACGTAGGTATATATAGGAGGAAGAAGCACGTCGGTGGAGCTCCAAGGGGCCCACGAGGCAGGGGGCGCGCCCAGGGGGGGGCGCCCTCCACCCTCGTGACCTCCCCAGAAACTTCTTGGAGTAGGGTCCAGGTCTCCTGGATCACGTTCAGTGAGAAGATCACGTTCCCGAAGGTTTCATTCCGTTTGGACTCCGTTTGATATTCTGTTTCCTCGAAATACTGAAATAGGCAAAAAACAGCAATTCTGGGCTGGGCCTCCGGTTAACAGGTTAGTCCCAAAAATAATATAAAAGTGGAAAATAAAGCCCAATATAGTCCAAAACAGTAGATAAAGTAGCATGGAGCAATCAAAAATTATAGATACGTTGGAGACGTATCAAACCCCCAACTGCCAACTCACCACTTCACCGGAGCCGCTTCAGCGACTGGCTTGTCCACCGCTCCAGAAATCCTTGACCGCCATCATGGTCCACCGCACCGGATCTGCTTAACCGGCACCCTCGTCCACAAAAGCGTAGGCCCTTCACTGACTCCCTCGTCCGCCCCTTCGTTGTCCCTTCATACAAGCCCTCGTCCACCGCAACAGATCCGCCTCACCGAAAGCACTGTACAACGCGCCCGCTGAAGCCTTCGTCCACTGCACCAGACCCGCTCCACGGACGCCATATTCAACTCCCCGGGCCCTGCTTTACCGACGCCGCAGCCTCATCAGGTTATTTCGATTTGTACTCCTTTGGTTTTTCTCTTTATCGTGCAACTGTTCACTTACCATAGATGAGCTTTCTTGTATGTCGACAGGCGCCGCAACCGTAGCACCGGAGCCGCTTCAGCGACGGCGACAGCCGACCCAATCTCAACCGCAACACGAGCACCATCGACGATCCTTAGCTATCAAGTATGACAACGATACCCATACACCGCCAAGAATCAGGTACTGTTATCCAACGGCCGGAGCCTACGTTCACTTTCCTATCATAAGCAACGCACCTTTGAATTTCTTCGGGGCATCATTCAGTTTTTCATGAGACGCGTTATTCTGCTTGCACCTGTAGGCCATACTTCTGGCAGTGAACATGTTACATGTGCTAAATTACATACCAGTGCACATATAGTTAATATGCTTTAGTTTTGTTCTGATGCCACCTGTTGGTTCCATCAGACTGCTTAATGTTCTCTATGCTTAATTACACATCAGCAAACTAGCATGTGGTTCCGCTGCTTTTTGTTCGTTTTACCCTACATTTTCTGATGCTAGCTATTACATCACTGCTCCGAGCCTCTGTTCATTACTTGTTTGTGTGTTCTTGATCTTCCCAAGTTGCATGACTAATTTGATGCTTCTATTAATTATGGAGCTGCCAACCCCATCAAGCAAAATATTTGTTCTTTTGGGGCTGGCACCTCGAACAAGCATAAAAATAGAGGGAAGCAGATATACTCCCTCCGATTCTATTTACTCTGCGCATAACTCTTGACCCGCATACCAAGGAGGGCACTGGTTTAATTTTTCTGGACTAATTTGCCAATTAATTAGGGCAGAGGCAGATGGGGCGGGGCACAAAAGGAAACCAGCGCTAGGAATCGGCAACGCACAGACTAATACGAGAAAACTGAGAAAAAGTTATACGCAAAGTAAAAAGAATCGGAGGGAGTATTGTCGTGTATGCACACACCCTTATTTCATTAGTTTAGATGAACCATTGATGATCAATTCGGACCAGTGCATGCGATTAAAATTAATTTTACCTAAATAGATGGTGCAGAATAAACTACAACAACTAGATTTGCAACCACGGGATGCTGACGATATCTTCAAAGAACATTGCAACAGCAGCTAGGCTTCACAGCAACATATGGTAAGCCAGTGTGTTTTAGTACATGTGAAATGTAATGCGAGTGGGCTGCTTTCTTGGCTTGTGCCCTCAACGTGTAATCCTACCGAATTACAAATAGTTCAGTTGTCTGCTTTGCTATATTGCTTGATTCGAATGCTTATTTGTTGTTACGCTATACCTGAGTTGGCCAATATGTCAGCAGTGCCTGCTGTACTATCGCAAAGAAATGCATGCCTATTTCATTTGAGTCCTTAACTTTTCCTCTCAACTTCATCACAAGACTGTCTTCGTAGTTTATGTGAGGCCACACTGTTAAGTGCTTTCTCAGATTATTTCAACTGCTTAGTTGCCTTGGCAACTTAAATATAGCGGTTGTACACTCCCTTTCAACTAGGGATGTCAACTGGGTCCGGTTTAATCCCGATTAAAGTCCACTAGTGGTATGATAGTTCAAAAGAGTTTTTGTTTTTTTTTGAGGAAAATGAACTAGGGAGGTAGCAAAAACTAACTAGATGGGACTGGCGGATTTCGTTTATTTGCCACTTACATCCCTAGTTTCATCTTACCATTTTAATTTCTTTTCGGCTGATGCTGCTTTGAACCATTTAAATATAGTTTGCCATGCTCGGCAATAATTCGTCCGTTGTTTACCATGTAAGCTTACTGCCTGGATCATACGATAACTATCTCTTACTAATGTCCAGCGGAAACCTTTCAGGATGCCGTTCACACTAGGACACAATGTACAACCCGAGAATCTATTTGTGGAAGCAGTGCACCATCCATGTTACCAGATGGTAGCAGTTCAGAGGCAACACCGCCGGAGAGCAGTCTGAGCACAGATATTATAGTGCTTGAGGTTCTACTAGAGGAAGAAAGAGATGGTGTGGCTGCCATGAATGAGGTAATCTTTATCTTGAGGCTGGAAATTACGGAATTAGCGGCACGCATTATGCAAGCAACCCAAGAATTGGAGGAAGTAAGAATGTTGCATTTGAAGACGGAGGAGGTCCTGCTGTTTCTGATATCTGAAGCCCAAGATAATCCCGGTTCTTCTTTAGATACAAGTTGAAATTTTCATTAGATTATTGTACTTGCATGTTGTGTCATGTCTATGAATGGATTATGTTGCAAGACCCGAAGGTCTGAAGTAAACAACTCACACTTCATCGGAAGGGCTATGGTGTTGATGTAGAAGCCCTCCGTGATGGATGCCCTCTCCGGCGGAGCTCCGGAACAGGCCCCAAGATGGGATCTCATGGATACAGGAAGTTGCGGCAGTGGAATTAGGTTTTTGGCTCCGTCTCTGGTCTAGTGGGGGTACGTAGGTATATATAGGAGGAAGGAGCACGTCGGTGGAGCTCCGAGGGGCCCACGAGGCAGGGGCGCGCCCAGGGGGGGCGCCCTCCACCCTCGTGACCTCCCCGGAAACTTCTTGGAGTAGGGTCCAGGCCTCCTGGATCACGTTCGGTGAGAAGATCACGTTCCCGAAGGTTTCATTCCGTTTGGACTCCGTTTGATATTCTGTTTCCTCGAAATACTGAAATAGGCAAAAAACAGCAATTCTGGGCTGGGCCTCCGGTTAATAGCTTAGTCCCAAAAAATAATATAAAAGTGGAAAATAAAGCCCAATATAGTCCAAAATAGTAGATAAAGTAGCATGGAGCAATAAAAAATTATAGATACGTTGGAGACGTATCAGGCATCCCCAAGCTTAATTCCTTCTCGTCCTCGAGTAGGTAAATGATAAAAAGAGAATTTTTGATGCAGAGTGATACTTTGGCATAATTTCAATGTAAATCTTCTTAATCATGGTATGAATATTCAGATCCGAAAGGTTTAAGACAAAAGTTCATATTGACATAAAAATGATAATACTTCAAGCATACTATTCAAACAATTATGTCATCTCAAAATAACATGGCCAAAGGAAGTTCATCCCTACAAAATCATATAGTTAGGCTATGCTTCATTTTCGTCACACAAAGATGTTCCCAACTTCTATACCCCCGATGACAAGCCAAGCAATTGTTTCATACTCAAATAATCTCAAACCTTTTCAACCTTCACGCAATACATGAGCGCGAGTCATGGACATAGCACTATGGGTGGTATAGAATATGATGATGGGGATTGTGTGGAGAAGACAAAAAGGAGAATGTCTCAAATCAAGGAGGCTAATCAATGAGCTATGGAGATGCCATCAATTGATGTTAATGCAAGGAGTAGGGATTGCCATGCAACGGATGCACTAGAGCTAAGAATGCTCAACAAAAGAAAACTAGTGGGTGTGCATCCAACTTGCTTGCTCATGAAGACCTAGGGCATTTTGAGGAAGCCCATCGTTGGAATGTACAAGCCAAGTTCTATAATGAAAAATTCCCACTAGTATGAACAAGACAACTTATGAGACTCACTATATGAAAATCATGGTGCTACTTTGAAGCACAATATATGAGACTCACTACATGAAGAACAAGGTGCTACTTTGAAGCACAAGTGTGGAAAAAGAAATAGTAGCATTGCCCTTTTTATTTTCTCTTTTTTGGGCCTTTCTTTTTTTTTCTTTTTGGCCTTTCTCTCTTTTTTTGATTGGGCAATGCTCTAATAATGATGATCATCACACTTCTATTGATTACAACATAATGATTACAACTCGATACTAGAACAAGACATGACTCTATTATGAATGCCTCCGGCGGTGTACCGGGATGGTGCAATGAATCAAGAGTGACATGTATGAAAAATAATGCATGGTGGCTTTGCCACAAATACGATGTCAACTACAAGATCATGCAATGGCAATATGACAAAAGTAAAGCATGTCATGATGATGATGATGATGGTGGAAGTTGCATGGCAATATATCTCGGAATGGCTATGGAAATGCCATGATAGGTAGGTATGGTGGCTGTTTTGAGGAAGATATAGGGAGGTTTATGTGTGAAAGAGCGTATCATATCACGGGGTTTGGATGCACCGGCGAAGTTTGCACCAACTCTCAATGTGAGAAAGGGCAATGCACGGTACCGAAGAGGCTAGCAAATGGCGGAAAGGTAAAAGTGCGTATAATCCATGGACTCAACATTAGTCAAAAGAACTCATATACTTATTGCAAAAATTTAGAAGTCATCAAAAACCAAGTACTACGCGCATGCTCCTAGGGGGATAGATTGGTAGGAAAATACCATCGCTCGTCCCCGACCGCCACTCATAAGGATGCACAAGCCAGGTACACTTCATGTTTCAAATTTGTTACACAACTTTAACCATACGTGCATGCTACGGGACTTGCTAACTTCAACACAAGTATTTCTCGAATTCACAACTACTCAACTAGCACAACTTTAATATCACTACCTCCATGTCTCAAAACAATCATCAAGCATCAAACTTCTCGTAGTATTCAACACACTCATAAGAATTCTTACAAATCTTGTATGCCTAGCATATTAAGATTTTAAGCAAATTACCATGCTACTTAAGACTCTCAAAATAATATAAGTGAAGCATGAGAGTTCATCTATTTTTACAAAATAAAACCACCGCCGTGCTCTAAAATATATAAGTGTAGTACTAGAGCAAATGACAAACTACTCCGAAAGATATAAGTGAAGATCAATGAGTAGTCGAATAATTACGCAACCAAGTGAAGACTCTCCCATTTAATAATTTCAGATCTTGATACTTTATTCAAACAGCAAGCAAAGCTAAAGAAAATAAAATGACGCTCCAAGCAAAACACATATCATGTGGTGAATAAAAATATAGCTCCAAATAAAGTTACCGATGAATGAAGACGAAAGAGGGGATGCCTTCCGGGGCATCCCCAAGCTTAGGCTCTTGGTTGTCCTTGAATATTACCTTGGGGTGCCTTGGGAATCCCCAAGCTTAGGCTCTTTCCACCCTTATTCCATAGTCCATCGAATCTTTACCCAAAACTTGAAAACTTCACAACACAAAACTTAACAGAAAACTCGTGAGCTCCGTTAGCGAAAGAAAACAAAACACCACTTCATGGTGCTGTAATGAACTCATTCTTTATTTATATTGGTGTTAAACCTACTGTATTCCAACTTCTCTATGGTTTATAAACTATTTTACTAGCCATAGAGTCATCAAAATAAGCAAACAACACAATAAAAACAGAATCTGTCAAAAACAGAACAGTCTGAAGTAATCTGTATCAAACGTAAACTTATGGAACTCCAAAATTTATACCAAAATTAGAAGACCTGGAAAATTTGTTTATTCATCAGCATCATTTGGAATCACTATTTTATCCCGTTCTGGTTATTTTTAACAATTCGGGCACTGAGCGCAAAGATTCTGGAAATTACAGCAAGATCAAATAACTATCTTCCAAGAAGATCTAATAGGTTTAACATGGCACAAACACTAATTAAAACATAAAACCACATCTAAACAGAGGCTAGATGGATTATTTATTCCTAAACAGAACCAAAAAGAAAGAAACTAAAATAAAATTGGGTTGCCTCCCAACAAGCGCTATCGTTTAACGCCCCTAGCTAGGCATTATGATTTCAATGATGCTCACATAAAAGATAAGAATTGAAACATAAAGAGAGCATCATGAAGAATATGACTAGCACGTTTAAGCCCAACCCACTTCCTATGCATAGGGATTTTGTGAGCAAACAACTTATGGGAACAATAATCAACTTGCATAGGAAGGTAAAACAAGCATAACTTCAAAACTTTAAGCACATAGAGAGGAAACTTGATATTATTGCAATTCCTACAAGCATATGTTCCTCCCTCATAATAATTTTCAGCAGCATCATGAATGAGTTCAACAATATAACCACCACCTAAAGCATTCTTTTCATGATCTACTTGCATATAAAATTTACCACTCTCCACATAAGCAATTTTCTTCTCATGAATAGTAGTGGGAGCAAACTCAACAAAATAACTATCATATGATTGAAAATTAAGATCAAGATGACAAGTTTCATGGTTATCATTATTCTTTATAGCATACGTGTCATCACAATAATCATCATAGATAGGAGGCATGCTTTCATCATAATAATTTTGCTCATCAAAGCTTGGGGGACAAAATATATCATCTTCCTCAAACATAGCTTCCCCAAGCTTGTGGCTTTGCATATCATTAGCATGATGGATATTCAAGGAATTCATACTAACAACATTGCAATCATGCTCATCATTCAAAGATTTAGTGCCAAACAATTTATAGATTTCTTCTTCTAGCACTTTGGCACAATTTTCCTTTCCATCATACTCACGAAAGATATTAAAAAGGTGAAGCGTATGAGACAAACTCAATTCCATTTTTTTGTAATTTTCTTTTATAAACTAGACTAGTGCTAAAACAAGAAACAAAAAGATTCGATTGCAAGATCTAAAGATATACCTTCACTTACCTAGCCTCCCCGTCAACGGCGCCAGAAATCCTTCTTGCTACGTCTCGAGCTAGCGTTGGTTTTCCCCGAAGAGGAGGGGGTGATGCAGCACAGTAGCGTAAGTATTTCCCTTAGTTTTTGAGAACCAAGGTATCAATCCAGTAGGAGGTCACGCGCAAGTTCCTCGTACCTGCACAAAACGGTAGCAACTCGCAACCAACGCTTAGGGGTTGTCAATCCCTTCACGGTCACTTACGAGAGTGAGATCTAATAGAGATAATATTTTTGGTATTTTTGGTATAAAGATGCAAAGTGAAAAGTAAAAGCAAAACAAGTAAAATAAAGTAATGGAGATTGATATGATGAGAATAGACCCGGGGGCCATAGGTTTCACTAGTGGCTTCTCTCAAGAGCATAGATATTCTACGGTGGGTGAACAAATTACTGTTGAGCAATTGATAGAATTGAGCATAGTTATGAGGTTATCTAGGTATGATCATGTATATAGGCATCATGTCCGTCTTGTTATCCTCGATGGCAACAATACAATACGTGTCTTGCAACTCTTTCTGTCACTGAGTAAGGACACCGCAAGATTGAACCCAAAGCTAAGCACTTCTCCCATTGCAAGAACTACCAATCTAGTTGGCCAAACCAAACGGATAATTCGAAGAGACTTGCAAAGATAACTCAATCATACAGAAAAGAATTCAGAGAAGATTCAAATATTATTCATAGATAAGTTGGATCATAAACCCACAATTCATCGGTCTCAACAAACACACCGCAAAAAGAAGATTACATCGAATAGATCTCCACGAGAGAGGGGGAGAACATTGTATTGAGATCCAAAAAGAGAGAAGAAGCCATCTAGTTACTAGCTATGGACCCGAAGGTCTGAAGTAAACTACTCACACTTCATCGGAAGGGCTATGGTGTTGATGTAGAAGCCCTCCGTGATGGATGCCCTCTCCGGCGGAGCTCCGGAACAGGCCCCAAGATGGGATCTCATGGATACAGGAAGTTGCGGCGGTGGAATTAGGTTTTTGGCTCCGTCTCTGGTCTAATGGGGGTACGTAGGTATATATAGGAGGAAGGAGCACGTCGGTGGAGCTCCGAGGGGCCCACGAGGCAGGGGGGCGCGCCCAGGGGGGGGCGCCCTCCACCCTCGTGACCTCCCCGGAAACTTCTTGGAGTAGGGTCCAGGTCTCCTGGATCACGTTCGGTGAGAAGATCACGTTCCCGAAGGTTTCATTCCGTTTGGACTCCGTTTGATATTCTGTTTCCTCGAAATACTAAAATAGGCAAAAAACAGCAATTCTGGGCTGGGCCTCCAGTTAATAGGTTAGTCCCAAAAATAATATAAAAGTGGAAAATAAAGCCCAATATAGTCCAAAACAGTAGATAAAGTAGCATTGAGCAATCAAAAATTATAGATACGTTGGAGACGTATCAAACCCCCAACTGCCAACTCACCACTTCACCAGAGCCGCTTCAGCGACTGGCTTGTCCACCGCTCCAGAAATCCTTGACCGCCATCATGGTCCACCGCACCAGATCTGCTTAACCGGCACCCTCGTCCACAAAAGCGTAGGCCCTTCACTGACTCCCTCGTCCGCCCCTTCGTTGGCCCTTCATACAAGCCCTCATCCACCGCAACAGATCCGCCTCACCGAAAGCACTGTACAACGCGCCCGCTGAAGCCTTCGTCCACTGCACCGGACCCGCTCCACGGACGCCATATTCAACTCCCCGGGCCCTGCTTTACCGACGCCGCAGCCTCATCAGGTTATTTCGATTTGTACTCCTTTGGTTTTTCTCTTTATCGTGCAACTGTTCACTTACCATAGATGAGCTTTCTTGTATGTCGACAGGCGCCGCAACCGTAGCACCGGAGCCGCTTCAGCGACGGTGACAGCCGACCCAATCTCAACCGCAACACGAGCACCATCGACGATCCTTAGCTATCAAGTATGACAACGATACCCATACACCGCCAAGAATCAGGTACTGTTATCCAACGGCCGGCGCCTACGTTCACTTTCCTATCATAAGCAACGCACCTTTGAATTTCTTCGGGGCATCATTCAGTTTTTCATGAGACGCGTTATTCTGCTTGCACCTGTAGGCCATACTTCTGGCAGTGAACATGATACATGTGCTAAATTACATACCAGTGCACATATAGTTAATATGCTTTAGTTTTGTTCTGATGCCACCTGTTGGTTCCATCAGACTGCTTAATGTTCTCTATGCTTAATTACACATCAGCAAACTAGCATGTGGTTCCGCTGCTTTTTGTTCGTTTTACCCTACATTTTCTGATGCTAGCTATTACATCACTGCTCCGAGCCTCTGTTCATTACTTGTTTGTGTGTTCTTGATCTTCCCAAGTTGCATGACTAATTTGATGCTTCTATTAATTATGGATCTGCCAACCCCATCAAGCAAAATATTTGTTCTTTGGGGGCTGGCACCTCAAACAAGCATAAAAATAGAGGGAAGCAGATATACTCCCTCCGATTCTATTTACTCTACGCATAACTCTTGACCCGCATACCAAGGAGGGCACTGGTTTAATTTTTCTGGACTAATTTGCCAATTAATTAGGGCAGAGGCAGATGGGGCGGGGCACAAAAGGAAACCAGCGCTAGGAATCGGCAACGCATAGACTAATACGAGAAAACTGAGAAAAAGTTATACGCAAAGTAAAAAGAATCGGAGGGAGTATTGTCGTGTATGCACACACCCTTCTTTCATTAGTTTAGATGAACCATTGATGATCAATTTGGACCAGTGCATGCGATTAAAATTAATTTTACCTAAATAGATGGTGCAGAATAAACTACAACAACTAGATTTGCAACCACGAGATGCTGACGATATCTTCAAAGAACATTGCAACAGCAGCTAGGCTTCACAGCAACATATGGTAAGCCAGTGTGTTTTAGTACATGTGAAATGTAATGCGAGTGGGCTGCTTTCTTGGCTTGTGCCCTCAACGTGTAATCCTACCGAATTACAAATAGTTCAGTTGTCTGCTTTGCTGTATTGCTTGATTCGAATGCTTATTTGTTGTTACGCTATACCTGAGTTGGCCAATATGTCAGCAGTGCCTGTTGTACTATCGCAAAGAAATGCATGCCTATTTCATTTGAGTCCTTAACTTTTCCTCTCAACTTCATCACAAGACTGTCTTCGTAGTTTATGTGAGGCCACACTGTTAAGTGCTTTCTCAGATTATTTCAACTGCTTAGATGCCTTGGCAACTTAAATATAGCAGTTGTACACTCCCTTTCAACTAGGGATGTCAACTGGGTCCGGTTTAATCCCGATTAAAGTCCACTAGTGGTATGATAGTTCAAAAGAGTTTTTGTTTTTTTTGAGGAAAATGAACTAGGGAGGTAGCAAAAACTAACTAGATGGGACTGGCGGATTTCGTTTATTTGCCACTTACATCCCTAGTTTCATCTTACCATTTTAATTTCTTTTCGGCTGATGCTGCTTCGAACCATTTAAATATAGTTTGCCATGCTCGGCAATAATTCGTCCGTTGTTTACCATGTAAGCTTACTGCCTGGATCATACGATAACTATCTCTTACTAATGTCCAGCGGAAACCTTTCAGGATGCCGTTCACACTAGGACACAATGTACAACCCGAGAATCTATTTGTGGAAGCAGTGCACCATCCATGTTACCAGATGGTAGCAGTTCAGAGGCAACACCGCCGGAGAGCAGTCCGAGCACAGATATTATAGTGCTTGAGGCTCTACTAGAGGAAGAAAGAGATGGTGTGGCTGCCATGAATGAGGTAATCTTTATCTTGAGGCTGGAAATTACGGAATTAGCGGCACGCATTATGCAAGCAACCCAAGAATTGGAGGAAGTAAGAATGTTGCATTTGAAGACGGAGGAGGTCCTGCTGTTTCTGCTATCTGAAGCCCAAGATAATCCCGGTTCTTCTTTAGATACCAGTTGAAATTTTCATTAGATTATTGTACTTGCATGTTGTGTCATGTCTATGAATGGATTATGTTGCAAGACCCCATATGTTGTCCATGTGCTATAATGATCCTATTTTTTAGGCGAGGTAATCCTCAATACTTGTATGATTGACATAAGGTGAACTATTTTTCGTGTGAGCATATTGTATTGGATGAAATAACTGTTTGACTCAGAGTGTATCCAACCTACTGAATTCGAAGATCACATCATTTCTAAATCATAATCATATATAAAGGTGGAATAAATCTTTGTTGTGGTTTTGAAGAAATAAATAACAAAATGTATAATTATCTGTGGATATTCGTAATCGAATACAAATTGGTTTTGAATTTAGTTTGCCAGGTCCCAGGGAAAACGTGAATGCTAATTCTCCCAAGTTTTGAAAGAAGCGGCTAAACACCCACTATAATTTGTGGGCTGCCCGAAGCAATGTTTGCGAGATGGAAATTACTGTCTACCCCTGACACTTGACATCCTTATCGATAGGATTTACACTGCTGTCGATAGGGGTAGACTAGTAACTTCAATCAGACGTGACACGATGGCCTCTGAGCCCATTCAGACATGGTGGGCAGCAAAACACATTTGATTCAAGCTCATCCGAAAGACATGTGTCTCTT
Source organism: Triticum dicoccoides (assembly GCF_002162155.2). Classification (NCBI taxonomy): domain Eukaryota; kingdom Viridiplantae; phylum Streptophyta; class Magnoliopsida; order Poales; family Poaceae; genus Triticum; species Triticum dicoccoides. The sequence goes on from NC_041390.1 coordinate 586,123,216, forward strand.
CCTCCATTTCCCCATTCATTCACGGTGGGCGGCAAAACAAACTCTCCTCGTCCGAAATCGATGTAGGCATATATTTTAAATAGGGGTAGATGTGTAACTTCCATCAGACGTGACACAACCACCCTACCTGTCAGCCCCATTCATACACCGTGGGCGCTAACCGTGGGCGGCAAAACACCCTCTCCTCGCCCGAAATAGTTACCGGCAAATATTTGGGACATGCGAGATTACCGTCCTATCCCCAACCGACGCGATGTCTAAAATTTTAAACGGGGGATAAGTTCGTAACTTTCCCCCATTTCAGAGAAGCGCGTCCCAAAGTTTGAGATCCCCCTCCCCTCCATTTCCCCATTCATACAACGTCGGCGGCACGACAACCTCTGCACTGCGGCCAGCCTCCTCCGTCCGCCACCCCATCCTCCACCTTGCCGGAGCCGCTACCCCTACCCCGTCGTCCACTGCAAGAGATGGACGTCTCTCATCCACGGCGCTGGACCAGGATCCTTTCATCGCCTCCTCTCGCTTCATCGGCACCTCGTCCACCTTGCCGTTGCCGCTCCTACGACCGCCCCGTCCACGGCAACAGGATATATCCCCCGACCCGGCCGTCTGCCGTCTAAAGTCTTCTTCCTCGCTGCTGACATCCATCACACCCGCAGCACCCTCAATGTATCAGCATAGGCCTACACGGCATCACAAGAGAGCTGGTACTCTTCCATATGTGCTGAAGTTATTGATCTCACCCGGAAAATAGATCATAATTTGTTTATTGTACTTTTCTTGTCCGTACCAAATCGTAGTGGCTAGTTGAAAGTAAACATTGGTTGCGAAGTAGCTTTGTCCGGTTTGCACCTTCAGATCCGCCATGGCACGAGCACTATACTCATAAAGCTTATGGTTTCCCCCCTTTATATTCACTACCATCATCGTAGGTGCTTCGTGTTGTGCTAGCACTGCTCCTCAAGACCTCAACCCAAAGCTTACGTGTTGAAATACGAATCTGATATGATGCTCATATCACTAAAACAGAGAACGTTTAATTGGTCACCTAATGTTCCTATATTCATTTCGAAAAGCATGTGCGCCACCCACTGGTCCAGCTAGTTCCACTTTCTTGATTTTTCTCTTGATGCTTAGGGTTTTCCCCTTTTATCTACTCTACTATGATCTGCGTAGGTGCTTTCTGTCGTACTAGCATTACTCCACCCTTCAAGCTAAACAACACAACACTCAGAATTCGAAAGCTTAGTTGTTCAAATATGATTGTGATATGATACTGATATTAGTTAACCGACACATTTAATTGGTTAGCTAAAGGTCCCACTTGAGTTTCCAAATGCATGTCGCGACATATAGAGAGACATCATAATTGCATTTGTTTGTCACTTGTTGACTGTACTTTCTTGTCCATACCAGATCTTAGTTGTTATTTCAAAGCAAACATCGGTTGCTAACTACCCTTTGCGCGATTTGCAGCTTCAGATCTGCCATCCCACTGCCACGGTCAACACTGTACTCATCATGCTTATGTTTTCCCCATTTTATGATGACCACAATCAGCCTACGTGGTTCGTGTCGTAATAGCACTGCTCCACCCATCGAGCTAAACAAGCTTAGTTGTACAAATTCATATATGATATTATTGCTGATATTAGTAAAACTGAGAGATGTTTAATTGGTTAGCTAAATGTTCCTACTTTAGTTTCGAAATGCATGTGAGCCACATATGGAGAGACCGGAAAGAATAGTATTTCTCTGTGCGCTCTGGTTCATCATGGGTGGCCAACCGACATTGTATTAAAAGACTTGTAATATCTTCAATCTGCTTGCTCTTCTGCTCTTCTTTAATATGATACTCTTCTCTTGCGGTCGACTGGTCAGGTCGAGTTGTTCTCCCTTAGTATATTTTGAATCTGTCAGGTCAGGTCGACTTGTTCTTCTTTACTATATGTTGAAGCTATCATCTGCGAAGTGTCATCACTTCTGGAGCTCTCATATTTTGAGTAGTAGGCCACATTATATTAATGCACACAACAAATTACAGCATGCATGGCATCTTTTAAAAGAATTGTAGAGATAGCACAAAGGGGTTTACAGGGAGGCAATATTGGATTAGAATCACTTCTGCATTACAAAGAAAATCTCACTTGTTTTTATGTTTTCATGCATGTCAGATATTGAACATTATCAAAATGAATATGAGAATGGGCGCACGAGAGGAATATTGCGGAACGATCCACTGCCTAACAAACTTGGCATGGTGGAGGATGGCCTATCTTATTTACCCATCAAGGTGCTTGCTCTAACTTTGCAAAGTTGTATTGGTCGCACATATTTTGCTTCTGACCTCTTGCATTACTTCTACTTTGTTACACCATCTGCTTAGTTTAAGCATCATATATGAGTATATGACATACCTATCCATTTTCTGTACCTATTCCATGTGTCGTCACACTATGTTTTTCCAGTCAAATGTTGTTCTTTTGTAATAGATGTCCAAAAGGAAGAGGGTGAGTGCAGATCCTCAAGGAGTACAAACTAGGTATTTGGAAAAGGTAGTGATACCTGTTAAATCAGATAGATTAGCAGCCATAGAAAACACAGGCTCAACTATACCTCACTTTACCCCTACTCCAGTGGCCAAACCCCTATTAGAACTGCTGGGAGCCCAGCGTCAGGTACTGTCTATGATATCAATTCAAAATTTGAACTCCTAAATTTCTGCTTGTGCCTTACCTTCTCTCTTGTATGAAAACTAATTTCATATGAATCTCCTTGCTCAAAGGATCATACGATCTCAAAACAATAATGGGCTCTGCATTGCTCTTGTCAGTACCTCTCTCCCTTTTTCCTTGTAACGCTGTACGTAATTAATTGCTATTTGATTATGTATCATTAGTCTGCACCTGAGCTTCATTATCCTTTGTTTCTTCCAATATTATTTGATCTATATTTACTCTTTGCAAAATGTAGAATAATGGCAACGCTTATAAAGAATTTTCTTTGGGGAATTTATTGAATTATCCTTCCATCAACATGGAGAAGGGCTTTGTCCAGCCTGTGTTAACATGTAATGTAAGTTCATCCTTCTCAAGCCTTCAAACTTTGTTCTAGTATAGATTAGGATAGGCATCATTTCCTCCACTTCTGTTTGCTTTGCTATTTACATCTGATTGGATGTTTGCAACAACTACCAGTTTCAAATTGTAGTTGTAAAAACATGTTCCTTATGCAGAACAGATCCATTTATTTGCTTATATAATTGTGAAACCTGTTACGTGTCTCCTTGTTTCTCTTTCAGACTCGTATCTCTTACGCCAGGCAGAACTTTAGGGAAGATAGTGAGCCAAACCATATTGAGGACAGCGAGATGACCCCAAGGTCCTGTCTTGATGAAGATAGTGAGTTGAAGCTACTCACCAGCAGGTGTGAGACAACCTTTGTGCAGTCGCTGCCTCAATCAGTTCGACTTCTTCAGTATCAACTTAAAGCGGAAAGGCTTGCTTCAGCTCAGCTCCGACTTGAAGTCAAAGATGTAATGAAGATGTCAGAGGACTACCGTGCGCACCATCATGCCTTAAATCTAGTGTTGATGCATCTATCGTTTACACAACTGAGCTCTACTCAGCTTCTTCAGCTGTTTGGGGGGCCCGACCTGGCCAGGCCTAGTGCCTTCTAAAGTGCTCTTAGTTTTGTATATTCTTTTGTCGGCGCGTTTATTTGTAATGGTGGCGAACTTTGATGCCCAGTGGATGTAATATGTGTGATAGCCGTGATAGTCTAGCGTAAGTTGCTTGCTTATTTATTTCCTTGTTGTCTTGTTTATTTGTTTGCTTCTAGTCATTGCAGTTTTTTTTCCGCGGTTTGCTAGTGGCTGCATTAACCTATTTTCTAAAACTAGGCCACAATAACCATGGGCTAATATTTACTGTAGTGACACTGGGCCTCCTACGGGCCGTAGAAACAGTGGGCCTTCTACGGGCCGTAGAAACAATGGGCCTTATACGGGCCGTATCATCAATGGGCCTTATACGGGCAGTATGATCGATGGCCAAACATGGGCCAATAACAGGCCGCATTATGGCCGTAAACGGGCTAGAGTTGGAATCATCCGTTCATGGGCCGACCATAACAGGCCATCATTAATAGGCCGTATTTGATGACGCTATGAAAACGGCCCAATGTATTAACGGACCACAAACGGGCCAACTGTAACCACGGGCTGAATTTGGCCCACAAGCAGAAAATGACAGTAATGGGCCATAAGTAAACGAATGCTGGAAATGAGCCCAAGAATAAATGGGCTCTGAGAAGGCGGAAAGATAACATGGGCTGGAAACGGCCCAACGGAATAACGGGCCGTTAATGGGTATAAAGTGATACACTGTTCATTACGGGCCAGTTTCACCATGGGCCGTTAGTAGGCCAAGAGAGACGTCATATGGGCCAAAAGACGTCATGGGCCATACATGGGCCAGAAGTGAAAACAGGCTGGAATCATATTGGATGGCCCACATGACGCTACTGGGCCTAATTCAGATAGGGCGTAACGGGCCTTGGGTTAGCGGGTTGTAAATGGGCTATATTCGAACATGCCGTTAACAGGCTTTCCGTGGGCCGGCCCGCCAGCTTTTGACAAAGTCAAACGGGCCGGCCTTTACACAGGAATGGGCCTCTGTTGGGCCGTGCCACGTGTCGACGTATCATAGGCGCCTATCTGACCCACTGACGAGCTGACACGTGTTTTGTCCGGCCAATAAGAATTTTACACGTGGAAATTTCCCATTGGTCGTGGCTGTTAATGGGTTATCGGATCCAAAACCCGACCCGATAGCTTAACGTCGTTCTGTTATGGTGGATGCCACGTGTCGGTCACCCTTGAAGAAAGCACTTCTGTGACGCGCGATTTATCGTCATGGAAGTGGACACTTCCGTGATGATAATTTTGGCAATGTCATGGAACACTTCTACGACAGCACAGGTATGACTATCTTGATTCTGTCATAAATTTGTCATGGATGTACATGCATGACAAAAAAAGCGACCTACTGTGACAAACACGTATCATCACGGAAGTGTATTTTCTTGTAGTGCGTGGATACAGTGAAATGCGAAATCCACGTTAGAATTGGAGATCGCTACGTGACACACACTCTAATTCAAATAACTAACTATGTGACACACACTCTAATTCAAATAACTAATTATGTGACACACGCTCTAATCCATGTTAGCGTGGGTACTGTTTCGATTTTTTTTCAAATAACTCCTCATTAATTAATTTATAGTACTCCCTCTGTTCACTTTTTTAAGACCTTGAAGACATTTCAGACAATGTGCAAAACAGTTCATTTTAAGTTGTCCGAAACGACTTACAAAAGTGAACGGATGGAGTATCTCGTTTCGAATGACTAATTATTGCAAGGAAAACATGGGCATGGTAATACATACAGATTCGTTTGCAAATGAAAGAAGATTCGTTTGCATTCTCAAATGTAGGCTCACCAGGCAGACCAGGGTCGTGTCAGGGTGGACGCTACTTCGGTGCCTTAAAGGCAACTGCCTTTGGGTCACTGACATGTGGGACAACCACCTGTTGGGCCAACATGCCATGGACACAAAGGCAGGTGCCTTAAGGCACCGAAGCATAGTCCTGTCGGGGTGGTCGCGTGTGTCGGACGGACGCGTAGCACCCAGCCACCCACCCCCTCCCCCCAAAAAAAGGACGATGAAAGTATAAGTTCGCACTTCCATGTTTTAGATTGAAATATCTGGCGGCCCCAATTCCAGCCCTGCAAAATCTCTCTTCTCCACCGTCCCCTTCCGCGTCCAGATTGCTCAAATCCCTAATTCGCCGCCAACCCTCGAATCGCCCCTCGTCTCGTCTCTTTCCCCACCGTTCCCCACCTCTGTGCCGGACGACGATGACGAAGACGACGGTCGCGCTTCACCACCGCACCGGAGCTACCTCATCTACGCCCTCGTCCACCGCACCGGGTGGTCCACTGACAATGTCGGCCGCCGCAACCGACGTGCCTCACAGACATCGAGTTCCACTGCATCAGGTGCGCTTCACCGATGCCGTCTCCCAGCTCACCAGGGCTACTTCACCGAGCACATCGTCGCACCTCCGCCCCCGAGGCCATTGGGGCTTCACCAACGGTCTCGTCCACCGCATCGTAGCGCTCCACTGCCACTCAAGATCTGCATACATGCGCGGCCATCCAATGCCAGCGTATCACCCTCAACGGCTCTGAAGTGACCCGCACTCTAGCTAGGCAAGCATGCCCAAACGCCGGCCCAAACTAGGTATCCACACATCACTCCCTTGTGCACTGTTCTGACGATGTTTGGATATCCTTTCACTGCTCTCTTAGCTTACACGCCTATGCAACTCTGACTTTAACTCTTATTTCTTCTGGAGATATCATCTGAAACAAGCAAATCCATATTTTAGCGAAGCATGACGGCGCTATGGGATCTGGTACACATCCTGCACACCCGTATAACCTTGTAAGTATCTGTCCTCTGGTACAACATCAAGGTCGATTCCTCTTATTTGATCAACCATTCGCCATGTCAAAAATGCAGAGGGGGATGCAAGGAGCACAAGGCCTGCACATCCAAGCAAGTGGTAACATGGACTTGTACATGGAACATCCCTAGCGCAAGCAGAGCTGCAGTGAGCCTGTACAACGAGCTAGGGTAAGTCCCTGCATTTCATTTAATTCGTACTGGCATTCGTGTATGATTTGTGTGCAGTGGCTGATCCACGAATTCAGGTTACCAGGGGCGAACATTTAACTTAAAAAATACGAAGGCACTTGCACTCTGGAAATCAACATAACTTGAGAAATGTGAAGCTACACGCACTTTGAAAACCAGCTAATGATCCAAAGTAGTTCAGATTATAAACAATAAAGGATGCAAGCACCAAAAAACACAAAATGCAACATGGTGTACAAGGACTACAAACATGGTCTGTACCTGCTTGAATTATTCGTTCTTTGGCTGGAAATATCGAAGTGTAATTGCACGTATAACTAGTGTGCAAACTGCATATCAATATATCTATCCTGCACAAGTATGCCAATATTTTCAAACAACAGATTGGAAAAGTATTTATGCTATGTTGTCATGATACGGGGACTTTCTGGTAGATGGCCTCGACGTTTCCTCAAGCTATGAAAATGCACTATAATTTGCTTGTCATTAATGCCTGCAAATCTCTGTCTCTCTCAACATAGTAGATCATCATTAGACATTAAATCCTTCAATGAGCTTGCAAAATGCTTGCATTAGATCCCTCATTAGACACTATTTGTTCATCACCAGGAGCATGTAAAATGTTTGCATCAAATCCTTCATTAGCAGCCTGTTCATTAGACACTTCAGGCTCAAGAACAACATGAGCTTGTATGTTTGCACCAGAAACTTGGTTAGATACATCAGATTCAGTCAGTTCAGTATTGATTGGGGGAGTTATAAAATAAGTAGAAATTGGTTTCATTTTCTCATAGATTCCCTACATACAAGCAGTTTTACAACACCGTCAGGTTTAACTATTGGCCAGAAATTGAAGAGTTGAATTAGATATAATCAGGGATGTGATGTACCTACTCGTTGCGCATCCTACTCTTGCAAGCTGCGACTGTCCATTTGCGCAAGCTCGATGCCATGCCCGTGCTGCCGCCGCTGCCTCCCACGCAGGCTACACCCAGGGTTGGATCTTCATCTTCTTGTCCTTCCGTTCGCTTGAAGCCCGGCGACCGCCCTCCAACGAGGGCGCGAGGAAGTGCTGCGTTGGTCTGTCCAGCGGCGGCTAGGTTAGGAGCGAACCAGACTGGAGGCTGGAGCGAATGAATTGGGATTTTTCCTGCTGTCGATCGATATGGGAGGCGCTCGTTTGGGCCGCGAGCCTCCTATAGGGACTGCCTTGCACTTATGTTATTGGCCCATCCAAATTGAAACATTTTTATTCATTTTTTACATTGCCTGCTCGTGCGTTGGGACGAACAAAACTAGCGTGGGCCAACCTGGACGGCTCAAACTAGGTGCACACTTTCCAGCCACCTGAAGCGGCCGCCCATACCAGCCCCTATGGTGGCGTCGCCCCTTTTTGCGTGTATGATTGGATAGTGAAAAATATTCCAGTGGCGCTTTTGATTTACCCACAGAATGGTTGAATTGCTTGTTTCTATGAACTGAGTTCGCCAATAATGTGAAGGATGCCAGTCTTTTCATCCTATTGTAGATTGCTTAGATCTCGATATGCCAAAAGTAATCGCATGAAATATACAGTAAAAGCCAGTGTGATGTGTTTGGCTACAACTAGTCTGACTACACGTCCTCATATAACATATCAAGGATGCACCATCTTACCAGATTAACCATTCGACTTACCCATGCAGTGTGGGAAGAAAGAAGTATTGGGACTGCAATCCAAGCAATTGATGGCATGTACTCATTCGTACAACCTTGTAAGCGAAAAAGAAGTTACAGTGTGCCTGTACAAAGAACTAGCGTAAGTTCAGTTACCTGCTTCTCGGAATTTTAGTTAGCCACTTATTTCAAAATTGTTCAATTACGTTGCTTGGCTTAATTTAGTTTCCTACTGATTACATAATGGCACAACCTGTTAATCATATTGTAGACTGCGCCTATCTATGTGTTTGATACTTACTGTTAAGAATTACCTGTTTGCCTTAACTTAAATATATACTTGTTTGTTTAACTGCTTTGCTGCTGCAACAATGAGTTACAATGATGTTAATAACTACTTTTCAGCATCCAATTGAAACTCTTTAATTCCTTGTTTGTTTAACTGGTTTGCTGTTATAACTCCCAGTTGAGATGTTTTGCTAACTTCAACTTTTCTGAATCCAATCGGAACTTTAATGGCAAAACAGGTCAGCCCAAGATCAAAGAGCGAGGTCCCCATGGACGTTGCATCATCCCACAACAGTGGCACCGGCCCAATCATGCATTATGAATTGCCAACTGCTGATGCTCTAGAGGCTAAACTAGTGGTAGAAAGAGATTCTGCTTCTGCACTTAGAGATGAAGTTGACATGTTGAGGAAGCAAACAGCACAATCACAAGCAGTACTCAAGACAACCATTAAATATTTGGTGGATTTCAAAACGAAGCAAGCTAAGACTGACCAGATTGTTAAGGTGCTGAAGGAAAAAAGGAAATAAAATTCCTACTTGGTAAATCATAGGTGAAATGTTCTTTCCATAGTTGAATAACCTTTGTGTTGTCTGTTCATGTAATCAATCAAACCATTTGTTTTAGAGATCATGTAATAATTTTTTTTTGTTTTTTGGTTTGTAATTTTATTTGAGCACAAGTCTGTATTAATTGATAAGACTCGGAGACATTTCGGATTGCTGTGCCAGACCTACAAATATGCCAATCGGGCTGAATGTGCATTCAGCAATAGTAGTATAGATGGACCATAAGTGGCACGCATCGGAAAGGGCCAAGATGCTGGCTAAAAAAGGATGCTGTTGTAGCCAAAAAAGTACAGCGGCCTGGCTTATGTATGTTAGTTGATATTATTGATCCATATACTCTATAAGTGTTTATATGTCTGTTAGTTCCGTACATTCTTGGTTGATTGACTCGGTATTTGAATCTTGATACATCACTTGTGTACATTTCTAAATGTGAGTACACATTATGCTGCGTGTGACATTTGAGTTGGACATGAAGTGTTCCAAATATTCGAATTCACCTTAAACTGGATTCTAGTTTCTGAATTTGAGTATCGGCATTTGTAAACCATATTCATATATGACAGTGGAATACATCTTTGTCATCCTTTTGAAGATATATAAAAACACATAGAATGATATATAAAGATTCATATAGGAATACAAAATGGATTCGAATTTAGTTGCCAGGGTAAACGTGGATGCTTATTGTACCAAAATTCGAAAGAAACAGCAAAATGTCCACTCCCACGTCGGCTGCCCGAAGCCAAGTGTTTGGGAGATGGAAATTACTGTCTACCCATTACACGGACAATCCATCGGCCATTTCCACTGCTCTAAATAGGGATAGGTTAGTAACTTCAATTAGACGTGACATGACCGCCTCTGAGCCCATTCCAACACGGTGGGCGTCAAACATGGGCGGCAAAACTCATTTGATTCAAGCTCGTCCGAAAGACCTCTGTTTCTCCCTCCATTCCCCATTCATACATGGTGGGCGGCAAAACAAACTCTCCTCGTCCTAAATCGATGTAGGCTAATATTTTAAATAGGGGCAGATGTGTAACTTCCTTCAGACGTGACACAACCGCCCTACCTGTCAGCCCAGTTCATACACCATGGGCGCCAACCGTGGGCGGCAAAACACCCTCTCCTTGCCCGAAATAGTTACCGGCAAATATTTGGGAGATGCGAGATTACCGTCCTATCCCCAACCGATGCGATGTCTAAAATTTTAAACGGGGGATAAGTTCGTAACTTTCCCCCATTTCAGAGAAGCGTGTCCCAAAGTTTGAGATCCGCCCTCCCCTTCATTTCCCCATTCATACTGTATCAGACGTAGTACCTATGGTTCGACCTCGGGACCCAGCCAGTCGGTCAAAAACACCCCACTAGCCAGACAGCTTCATCATGTAAACGTGGCACGGAGGATAGATGTGGTTAGCTCCGTCTCGACCAGCCACACCGTCTCTTGTTCTAGGTGATTCTTCTATTTTCCAAGATTTTTTTAGTCGTAATAACACCACGGCAAGCTAGCGCCGCTCTTCGTGTGTGCCCGTGCAAAGGTTAGACGATGGAGAGAAGTGAGATTGAGAACGCAGACCTGGGACCCACCAGTAAGTGAGACAACGGTCATGCACGTGTTGACGAGGCACTCCCTCTACTCTACTCAACGAAAGTACTGTATAAATAAAATCAAGTTATGGGACAAAGCCAACAACTGTTCGTTTTTTCAGGCTATCGACTTACTCTTTGTAGTCCAGGTTGCCAGTTCGAATCTCGTCTTTCAGATTTGTTAGTTTTAGGTCCAAATTTGATTAATGACAAGTGGGACCCCTGTGTGTTGTTCCGATATTTCAGTGTAGGATGGTTTTTTTGAACAAACACTTTGCGCGGTTAGACAAGTAACGACACGAGTTACATGTATTTTGCAAGTTTACGAACAAAAATGACAGCGGCATAGAATAACACATCCACCCCACAGCTTAGATACTATGGTGATACGAGTTGTTACACCGTCGGAAGTGAGATCCAATGGCTTGGGAGTAGTCTTTGTAATTATGCGCAATTTCCAAACTCTCCAAAGGTTTTTTTGCAAATAAAACATTCAGGCCTCGTGTGTGCCACTGCATATTCGATCCAATGGCTCCCCGGTGCTCATATTAGGTGCTCCCCGTAGCTTAATTACCTGCTACGGTGATATGAGCATCTAGGTCGTATGATCAGTGATCAGATGGCACATGCGTATTACTTGTACTTTCTGCGCATTTCCCAAACTCTATCAGCCGTATATTGCAAAAACATTCAAACCTCCTATTGTGGGCCGTTAGATCTCAGTGAACTCGTATCACCATAGAATCTATTATGCGGGAGCACCTCACACTCTCCCATGCGAGAAAACATAAGGTGCTATCGCAGCTTGGATGCTATGGTGATACGAGCTTGGAGGTCGCTTGATCTGAGATCCAATGGCATCTGAGCAATCTTTGTGCTTGTAAGCAGTGGCCGAACTCTTTTGGGGCTTTTCTGCAAAAAACCATTCGAACCACCTAGGAGGCGTTGGGTCACAAATCCAACGCCTCTGAAGAGCTTGTATCACCAAAGCATCTAAGGTGTGGTAGCACATGATATTCTTACATACAGGAGAATATGATGTCCTCCATCATCTTAGATGCTACGGTGATACGAGCTTCGAGGTCGTTGGATATGGGATCAAAGGGCATCTAAGTAGTTTTTGTACAAATTGTGTGCAATTCTCAAACTCATCAAGGTTTCCTGCAGAAATATTAAGACACATCATGTGAGCTGCTATATCTCAGATCTACAAGCTCCAAGCAACTCGTATCGGCATATAGCATCTAAGGTATGGGGGCACATGATATTCTCCCGGGGAGGAGGGGTGGGGGTGCACAACCAATTGGTGGCTGGGAGGGTGGGTTACAAATATAATCTAAACAACCCTAAACAGAGCTCCACAATTTTATCTAAGGTCGAGGGGTTGACCCCCGACAATCATAGATCTGCCTAAACACAACATGTGCATGTACTGTAGTACTAGACTTAATATTCATGTTTAAGTTTCATGTTCATTTTAAATATTGAACCGAGGACCATGGATGTCTTACATTTTACTCCCTTCATTCCTAAAATATTAGTCTTTTTAGAGGCTTCAAATGGACTGGCACATACAGATGTATATAAAAATATTTTAGAGTCTAGATTCACTCATTTTGCTCCGTATGTAGTCACTTGTTGAACTCTCCAAAAGACTAATATTTAGGAATAGAATGAGTATTTTTGAATTCGTGTCATACATGCATGGTTTGGAAAAATAGATGCACTATACTTATTGGATTGTTTTTGTGTTCGTGCGTGTGTGTCTCTCTCTGTGTGTGTGTGTGGTCATATGCTTGATACATACAAAGTTTTCTCACCTCCATATTGTTCATATTTTAAATTTGAATTTGCATTGGAAAACTTACTAGGGATACCATGAAATGTGAAATCCACGTTGAGATCACTATATCACAAACTCACTCTAATTCAACAACTCGTCATAAATCAATTACTACGTTGAGATTAGTATTTGCTAGGAAAATACGGGTATTGTAATACACATAGATTCATTCAGCAATTTAAAAGGTTACTTTCGTATTCTCGAATGGTAGGACCCAATGGCGTACCAGCCAGACCTTGGCTTGTGTTGATCCTAAAAAAACGGGCTCGTGTCCTTCGATGGCATGCGTGGTACGCACATTAGGCAACCCCAACCAGTCGAGCCTCAGCGTTTCAAGTTGAAATATCTGGCGGCCAGAATTCCAGCCCTAGGAAATTCCCCTCATGTCCCTGGTCCATAATGACTACCGATGAACAACGGAGGGATGCTTTAGTAACTAGACAACGTTACCTACCATGCCGAGCATGGCTCAATTCCCTCGGTCGCCGCTCGTCAAGGTCACCCGTCAACTGCATCGCCTAGTACTACTACTACTACACCAGGATGAGCACATAATTGAGCCCGTTTGTTCGTGCCTAGTACTTGAGTTAATATATCAGGCAATGCACTGGTACAGAGGGATTATCCTTTTACTCTGCATATATAACTTGTCTGAAGTCTAACTAAGCAAAATGTTTGACCAAATCCTTTCTTAAGAAATACAACAGGACAGATGTACGGCTTGAAAGTTTATTGCATGATGCAGGTTATGAAATTGTTTCGAATCCTGGATCTTAAATTGCAGAAAATCCAAAAGTGAGCATAAATTCTTGAAACTAAGCATGGTCACGTGATACGGCACAAATATTACTTCGTAAGTTTTTTCTTCAATTTGAGACAAGCTGCTTATGACAAGTTGCACAAATGAAGAGCCAAGGTATTTTGGAACAAAGACCTGTCACGTTAAGGCGAACGCTTTCACTATTGAAACCGTGGGCGTTTACGTGCCGCCACGAGTCCCCGCTTCTCATCGGCAGGTGCCGTCCGAGCAAGCATGTGAGTCGACGAGAGGCGTGCGAGAAGACCGCTGCGCCGGCTGTCAGGGAGGCGTGCGAGCAGAACGCTGCGCCGACTGTCAGGGAGGCGTGCGAGAAGACCGCTGTGCAGGCTCACCGGGAGGCGAGCCCTTTGACCAGGCTCCGCCGCCCACCGTCATCCCAACTGCTCCCACTTTTAATGTCGTCGGCGCCGCAGTTTAAAATCAACCCCGCACTACCCGGTATCGCTACAATCCTCTCTCTTCCTCTCCGATTCTCCTGTCGTGTACCTCCAACTAGCCTGACCTAGACATACGCCATGCCGCATCACGATGGTCTGCCCTTAGTGTTCCAGTTTCCTGAGGACGACACCCAGCCGGAGTCTCAAGAACATAAGGCGCTTTGGGACGAGCTTGAACTGGCGTTGCGGGAAGACGCCGCGCCTGTCCCCGCTCCCGTTCCGGCTCCCGTCGCCCCGACTACGCCAGCGCCCATCCCCATGGCATTGATGGGCTGGGAGCCACACATTGTCGCCGAGCTTGATCCCACGGGGTTCCACGAGGTCCCCGCCGACTTTCACGTGCCTGTGCACCTGCCAGCGCATGCGCCTGCGCGTGCACTGACGCGCACGCCCGTGCCGGTGTCCGTGCACCTGCCAGCGCATGCGCCTGCGCGTGCACTAACGTGCGCTGATATGTCTCCGTCGTATCTACTTTTCCAAACATTTTTGCCCTTGTTTTGGACTCTAACTTGTATGATTTGAATGGAACTAACCCGGACTGACGCTGTTTTCAGCAGAATTGCCATGATGTTGTTTTATGTGCAGAAAACTAAAGTTCTCGGAATGACCTGAAACTCCACGGGATGTCTTATAAAAAATAATAAAAAATCCTCGCCAAAGATGAAGACCAGGGGGCCCACACCCTGTCCATGAGGGTGGGGGGCGCCCCCCCCCCCTAGGGCGCGCCCTCTACCACGTGGGCCCCCTGGAGACCCTCTAACGCCAACTCCAACTCTATATATTGGCTTTTGGGGAGAAAAAATATGAGAGAAGAAATCATCGCGTTTTACGGTACGGAGCCACCGCCAAGCCCTAAAACCTCTCGGGAGGGCTGATCTGGAGTCCGTTCGGGGCTCCGTAGAGGGGGATTCGTCGCCGTCGTCATCATCAACCATCCTCCATAACCAATTTCATGATGCTCACCACCGTGCGTGAGTAATTCCATCGTAGGCTTGCTGGACGGTGATGGGTTGGATGAGATTTATCATGTAATCGAGTTAGTTTCGTTAGGGTTTGATCCCTAGTATCCATTATGTTCTGAGATTGATGTTGCTATGACTTTGCTATGCTTAATGCTTGTCACTGGGGCCCGAGTGCCATGAATTCAGATCTGAACCTATTATGTTTTCATGATTATATGTGAGTTCCTGGTCCTATCTTGCAAGTCTATACTCACCTACTATGTGTTATGATCCGGCAACCCCGAAGTGGCAATAATCGGGACCACTCCCGGTGATGACCATAGTTTGAGGAGTTCATGTATTCACTATGTGCTAATGCTTTGTTCCAGTTCTCTATTAAAAGGAGGCCTTAATATCCCTTAGTTTCCATTAGGACCCCACTGCCACGGGAGGGTAGGACAAAAGATGTCATGCAAGTTCTTTTCCATAAGCACGTATGACTATATACGGAATACATGCCTACATTACATTAATGAATTGGAGCTAGTTCTGTGTCACCCTATGTTATGACTGTTAGATGATGAACCGCATCCGGCGTAATTATCCATCACTGATCCGGTGCCTACGAGCTTTCCATATACTGGTTTACAGTTATTTACTTTCCCGCTGCTACTGTTACAATTACTACAAAATACCAAAAACATTACTTTTACTGTCTTTACTTTTGCTGCCATTACCACCACAATCATATTACTTTGCTACTAAACACTTTGTTGCAGATACTAAGTTTCCAGGTGTGGTTGAATTGACAACTCAGCTGCTAATACTTGAGAATATTCTTTGACTCCCCTTGTGTCGAATCAATAAATTTGGGTTGAATACTCTACCCTCGAAAACTGTTGCGATCCCCTATACTTGTGGGTTATCAAGACCTTTTTCTGGCGCCGTTGCCGGGGAGCATAGCTCTATTCTTTGAGTCACTTGGGATATATATCTGCTGGACACTATGAAGAACTTGAAAGTCGCTAAGACAAAAATTTATCCCTCAACTACGAGGGGAGGTAAGGAACTGCCATCTAGCTCTGCACTTGATTCACCTTCTGTTATGAGTAAGCTTGCGACACCTAAACCTGCTTCTGCTAGTCGTTCCGATAAGTCACATGTTATTGATGATGCCACTTCTGCTATGCATGATACTTATGATGAAACTGCTTCTATGTCTAATAGTACTGTGCCCCTTAGTGAATTTCTTGATGAACAAATTGCTAAGGCTAGAGAGAAAGAAATTATTGAATCTAAATACAATGATGAAAGTGATGATGAAAATATGCCTGCTATTCCTGAGGGTTATGTTTTTGATATGGAATCTTCTGCCTCTATTTTAGCTTGCAAAGATAGATATGAGCTCAAGAGGTTATTAGCTAAATGGAACAAACAGTCACTTAGAGATAAAATGAAACCTGACCCTGCTTTTGCTACTTCACCTATCTGTGTTCCTGATAAGGATTATGAATTCTCTGTTGATCCTGATATAATTACTCTGGTTGAATCTGATCCTTTTTATGGCTATGAATCTGACACTATTGTGGCACATCTTACAAAATTAAATGATATAGCCACCCTGTTTACTAATGATGAGAGATCGCGTTACTTTTATATACTCAAGATATTTCCGTTCTCATTAAAGGGTGATGCTAAGATATGGTTTAATTCTCTTGATCCTGGTTGTGTGCGTAGTCCCCAGGATATGATTTATTACTTCTCTGCTAAAAATTTCCCTTCTCATAAGAAACAAGCTGCTTTAAAGGAAATATAAAAATTTGTGCAAATTAAAGAAGAGAGTCTCCCACAAGCTTGGGAGAGGCTTCTCAAGTTACTTAATGCTTCGCCTGATCATCCTCTTAAGAAACCTGAAATACTTGATATCTTTTATAATGGACTAACTGATGCTTCCAGAGATTACCTGGATAGTTGTGCTGGTTCTCTTTTCAGGGAAAGAACACCGGATGAAGCTGAAATTCTATTGAATAATATGTTGACAAATGAAAATAATTGGGCACCTCCTGATCCAGCTCCTGAGCCAACTCCTGCTCCAATTACTGAGCCTATTCCTAAACCAACTCCGAAGAAGAGAGGTGTTCTATTTCTCAGTCCCGAAGATATGCAAGAGGCAAAGAAATCTATGAAATAAAAAGGTATTAAAGCTGAAGATGTTAAGAATTTACCTCCTATTAAAGAAATACATTGTCTTAATTTACCGCCTGTTAAAGAAACATATGATCTTGATCACTTATTTATTGAAGAACCTCTAGACCCCGATATCCCGACACAGGTAGTAAAGGTAAATTCTCTCTATAGATATGATAAAGCTGAAGTCCCTCCTACTAAAATTGCTAGTCAGTGCTTGGATGAGTTTGACAACTTTATGTTTAAGCAAGACGACTTTAATGCTTATTTTGGTAGACAATTGAAAAATGATTCCGATATGATTAAATACTTGGGTGATTATATGACTAATATTAAAGGTGAACTTAAACTTGTTAGCAAACATGCTTCTATGGTGACCACTCAAGTAGAACAAGTACTTAAAGCTCAAAAAGAAGTGCTTGATGGAATAAATAGTAAGAAAAATGATTATGCTGTTAGAGTGGCTACTAGAACTGGTAGAATGACTCAGGAACCATTGTATCCTGAAGGTCACCCTAAGAGAATCGAGCAAGATTCTCAGAGAAATAATATTGATGCACCTAGTTCTTCTAAAAAGAAGAAAAAGAAAAATGATAGAACTATGCAAACTTCTAGTGAACCTATTGCCGAACCACCTGATAATCCAAATGATATCTCTATGTCTGATGCTGAAACACAATCTGGTAATGAACATGAACCTAGTGAAAATATTAATGATGATGTTCATCATGATGCTCAACCTAGTAACGATAATCATGTAGAAGTTGAACCTGCTGTTGATCTTGATAACCCACAATCAAAGAATCAACGTTATGATAAGAGAGACTTTGTTGCTAGGAAACATGGTAAAGAAAGAGAACCATGGGTTCAGAAACCCATGCCTTTTCCTCCCAAACCATCCAAGAAAAAGGATGATGAGGATTTTGAGCGCTTTGCTGAAATGATTAGACCTATCTTTTTGCGTATGCGATTGACTGATGTGCTCAAAACAAATCCTTATGCTAAATATATGAATGATTTTATTACTAATAAAATAAAGATACCGGAAGCTGAAATTTCCACCATGCTTGCTAATTATACTTTTAAGGGTGGAATACCAAAGAAACTTGGAGATCTAGGAGTACCTACTATACCATGCTCCATTAAAAGAAATTATATTGAAACTGCTTTATGTGATCTTGGAGCCGGTGTTAGTGTTATGCCTCTCTCTTTATACCGAAGACTTGATTTGAATAAATTGACACCTACTAAAATATCTCTGCAAATGGCTGATAAATCAACTGCTATACCTGTCGGTATTTGTGAGGATGTGCCTGTTGTGGTTGCAAACGTTACTATTTTAACGGACTTTGTTATTCTTGATATTCCTGAGGATGATAGTATGTCTATTATTCTTGGAAGACCTTTTCTTAATACTGCAGGGGCTGTTATTGATTGCAACAAAGGCAATGTCACTTTTCATGTTAATGGGAATGAGCATACGGTACACTTTTCGAGGAAACAACCTCAATTTCATAGTATCAACTCTATTGGAAAAACTCCATCGATTATATTTGGAGGTTTTGAATTTCCCATTCCTACTATCAAAAAGAAATATGATATACTTACTATTGGGGATGTGCATATCCCCGTTGAGGTAACCTAGTGCTATTTGAAATTTCTCCGGTTTCATGATCATCGGAATGAGTTTGTTAACAAGACTTGATCAACCTTGTTAGTGGATTCTTTTTGATTTTTGATGGGCATGAGATGGATGGAACTAGAAACACAAACTTCTGTACCCTCTCTATACTTTCTATAATTTAGTAGAAATAAAGCAAAAGTAGTATTTTTCTGTCTGTTTCCTGACTTATCTGTGCAATATAAAAATATCCCGAAAATAAAAGTCCTCAGAATGCCATGCCAATTTAATATGATTTTTTCGGAAATATTTGAGGATTTACTGTGCAAAAATTACCGCGGGGGGAGCTACCACCTGGCCACGAGGGTGGAGGGCACGCCCTACCCCCCTGGGCATGCCCCCTGCCTCGTGGGCCCATGGTGGTCCTCCTCCACTTATCCAGCACCCATCTTCTTCCTCTTCCTCACACAAACCCGAAAGACCAACTCAAGCATGAGTTCCAGCCACTTTTGCTGTGATTTTCGATCTCCTTGCTCAAAGAACCTCTCGCAAAACTGCTTGGGGAGATTGTTCCTTGGTATGTGACTCCTCCATTGGTCCAATTAGTTTTTGTTCTAGTGCTCTATTCTTTGCAAATTTGTGCTGCATAGGTGACCATGTTCTTGAGCTTGCATGTCAAATTTATATGGTTCCATGTAGTTCTAATGCTTGATATAGGCTCTAGGCACTTGTAGGAGTAGTTACTATCAGTTTTATTGAAGTTGGTTCACTTTTGTTTGAAGTTACTAAAAATTTCAAATTATTTCAAAAAATAATGAGGAGACTTTTGAGGGGCTCATCGAGCCGAAGCTCAAAGGAGAAACAAAAGGAAGAAGCACAGAGGCCCAAATATAATTTGCCTCGTACCGCGGAGATCCGGCCTTGTGAATGGCCTTCTGATAATTTCTTGAGAGAGTCCGGGATTTATGAAGATTTCTATTCCTTGATTTAGAATGTTGGCATCACCGACTTCATCCGCGACCAACGTCCACAGTATCTCTTACTCACAAATACTTTTGTGCAAAACTTCTACTTTTTCCCTAAGGAATCACCTCCTTCAGTAGAGTTTCATTTATATGATGTTGTGAAGAAAATGCCATTGTCTGAATTTTGTGCAGTCTGCAACATACCCCCTGAGGGTATCTTAGAGGAACCACCCCGTAAAGAGCTGGAACCATTTATTAACCTTATCTCTGTGGGATAAACCGGGAAGGTTTCTGATGCGAGAATCACTAGCATACATTTTCCCGTGTTACGCTATTTTTCTTTATTTGCTAGTCGATGCTTGATTGGTCGTGGGAACTGTGGGAGCCTTAGTGTTCCTGATATTATTATTCGGTTCCATGGTTTATACCGCGACAACACTGTTAGTATGGGCGGAATTGTTGCTAGACGGTTAAGTCTGAATCGTACTAAGGGTCCCATCTTTGGAGGCATTTATGCTTCACGCCTCGCTGCACACTTTAACATAGCTATTAGGCATTATGAGAAAGAAGAAAAATTGCTGCCTAATGCTTATCTAGATTATAAGAGTATGATAGCACATGATTTTCTTGTTAAGGGCAGGAATGGAGAGCTCAAATATAAATTATTCTTTGATAAACATCACCCTGAAACTATTACGTTGCCTGCTCCTTCTTTGTTTAACTTTGTAGGACCCTATCTCATTACGTGGGCTGCCGTCCAAGCTTACAAAAACCCTGCACCAGCCCCGGAACCGGAACCACAAGATGAGCCTCCACAACAATCTGTTTATTCCTGGGATCCAGAGATGACTGTCAGCCAGTGGTAGTCAGAGTCTTCTTCATCATAGTATGATCCCAGTTATTCTTCGTCGCAGTACGACCCCAGCTACACATACGGGTATCCGCCAGGTTATCCCTGGCAATAGACCAACTTAGGCCAAAAGCCTAAGCTTGGGGGAGTACGTATTTCTCACCAACATTACATTTATGTTCACACACACTCATTGCTAGATGTCGGTGCTCATACTCTTTCACTGTAATATCCATGCTAGTTTATTTTCTTTTTCCTGCTTTCTTCTTATGTGTTTGGTAAACCTTAAGAAAAACAAAAAAAATTAGTAGTAGTTTACTTTTCTGCAGTAGTAGTAGTAGTTAAAAAGAGAAAACCCAAAAATATTTCCCGTTCTTCTTTTGCTTGTTGGGAGCTTTCCCGTGTAAATAGTTTCTATTTCTTTTCTTTTCTTTGGGGGACAGTAGGAGAAGACCATGATTAAATTGTTGAAGTGGCTCTTATATGCATTTTTGTTGATTTAACCAAGAGCCCATATTGCCTTGTCTTCTCCTGGTTATTGAATGCTCGCAGATTCCAGCTTAGTCCAATGCACGTGCACTCTTATTATTATACACATCGTTCGGTCGTGCAAGTGAAAGGCAATTATGATGATATATGATGGACTGACTGAGATGAGAAAAACTTGTATGAACTCGACCTCTTTTGTTTTTGTAAATATGATGAGTCCGTCGTTCTTGATTCAGCTTGTTATGAATAAACATGTTTGCAGTGACAATTAGAGATCATAGTTGCTTGTGCCATGCTTGATTATCTATGAGTTATAATGGTTTACCTTGCGTGCCAACATGCTATTGAGATGATTATGATGTGGTATGATGGGGTGGTATCCTCCTTTGAATGATTTAAGTGACTTGACTTGGCACATGTTCACGCATGTAGTTGAAACAAATCAACATAGCCTTCACGATATTTATGCTCATGGTGGATTATATCCTACTCATGCTTGCATCCAATGTTTATTAATTTTAATGCATGTACATGGCTGTTGTCGCTCTCTAGTTGGTCGCTTCCCAGTCTTTTCCTAGCCCTCACTTGTACTAAGAGGGAATACTGCTTGTGCATCCAATCCCTTAAACCCCAAAGTTATTCCAGATGAGTCCACTATACCTTCCTATATGCGGTATCTACCTGCCATTCCAAGTAAATTTGTATGTGCCAAACTCTAAACCTTCAAATAAACATTCTGTGTTGTATGCTCGAATAGCTCATGTATCAACCAAGGATGTCCTTATCATCCATGTTAGCAGGGTTATTCTCAAGAGGAGTGGACTCCGCTCCTCACTCACGAGAAAATGGCTGGTCACCGGGATGCCCAGACCCATGCTTTATGCAAACTAAATCAAAATTAATTGCAAACAAAACTCCCCCTGGGACCTGATGTATGTTGGAGACACTCGTTGTTTCGAGCAAGTCATGGATTGATGCTTGTTGGTGGAGGGGGAGTATAAACTTTACCATTCTGTTTGGGAACCGCCTATAATGTGTTTAGCATGGAAGATATCGCCATCTCTTAATTGCTATGTTGAAAATGAGAGTATACCACTCAAAATACAATTCATCTCTATTTCAAAACCGACTATGGCACCTCTACAAATCCCCGCTTCCCTCTGTGAAGGGCCTATCTATTTACTTTTATGTTGAGTGATAACCCACAAGTATAGGGGATCAATTGTAGCCTCTTTCGATAAGTAAGAGTGTCGAACCCAACGAGGATCTAAAGGTAGAACAAATATTCCCTCAAGTTCTATCGACCACCGATACAACTCTACGCACGCTTGACGTTCGCTTTACCTAGAACAAGTATGAAACTAGAAGTACTTTGTAGGTGTTTTTGGGTAAGCTTGCAAGAAAGTAAAGAACACGTAAATAAAAGCTAGGGGCTTTTGTCAACAAGAAGGTTTTGTAGAGAGCTTTTGTCAACAAGAAGGTTATTTGTCCCTAGGCAATCGATAACTAGACCGGTAATCATTATTGCAATTTTATTTGAGGGAGAGGCATAATCTAACATACTTTCTCTACTTGGATCACATGCACTTATGATTGGAACTCTAGCAAGCATCCGCAACTACTAAAGATTCATTAAGGTAAAACCCAACCATAGCATTAAAGTATCAAGTCCCCTTTATCCCATACGCAAACAACCTACTTACTCGGGTCTGTGCTTCTGTCACTCACGCCACCCACCATAAGCAAATCATAAGCATATTGCAAACCCTACAGCGGGAATCCCTCATGCTTGCACGACACGGAGAGCACCATAGGACAACACCAATAATAAAACATACAACTCAAACCAATCACGATCATCAAGTAGCCATTAGGACAAAACAGATCTACTCAAACATCATAGGATAGCCATACATCATTGGGAAATAATATATTGCGTTGAGCACCATGTTTAAGTAGAGATTACAGCGGGTAAGAGATAGGTTACACTGCTGCATAGAGGGGGGAAGAGTTGGTGATGATGGCGGTGAAGTTGTTGGTGAAGATGACGGTGATGATGATGGCCCCCGGCAGCGCTCCGGCGCCACCGGAAGCAAGGGGGAGAGGGCCCCCCTTCTTCTTCTTCCTTGACCTCCTCCCTAGATGGGAAAAGGGTTTCCCCTCTGGTCCTTGGCTCCCATGGCGTGGGAGGGGCGAGAGCCCCTCCGAGATTGGATCTATCTCTTTGTTTCTCTCTATTTCTGCGTTCTGCTTTCTGGCCCTTCACCGTTTCTTAAATATCCGGAGATCCCTAACTCCGATTGGGGTGAATCTTTCGGTCAGATCTTTCTCATAAAATTATCTTTCTTGCGGCAAAAGAAGAGCGTCAACCGCCTTATGGGGTGGCCACGAGGTCAGGGGCGCGCCTGACACCCTGGGGCGCGCCCCCCTACCTCGTGCCCCCCTCGGACACCGTCTCGCGATGATTCCACTTCCCAAAAATCATAAATATTCCAAAAAAAATCTTCGTCCGTTTTTATCCCGTTTGGACTCCCTTTGATATGGATATTTTGCGAAACCAACAACATGCAACAAACAGGAACTGGCACTGGGCACTAGATCAATATGTTAGTCATAAAAATAGTATAAAAAGTTGTCAAAAAGTATATGGAAGTTGTAGAATATTGGCATGGAACAATCAAAAATTATAGATACGACGGAGACGTATCATTGAGTCATCACCCTGTTATTAAAAAGCACTAGCTGGAGAGCACATCTATCATTTGCATTCATCACTATTAATCTATATTGGGTATGACTGTGATTGGATCTCTTTTACCATGAATTACAATGTCTAGTCAGTCCTTGATCTTTAAAGGTGCTCTGCATTTATGTTTTGTGGTCTTAGAAAGGGCTAGGAGATACCATCTTGTTATATCATATTATGATTGTTTTGAGAAAGTGTTGTCATCCGAGATTTATTATTATGGCTTGCTAGTTGATTATGTAATTGATATGAGTAATTATGAGACCTGAGAATTATTGCAAATGTGGTTAGTTATTATCTTCGCTGAAAACTTGAATGCTGGCTTTACATATTTGCAACAACAAGAGCAAACAGAGTTTGTAAAAGTTTTTCTTTCATTTTCAGTTTGTCAACTGAATTGCTTGAGGACAAGCAAGGGTTTAAGCTTGGGGGAGTTGATACGTCTCCGTCGTATCTACTTTTCCAAACACTTTTGCCCTTGTTTTGGACTCTAACTTGTATGATTTGAATGGAACTAACCCGGACTGACGCTGTTTTCAGCAGAATTGCCATGATGTTGTTTTATGTGCGGAAAACAAAAGTTCTCGGAATGACCTGAAACTCCACAGGATGTCTTATAAAAAATAATAAAAAATCCTCGCCAAAGATGAAGACCAGGGGGCCCACACCCTGTCCACGAGGGTGGGGGGCGCGCCCCCCTACCTCGTGGGCCCCCTGGAGACCCTCCGACGCCAACTCCAACTCTATATATTGGCTTTCGGGGAGAAAAAAATATGAGAGAATAAATCATCGCGTTTTACGATATGGATCCGCCGCCAAGCCCTAAAACCTCTCGGGAGGGCTGATCTGGAGTCCGTTCGGGGCTCCGGAGAGGGGGGTTCGTCGCCGTCGTCATCATCAACCATCCTCCATCACCAATTTCATGATGCTCATCGCTGTGCGTGAGTAATTCCATCGTAGGCTTGCTGGACGGTGATGGGTTGGATGAGATTTATCATGTAATCGAGTAAGTTTCGTTAGGGTTTGATCCCTAGTATCCATTATGTTCTGAGATTGATGTTGCTGTGACTTTGCTATGCTTAATGCTTGTCACTAGGGCCCGAGTGCCATGATTTCAGATCTGAGCCTATTATGTTTTCATGAATATATGTGAGTTCCTGATCCTATCTTGCAAGTCTATAGTCACCTACTATGTGTTATGATCCGGCAACCCCGAAGTGACAATAATCGGGACCACTCCCGGTGATGACCATAGTTTGAGGAGTTCATGTATTCACTATGTGCTAATGCTTTGTTCCGGTTCTCTATTAAAAGGAGGCCTTAATATCCCTTAGTTTCCATTAGGACCCCACTGCCACGGGAGGGTAGGACAAAAGATGCCATGCAAGTTCTTTTCCATAAGCACGTATGACTATATACGGAATACATGCCTACATTACATTGATGAATTGGAGCTAGTTCTGTGTCACCCTACGTTATGACTGTTACATGATGAATCACATCCGGCATAATTATCCATCACTGATCCGGTGCCTACGAGCTTTCCATATACTGGTTTACACTTATTTACTTTCCCGCTGCTACTGTTACAATTACTACAAAATACCAAAAACATTATTTTTACTGTCTTTACTTTTGCTGCTGTTACCACCACTATCATATTACTTTGCTACTAAACACTTTGCTGCATATACTAAGTTTCCTGGTGTGGTTGAATTGACAACTCAGCTGCTAATACTTGAGAATATTCTTTGACTCCCCTTGTGTCGAATCAATAAATTTGGGTTGAGTACTCTACCCTTGAAAACATTTGCGATCCCCTATACTTGTGGGTTGTCATGCGCGCCTGTGTCGGTGCCCGTGCACACGAATGTCTCTGTCGCGCCGTTGACAGCGCCTGTCCCCGCGCGGGTGCTAGTGCCCCCCTCAGCAGCATGGTGGCCGCCGCCGACTGCTTCCTTGCACCAACGCCGCAGGTGCCAGTGCCCCTCTCAGCGGCATGGATGGCCGCCGTCGACCGCTTCCTTGAAGCTAGGCCAACATCCTGGAGTACGCTAACAACGGCGCAAGACGCCGCCTTCGCTGTCGGTAAGTGGCCCGACGACACACAGTGCACGACAGAGGAGCCGCTTCCCACCGTGAGACGCCGCCGCCGCAAAATCTAAATTTGCCATGAAAACCGTTCGGATTGCCATTCTTAAAATCCGAACGTTTATCATGTCTGTTTATTTTATATCGATCGTCGTATAATTTAAAGTCGGAGTCAGACTGAATGAAATGTATGGTTTGATCGATTGAATGTTCTGCTAGAGCCGTATCAAATTAAATATAAAACGTCATCAAGCCACATGTATTCCTTGTCATCCAACGACCTAGAATACTTCAATGTCGAGCGCTCAACACGTTTAGCGTGCAGTTAATTTCATGCCAAAATAGTGCTAATCACATGACAACACACAAATAATATATCCTAATAGTTAATATCCGCATGCACTTAATATACTTCAAAATTAACGTGCATTGCACGTACACACTGACTAGTCCTGCTAGTACGTGAAACTGGTGCCGTGACTTGTGAACGCATCTAGATATGGTCAACGGCAACATCGCCCGCGAGTTCTTCCTGTTTGCCCGTGCGTCTAAACACAGAAGGGGAGGAGAGAGAGAGAGCACACATGGAACCCACCAGTAAGTGAAGGCGAATAGTACTAAAAATAATATTACATGTAGTCCATTAATTAGGCTGTGTTAATGTAAAAACATTATGTGAACAAAGGGGGTACAACAAACATCGCTATTCTACGTATGTTGCCTATTGACGCGCGGCTTGAAGGCTCGGTCGCATGTTCGATCCTCGTCCTTTATTTTTTAATTTGTATATGGGTCCAAATTTGTTTCATGACATGTGGGCCCCTCGGTGTGTAGTTTGTAGCACTTTAATTTATGGGTCAAAATTTGTTCCATTCCAAGTGAACTATCATGTGTAGTTTTGTAGCTTATTTATAATAATTAAAGAGAACAACATAGTTTTTTCAGTAATACCATGGTGCGACGTTGAAGGCGAGAAAGGACGTGCGAGAGAGCGATGACCGAGCCAGAGGGAAATCAACTAGGGGAGTTGCGTGGGTTGCAACGGTGTTTGGAGTAGTTGTGGGGCGAATGCTACGAAAAAATAATCTAAACCGACCGGAATAAATGCCTACACAAATTAATCCAAGGTTGGAGTGCCCCTCGCAATGTAAATAGCTCCGGCTTTGCGAGGGATGGAGAGGTAGTAGCTTCAACGCGTGGAAGATACGGTGTGAGAAAGTGAGGTCAATCGAGAGACATATAGATAGAGAGACAAAGTGAGTGTGGTCCGACATTCATTGAACAAATATATATGCTCTAGAGAGATATTGTCCGATTGAGCTTTTTGGCAAGGGTGAGGGCTGTAAGATAGGTCTTGAGAGATGATCCAGTCACAAACGTGTAGATATATTTTGTGCGTGGGAGGAAGCAAGGTCAACCGATCACATAGGGTCGCGGTGCGATCGAAAGAGTGAGACGGGTTGGAGAGAGTGACCTAGATAGACGATGTGCGTGAGAGAGTATACAATGTGAATAGGTCGAATTGGGCTCAAACATGGTGATATATCGTTTTTGTCCGAGAAAGAGCCAGGTCAATCGAGACATACGGAGATAGAGAGAGAGAGACAGAGAGAGAGAGAGAGAGAGAGAGAGAGAGAGAGATTGAGTGAGTGTGGCCCACCATGAGGTCGAAAGAGTGGCGGCGGCTTAGATGGACTGACCTAGATAGACAATCTGCGTGAGAGAGTATAGAGTGTGTCAATCAAGGCCCGAACAGGGAGATATATCATTTGTGTGTGAAAGAAAACGAGGTTAAACGAGACTCGGATAAGGAGAGCGAGATTGAGCGAGTGTGGCCCACCGTGCGGAAGAAAGAGTGAGACAGTCTCGATAGAGTGACCTAGATATACAACGTGCGTGCGTGCGCACGAGAGGTTGGGGGGCTAGATAGGCAATGCATGTATTTAGCGCGAGAGGGTGAGAGGGAGAGGGGGGAGAGAGAGAGAGAGAGCTCGGCATGAGGTGCAATGGCGGGTGTGTGAGGTAAATTCATTTGGTAACAGAGTGGAAAAAGGGGTTGTGTAGTTGAGAGACTTAGAGATCAAAACATGGAGAGAAAGAATGAATGTGTGTTGGAAACCGATAGCTTCCTAAGCTGGTTAGGAGAGGAAGGTTGACCGATACAGGAAGTATGTAGCGTTT
>NC_041390.1:586151326-586184799 GCF_002162155.2 Triticum dicoccoides
TAGTACGAGACTTAATATCGATGTTTCAATTCGGTGTAAATTGTAAGATTTGAACCAAGGACCAGGCATACGGGTAATTATTTCGAATTCGTGCCATACTAAGTTTCAAAAAGTTGACATTGACTCAGTTTGTTGTGCTATTTTGTAGGTCATATGTTTGAATCCATCCAAAAGTTTTCTCACTACCATGGTGTTCATCATATACATATGAATTTGTATTAAAAAAGTAGCATGGATACAGTGAAACGCGAAATCCATGTTAGAATTGGAGATCGCTACGTGACACACACTCTAATTCAAATAACTAACTACGTGACACACACTCTAATTCAAATAACTAATTATGTGACACACACTCTAATCCACGTTAGCGTGGGTACCGTTTCGATTTTTTTTCAAATAACTCCTGATTAATTAATTTATAGTACTCCCTCTGTTCACTTTTATAAGACCTTGAAGACATTTCACACAATGTGCAAAACAGTTCATTTTAGTATCTCGTTTCGAATGACTAACTATTGCAAGGAAAACACTGGCATGGTAACACATACAGATTCGTTTGCAAATGAAAGAAGATTCGTTTGCATTCTCAAATGTAGGCGCACCAGGAAGAACAGGGTCGTGTCGGGGTGGACGCTGCTTCGGTGCCTTAAAGGCAACTGCCTTTGGGTCACTGACATGTGGGACAGCCACCTGTTGGGCCCACATGTCATGGACATAAAGGTAGGTGCCTTAAGGCACCGAAGCATAGTCCTGTCAGGGTGGTCGCGTGTGTCGGACGGATGCGTAGCACCCAGCCACCCACCCCCCTCCCCCCAAAAAAAGGACGACGACAGTATAAGTTCGTGCTTCCATGTTTTAGATTGAAATATCTGGCGGCCCCAATTCCAGCCCTGCAAAATCTCTCTTCTCCACCGTCCCCTTCCACGCCCAGATTGCTCAAATCCCTAATTCACCGCCAACCCTTGAATCACCCCTCGTCTCGTCTCTTTCCCCACCGTTCCCCACCTCTATGCCGGACGATGACGACGAAGACGACAGTCGCGCTTCACCACCGCACCAGAGCTACCTCATCTACGCCCTCGTCCACCGCACCGGGTGGTCCACCGACAACGTCGGCCGCCGCAACCGACGTGCCTCACAGACACCGAGTTCCACCGCATCAGGTGCGCTTCACCGACGCCGTCTCCCAGCTCACCGGGGCTACTTCACCGAGCACATCGTCGCACCTTCGCCCCCCGAGGCCGTTGGGGCTTCACCAACGGTCTCGTCCACCGCATCGTAGCGCTCCGCTTCCACTCAAGCTCTGCATCCGTGCGCGGCTAGCCAACGCCAGCGCATCACCCTCAACAGCTCTGAAGTGACCCGCACTCTAGCTAGGCGAGCATGCCCAAACGCCGGCCCGAACTAGGTATCCACACATCACTCCCTTGTGCACTGCTCCGACGATGTTTGGATATCCTTTCACTGCTCTCTTAGCTTACACGCCTATGCATATCTGACTTTAACTCTTATTTCTTCTGGAGATATCATCTGAAACAAGCAAATCCATATTTTAGCGAAGCATGACGGCGCTACGGGATCTGGTACACATCTTGCACACCCGTATAACCTTGTAAGTATCTATCCTCCGGTACAACATCAAGGTCGATTCCTCTTATTTGATCAACCATTCGCCATGTCAAAAATGCAGAGGGGGATGCAAGGAGCACAAGGACTGCACATCCAAGCAAGTGGTAACATGGACTTGTACATGGAACATCCCAAGCGCAAGGAGAGCTGCAGTGAGCCTGTACAACGAGCTAGCGTAAGTCCATGCATTTCATTTAATTTGTACTGGCATTCGTGTATGATTTGTGTGCAGTGGCTGATCCACGAATTCAAGTTACCAGGGGCGAACATTTAACTTAAAAAATACGAAGGCACTTGCACTCCGGAAATCAACATAACTTGAGAAATGTGAAGCTACATGCACTTTGAAAACCAGCTAATGATCCAAAGTAGTTCAGATTATAAACACTAAAGGATGCAAGCACCAAAAAACACAAAATGCAACATGTTTTACAAGGACTACAAACATGGTCTGTACCTGCTTGAATTATTCGTTCTCTGGCTGAAAATATCAAAGTGTAATTGCACATATAACCAGTGTGCAAACTGCATATCAATATATCTATCCTGCACAAGTATGCCAATAGTTTCAAACAACAGATTAGAAAATTATTTATGCTATGTTGTCATGATACGGGGACTTTCTGGTAGATGGCCTCGACGTTTCCTCAAGCTATGAAAATGCACTATAATTTGCTTATCATCAATGCCTGCAAATCTCTGTCTCACTCAACATAGTACATCATCATTAGACACTAAATCCTTCAATGAGCTTGCAAAATGCTTGCATTAGATCCCTCATTAGACACTATTTGTTCATCACCAGGAGCATGTAAAATGTTTGCATCGAATCCTTCATTAGCAGTCTGTTCATTAGACACTTCAGGCTCAAGAACAACATGAGCTTGTATGTTTGCACCAGAAACTTGATTAGATACATCAGATTCAGTCAGTTCAGTATTGATTGGGGGAGTTATAAAATAAGTAGAAATTGGTTTCATTTTCTCATAGATTCCCTACATACAAGCAGTTTTACAACACCGTCAGGTTTAACTATTGGCCAGAAATTGAAGAGTTGAATTAGATATAATCAGGGATGTGATGTACCTGCTCGTTGCGCATGCTACTCTTGCAAGCTGCGACTGTCCATTTGCGCAAGCTTGATGCCATGCCCGTGCTGCCGCTGCTGCCTCCCACGCAGGCTACACCCAGGGTTGGATCTTCATCTTCTTGTCCTTCTGTTCGCTTGAAGCCCGGTGACCGCCCTCCAACGAGGGCGCGAGGAAGTGCTGTGTCGGCCTGTCCAGCGGCGGCTAGGTTAGGAGCAAACCAGACTGGAGGCTGGAGCGAATGAATTGGGATTTTTCCTACTGTCGATCGATATGGGAGGCACTCGTTTGGGCCGCGAGCCTGCTATAGGGCCTTCCTTGCACTTATGTTATTGGCCCATCCAAATTGAAACATTTTTCTTCATTTTTTACATTGCCTGCTCGTGCGTTGGGACGAACAAAACTAGCATGGGCCAACCTGGACGACTCAAACTAGGTGCACACTTTCCAGCCACCTAAGGCGGCCGCCCATACCAGCCCCTATGGTGGCGTCGCCCCTTTTTGCGTGTATGATTGGATAGTGAAAAATATTCCAGTGGCGCTTTTGATTTACCCACAGAATGGTTGAATTGCTTGTTTCTATGAACTGAGTTCGCCAATAATGTGAAGGATGCCAGTCTTTTCATCCTATTGTAGATTGCTTAGATCTCGATATGCCAAAAGTAATCGCATGAAATATACAGTAAAAGCCAGTGTGATGTGTTTGGCTACAACTAGTCTGACTACACGTCCTCATATAACATATCAAGGACGCACCATCTTACCAGATTAACCATTCGACTTACCCATGCAGTGTGGGAATAAAGAAGTATTGGGACTGCGTATCCAAGCAATTGATGCCATATACTGCTTCGTACAACCTTGTAAGCGAAAAAGAAGTTGCAGTGTGCCTGTACAAAGAACTAGCATAAGTTCAGTTACCTGCTTCTCGGAATTTTAGTTAGCCACTTATTGCAAAATTGTTCAATTACATTGCTTGGCTTAATTTAGTTTCCTACTGATTACATAATGGCACAGCCTGTTAATCATATTGTAGACTGCGCCTATCTATGTGTTTGATACTTACTGTTAAGAATTACCTGTTTGCCTTAACTTAAATATCTACTTGTTTGTTTAACTGCTTTGCTGCTGCAACAGCGGGTTACAAGGATGTTAATAACTACTTTTCAGCATCCAATTGAAACTCTTTAATTCCTTGTTTGTTTAACTGGTTTGCTGTTATAACTCCCAGTTGAGATGTTTTGCTAACTTCAACTTTTCTGAATGCAATTGGAACTTTAATGGCAAAACAGGTTAGCCCAAGATCAAAGAGTGAGGTCCCCATGAACGTTGCATCATCCCACAGCAGTGGCACCGGCCCAATCGTTCATTATGAATTGCCAACTACTGATGCTCTAGAGGCTAAACTAGTGGTAGAAAGAGATTCTGCTTCTGCACTTAGAGATGAAGTTGACATGTTGAGGAAGCAAACAGCACAATCACAAGCAGTACTCAAGACAACCATTAAATATTGGGCCAATAGCTCCCGTGCGACGTTTTTCATGCGAATTGGAAGGAGTGCGACGTTGTTGGAATGAATGGCTGCGATGCGATGTTTTAGAAGCAAACAATAGCTCCAATGCGACATGGCTCTGTTTAACCATGAAATGAAAAACACGAGGGGTTAGCGATTCGAGTTATGACACGCGGGACCTAGAAGTTACTCGCATGCGGGTGGAACCCACAACTTATCCATGCAAGCATGCCCGTGCTAGCATGCGGGTGGGACCCACAACTTATCCACGCAAGCATGCCCCGACCCGAGCCAGCCCACCCCACCCCCCCGCCCTCCATTGCTTGCCCTGCCCCTTTCCTTTCCCACCTTCTTCTCCCTCTGCTCCGGCAACGAAGCGCGCCGCCGGCGAGTGATGTCTAGCTTGACTTTGGCCTCCCGCCAATCATGGACGCAGTATGGTCCACTGCCGTTGACAAGATGCCCCGATTGCCCGCGCATGGAGCATCTGATGTGTTTGACTTGTGTGAGGGAAGAAAATGGCAACCGTGGGCGCGAGTTTCTGAAATGCTTGAGCAGGCCACAGCCGGGGCAGGTTAGATATGTGTTCTTGACCAATCCTATGGTCTCCTTTCTCCCGATTTCTTTCTTTTTTCCTCGAATTAGGGCGGTGGATCTGGGTGGTCGATCTAGGATTCATGCGCCTCCGGCGCACTGTTTTTCAGGTTCTGAAGAAATGTGGGCATTTTGAGTGGCTCGATGACTATGTTGAAAGGTTGAAATTGGAGGGATCAACCGGAACCCATGAGCTCAATTTTGGGGGGCGGCTTAACGTGGAACAAGCCCCCAATTTGGCGGACAGAGCCGATCCGATGATGCACAGTGCAGAACTGAAGTGTGAATTGAAGAAAATTGGCAAGCAACTAAAGCATCTGATCGATTTGAAGCAGCAAGCAAATATGATGGCTGGAGCATTTTATGGTTGTGTCATTGCTATGGGTTTATTTTACTTGATGTTCATCAATCGCTAGAATTTGTTAGAGTTTCAGTTAGTGTGTCAACTAGTTTCAGGGGTGCCGAGTAGTTTGAGTTAGCCAGGGACCATTTGTTATATGAATTTGAATTAGTGTGAAGCAAAACTTGCTTGAATTATTGTAATGGTATTCTCAGGTACCCTATTCAGTGTTCATGCTCTGTTTCCTCTGTTTTTGTTCTTCAGTTAACAGAGTACACACCCAAATTCTGTTTCTAGTAAAAAAACAAAACTAGGCTGCCGAATAGATGTTGGGCCGTGAGAAAATGGGCCTTGAGAAATAACCATGCCCAAGACCAGCCCACCCGCGTAGGGGCACCAGCCCACCACTAACTTCGGCAAATAAAATGGGGCCCAATAAAATGTTACTTGTCCTTTTATTTTGCCTTTTTCTTGCACTAAATTTTGTGATGGGTCATTTTTTGATGCACTAAAGCTAAATGTTAATTGTTTTTATGCATGTCTACTGTTCCATGAACTAAATGAGTTGCATGCTTGCATGAAGTGCCCGAAGTAAATTAGTTTGCATTTTCTAGTTGCACCCATGTCCATAGTGGGTTTGCATGGGGCTCCTAGTTGCATGTCCATGGTTTGGGGGCGCCCATGGTTTGGCCAATATTTTGAAGATGTTGTGTGTGGTGATTGGGGTGTAGAAACCCGGGCCCGTAGCAACCCATAGCAATACACCAATAATAAGCAAAAACAACCCCTAGCAATCCACAAATAATAGCACAAAACACACAATATATATAGTAGCATACCCAATGATTATATAGAAGCATAACGATTATATAGAAGCATACCCAACGATTATATAGTAGCATACTCATAGTTCCACGGGGCATGATAGCCTTACAACTTAAAGTACTAATAAAACTTAATAATAGTAGCATAACTATTACAACTTAAAAAAAACTAATATGATAGATCTAAGCTAGATAGATAGGGGGCACCAAACGCGGGTTCTTCTTCTCCTCCTCCTCCGGGGCTACCTCGCTCCTTGGGCGCCCTTGCTCCTCCGGCGCCGCCCTTCACTCCTCCCCCTCCCTGTTGTTGATGGGGTACGGGAGCGTGTGCATCACGCTGTTGTTGGGGAAGATGCCGTTGAAGTCGGTGAAGATATTGTAGATTGTGAAAGCTATGAACTCACAACCTACCCAAAACGCTCGCCCGAGGAGATGGAAAGCATCGAAAGGGTTTGAGAAAGTGGCGAGGAGCCCAACCACAACGCTGTTGTGGTTGACCTCCTCAACATGGTACATCCGAGGAGAGCCGCGGGGGAGGTGGCGGAAGCCGGCCGCAAGGAAGAACTCCGTTAACTCCCTTGCGCCCCTCCACCTCGAGATCGCCCAAACCCTAAGGGTTCTCTCGACATACACTCCGGCCGGGTAGAGCCTTTCCGGCGTGGTTGGGGGGAAGCGGTAGGTGGGACCAGTGTACTGCATGGTGGCGGGGTGGCTCGAGGGCTCGATCGGATTTGATGGAGAAGAAGGAAGAAGGAGGGCAGAGGAGGCAGAGGATGGGGTGTGGATGAGGAGGAAGAGGAAGACGATAGTGCCCGGCTTAAATAGACCAAGTGCGACGTGGTTTCACCGGTGAAGATGGGCGGGCGAATTAATGGGCGGGCGGCATTTGGTGGCGCCCCATGAAAGTGTGTACACGAGCGTGGGAAACGGGCTGCGATCCTTCTGTGCCACCGGTCGCGGGTCAAGGGGGACGGGTTCACGCACGCGTCTGTGCCGTCGTGGGTCAAGGGGACACGCTTGCCCCGGGTTCTCTGCGTGTGCCGCCCGTGCATTCATGTCGTAGCCCATTAATTTGCACATCTTGCTAGTGCCTGGCTAGAGGGAGACGTGACAATAATGGACGCCTTCATTTGCCCATCTTGTAATGGGCAGCACGCCATTTGAACTGCATCGATACCCACATCGATACCCCATGCCAGTTTTGCGTCCTCAAAGAGGAGCACGCCATGTACAGCACGCCATGCAGCGTTGGCTTTTTGGTTGTCTTCATCGGGCTGCTGCATTGTGGCCGGGTGCATGCTTTGATGTGACGATGCATCGGTTGTAATGGTAGGTATGCGACAGCTTACTGCGTAGGGGTGGCGGAGCAGGGCTACGTCGAGGCCATGCATGCAAGCACGGGCGCAGTTCTGCGGGTGAGCATGCATGCTGCGGGTGGGCACGGGCACGCATGCAACGTTGGGAACGGGCACTGCGTAGGCTTGGTCCATGCACCGCGTCAACTCTTGTCGTTGGATTCAAATGAACAGTCCTGATGCCCCAACGAGAGAGGCCGATCCAAACCCCACCGATTCAACCAATCAGGGCATCTCATGCGAATCGATATACACTTTAGCTAACCCTAGCGCCTGATCTCAACCGTCCACGCACAACGATCGACGACCCAGTAGTGTGCGGGGTTTTGAGGGGTTTTGAGAGGGGTTTTGGCTGATTAAGGTTGAGCATAACTAATTCAAAAAAAATCAAAATAATATAAAACTTGCGCACATAGTCTTATTATGTCGTATAGTAACAAGAAAAAAATATAAATATGATTTACATACATTTTTACGAAAAATCCTTCACAAAATTGTCATTCCTCGAACAATGTAGTATGGAGTTCAAGGGAGAGAGTAGTGGGCACCCGAGAGTATAGGTGGGGTTTTGAAAATGAAAAGTGTGAAAACCTCACCAAAACTTCATTTTGGATTGACTAAGAAAGATCTTAACTTACTCTTCTCATTTTCATGTTTTTAAACTTGTTTTATATATAATTTTCTATTAAACCTTGTTTTTCCAAAAAAAGAAAATAATAGAAAATTAATTCAATAAATAGTGAGACTTTAGATTTACACTATATAGGTAGAATAGATGTGTAGAAAAATTATTTGTCTGGTTTAGACAAGGTGCAAAAAAACTTGCTTAAATATGAGGTCGTTTACCCTACCTTTGAAGGTCATTTGAGACACACTTTTCATGACTATGAGTTCAACTTACCAAAAGGGCTGGGAATGATCAGCAAACAAACATATTTCAGTTGAGGTACTTTAGATAGCATTAAAACATCAGTACCCCATTCCTAATTCAAATTTGAGCCCAAATTTGATTTTAAATTTGAATTTTATTTGGCTGGTTTAGACAAGGTACCAACAAACAAGTTCGAATAGAAATACGGGATACATAGTGACTACCAGTACGCACCAAGTTACAAATATTATTACATGCCCCAAATTTCAAAACTGTTCTCTGTTCTACCTCTTCCTACCACGTCGCGTGCCCTTCTTCGCCTTACCACTTCTTGTTTTTGGTTCAACTACACACACAAGTTCACTGATCATCTTGGTTTTTTTCACTGGTCTTTTCAACACCTCGCCAACACCCTCGTGATCAGTGTCTTCAGTCTCAATGTTGACAGCAGTTTCAGTTTCTTCGCTGTGTACCTCAACATGGGTTTCTTCAGTCTGAACCTCGACACGCTCAAGTTCAGTTTCAACCTCGAGAGAAGTTTCTTCAGTCTGAACCTCGACACTCTCAGGTTCAGTTTCAACCTCGAGAGCAGTTTCTTCAGTCTGAATGTTGACTGCAGCAGGATTTTCTTCACTCTGCTCATGCCGAGGCACACTTCTCTTCTTTCTACCGCCATTGACTCTTGCTTTTTTTGTTGGCCAACACTATTCAACAACAAGGGGCTGACTTGCTTGCTTCCTCCTGGCCATTGGGAAAATGTTATAGATATAGTAATTGGAAAAAAGCACCAAATCAAAACACAGACAAATAAACAAGAACATACTTTGGCTTATCAGGAGTGTAACGGCATTTGACAGATCCCACTCTGTGCCCAAGTTCCTGGCACAACTTGCATCTGTTTTTGTTACCTTTTTGGGCCCTTTTTGGCTTTCCATCTTTATTTCCCTTCTTACTACTCCCACCTTTCTCAAACCATGCCTTGAATCTACTCTGTTTAGGCTTGCCAGCCTTTCTTTTCGTCAAGGGAGGACACATGGAAAATTCAATGTCCACTTCAGGCCACTAAGACTGATCTGTTAGTGCTGGAATTGGAGTAGCATATGTAGCTTTGAATTTTGCTACCGAATAATATTCATGCAAATATGGGTGCATGTTTATCTTCGGTTGGGATGCTAAGAAGAGAATGGCATGCTCACATGGTTTACCAGTGTGTTGCCACTCGAGGCAAGTGCAATCA
Source organism: Triticum dicoccoides (assembly GCF_002162155.2). Classification (NCBI taxonomy): domain Eukaryota; kingdom Viridiplantae; phylum Streptophyta; class Magnoliopsida; order Poales; family Poaceae; genus Triticum; species Triticum dicoccoides. The sequence continues at coordinate 586,160,781 of NC_041390.1, forward strand.
TGCAATTCAGTGTTAACAACATGTCTCCTTCCAGTTTTGTTATCTCTAACTTCAGCACCCCAAGGTGAAGATTTTTCAACAAACAAATGTGAAAGACATCTGCTCCTATTGACCACCTGTTGTACCACTGCTGGAAGCTTATCACCTTGCAGACAATCACCTATCCTTCTTCTCAATTCCCACAACCGCATGAGCATGATCCTGATTTGGTCAACCATGTCATGCACAGGCAAATCTTTTAACTCCTTCACCTTGTTGTTGAAACTCTCTGCCAAATTGTTGTTGATGTGGTCACACTTGATGGCAGTGTTGAATGCTGACCTGTACCATAACAAAGAATGGTAGGTGTTCAGCCATGGACCAAACTCATCACATGCTGCCATTATCTTATCAAGATGATATTTGTGTGTCTGTCTAGTGTAAGATCTTGCTGCTGGCCACATGCGCCCAAATTCTTCTCCTCTAAATTTTTTGATCAAATTCATCCACAAATGACCGAAGCACTCCCTCTGCTCGGCATGTGGGAAAACATTTTTCACTGAATTTTCAAGCCCCTTGCATGCATCTGTGTGTATAGCCAAAGGTGACACTGGCCCTAGGCATCTTTTCAACTGGATCATGAACCATGTCCATGAAGCCTCTGTTTCTGACTGAAACAAGCCAACAACAATAGGAAACATCCAGTTGTGTCCATCTAGAGCATTGCATGCTGCCAACTGACCATTCCACTTGCCTGTCAAAAATGATGAGTCTATGCTCAAATATGGACGGCACCCTGCTTTGAACCCATCAATGCAAGGCTTCAAAGCCATAAAAAACTTGGAGAACTTGACTTCACCTTTGGCTGATACCTCTGTATCTATCCCCACAACACTGCCAGGTGACCTCTTTTCCACCTCTGCTTTGAAGTTGTAAAGCATCCTAAATGTATTTGCCCAATCACCATATAAATTTTTCGTTGCCCTTTGTTTTGCCTTCCACACTGTGGTATATTTCAGTTTAATGGGGTACATCTTTTCCAAGTCTACTTTGAGTTTCTTCGCAGTAGTGTTTGGTGTTGTAGGATCGAAAGTCTGTCTAGAGGGGGGGGTGATTAGACTACTTGACCAAATAAAAACTTAACCTTTTCCCAATTTTAGTTCTTGGCAGATTTTAGCTAATTTGGGACAAGTCAAGCAATCATCACATGATTCAAGCAAGCATGCAAAGAGTATATTGGCAGCGGAAAGTAAAGCATGCAACTTGCAAGAATATAAAGGGAAGGGTTTGGAGAATTCAAACGCAATTGGAGACACGGATGTTTTTCCCATGGTTCGGATAGGTGGTGCTATCCTACATCCACGTTGGTGGAGACTTCAACCCACGAAGGGTAACGGTTGCACGAGTCCACACAGGGCTCCACCCAAGGGTAACGGTTGCGCGAGTCCACACAGGGCTCCACCCACGAAGGGTCCACGAAGAAGCAACCAACCACAAAGGGTCCACGAAGAAGCAACCTTGTCTATCCCACCATGGCCATCGCCCACACAGGACTTGCCTCACTAGCGGTAGATCTTCACGAAGTAGGCGATCTCCTTGCCCTTACAAACTCCTTGGTTCAACTCCACAATCTTTTTGGAGGCTCCCAAGTGACACCTAGCCAATCTAGGAGACACCACTCTCCAAGAAGTAACAAATAGTGTGTAGGTAATGAACTCCTTGCTCTTGTGCTTCAAGTGATAGTCTCCCCAACACTCAACTCTCTCTCATAGGATTTGGATTTGGTGGAAAGAAGATTTGAGTGGAAAGCAACTTGGGAAGGCTAGAGATCAAGATTCATATGGTAGGAATGGAATGTCTTGGTCTCAACACATGAGTAGGTGGTTCTCTCTCAGAACATATGAGTTGGAATGGTGTGTGTGTTCTGATGGCTCTCTCATGGAATGAGACGAAGGTGGAGGGGTATATATAGCCTCCACACAAAATCCAACCGTTACACAGTTTTCCAATCTCGGTGGGACCGAATCAATAAACTCGGTCGGACCGAAAATGTAAACCTAGTGACCGTTAGTGATTTTCGGTGGGACTGATATGCAACTCGGTAGGACCGATATGGTTAGGGTTTGGGCATAACATAATCTCGGTGAGACCGATTACACAAACTCGGTGAGACCGAATTTGGTAATTAGCTAACCAGAGAGTTGGTCAGGCAAACTTGGTGGGACTGATTTGCTCTTTCGGTGAGACCGAGTGGAACTCGGTGAGACCGAAAAGTTACAAAGGGGAAACACTGAGTTTACATTGCAATCTCGGTGGGGCCGATTAGCTCTTTCGGTGGGACTGAAAAGTTACGAAAGGGAAACAGAGAGTTTGCAACCCCATCTCGGTGAGACCGAGATCCCTATCGGTAGGACCGAATTGCTAGGGTATGGCAGTGGCTAATGACAAGTGAAACTCGGTGGCGCCGGATAGGAAGAATCGGTAGGACCGAGTTTGGCTTAGGTTTTAGGTCATATGTGGATATGGGAAAGTAGTTGAGGGTTTTGGAGCATATCACTAAGCACATGAAGCAAGAGGCTCATTAAGCAACACCTCATCCCTCCTTAATAGTATTGGCTTTTCCTAAAGACTGAATGTGATCTTGGATCACTAAAATATAAAATGAAGAGTCTTGAGCTTTTGAGCTTGAGCCAGTCCTTTGTCCTTAGCATTTTGAGGGTTCCACTTTCACATCCATGCCATGCCAATCATTGAGCTTTCCTGAAATAATCATCTTGGAATAGCATTAGCTCAATGAGCTATATGTTGTTATGAATTACCAAAACCACCTAGGGATAGTTGCACTTTCAATCTCCCCCTTTTTGGTAATTGATGACAACATATAGATCAAAGCTTCGACAAATGATAATAAGCAAGAAATATATCGTCGCTTTGAGAAGTATGTGATAAGTGAGAGCTCCCCCTAAATTTGTGCATATTTAAAATTTGCTTTGGACTGCAAATGCACAAAGAGTTAGAGTCATGGGTTACTCTTCCATGTCACATACATCTTGATGGAGCGCTCAAAATGATAAGAATGAAATGCATGCACTCATCACCAAGAAAAGTGAATGATCACACAAGATAGATAGGATAAAAGTATTAAGCAAGCATTAAGTGTAGCTTATGATCAAACACATGATCATCAATGTCTCACAAATAATGACGTAGTATCTCAAGCACTCAAAAGCAAACAAGTTCGAAAAACCACCAAATAAAGCAAGAGAGAAAAGCAACTCTCTCTCTCTCGAAGCCTATGATCTATACATCTTCTCCCCCTTTGGCAACAAGTTACCAAAAAGTTCCTAGAAAATGCATAGCACTAGATCGACGCTCAGGCTTGATCTTCAGGTGGTGGTGGAGTCCGGATCACTCCAAGGACGAAGGCTTCGGTAGATGCTGAAGTAGTCGCTGGAGTTGGAGCTGAAGTAGATGCTGGAGATAGTGGAACTGAGGCTGTGGCTGGTGCTGAGGTGGTGGCTCTTGTGTCAGCAACTGGCACGGCAGATGACCTCGGGCCTTGTGGCACTCTGGCAAAGGCATGAGTGGTAGTCCTGCCTCTCCTCTCCTGCATGTCCTCCTGGAGCTGCTCCACTGCAGACTGAACTTCCGTTACCTTGACATCCAAGTCATAGAACTTCTATTCTATGATTCTCTCTAGGCTCTGCTGATTCTGAGTGAGGGTGGCCAGACTTTGCTCAATCCTCAGCGTGGATGCAATCAAGTAACCAAGCTGCTCTTGTTTAGTCTTCAAGAAATACTCAGATGCCTCCTCTTGAGTAGGCATCTTGGCAGCTTTCTCCTTCCTCGCCTTCTCCTTCTTCGCATATGCTTGGGCAGATGATGGCTCGTTCTCAGTCATGACAACTTGATTGTCCTTGAAATCTGGACGGATGGGCAGGTGTTCCTTGTCCAATAGATATATGCCCGTGCCCATCTTGGAGTTGATGAGCTCCTGAATTTGAGGGGCATATCCGTAGCTCCTCTTCTGATCTGCTGCAGTCCTCTTGATTGTTTCCACTATGAGGCTCATCACCTTGAACTTCTGAGGCACATCAAACACATGTAGCAAGTTGATAGCATGGCCTCTGATCATCTTGTGATCTCCAGACTTGGGCAGTAAGGTGTGCCTTAGTATCCAATTGATCGTAGGCAGTCCTGACAGAAGGTAATGCATAGACCCAAATTTGAAGGTGTCAAGAGCTTCATTGGGAATTTCTTTGTACATATTGGACATGGAGTTATGGTCCATCTTCTTCTTGGCATAGATATCCAAGTCATCATCTTGCTCCTCTGGGGCATTTATGATCTGTGCCCACTCAACCACTGTAGATTGGTACCTTGTACCCTCAGACATCCATGTGATCCTCCCATCTGGATAAAAGTGTGCCGTGGAGTAGAACTGCATGATAAGCTCCTCGTTCCACTTTGTGAGCTTCTGCCCAACAAAGTCAGCTACTCCACAAGCATTAAAGCTGTCATATACTCCTGGGTAGTGTTCCTCCTTCTCCCTCATGTAGGTCCAGTCAACCCATCTCATGTCACAGACAATTGGCTTCTTATCTAGCAAAACAGTCTCATAGAAATCCTGCTGCTCCTTGGTGTGAAACCTGTAGTCCACTGCTGTCCTTCTCCTTGAAGTATACGGGTCTGCTTCTCTCCACTTCCTCAGCCCTGAATCTCTTCTGAGCTTCATACCCTCAGCCATAGGATGAGCATCGTTGTGGTCTCGGATCTTGGGCTTTAGCTTTCTCAGGACATTCTCTTCCTCTTCTTCAACTACAGTCTCAGGCACTAGGGCCTTGTTCTTCTCAGCTACAGGAATGCTCCTTGTATTTCTCTTAGGCTTTGGCTTTGGAGCTGACTTGGCCTTGGAAGCATCTCCCCCTGATTTTATGGCATCTCCCATTAGCTTGGGTGCCTTGGGCGCTGGTGCAGCTACCTCTTCTTCCTCTTCTTCTTCCATGATGGAAGCTTTTCCAAGTACTCTAGCCACAGTCTTCTTCACCCTTTCCTCTCTTCTTGCCCTCGGCTGCAACTGGCTCTTGGGGAGTGGGCTTCTCAGTTGAGGCTCTTGCCTTTGACATGGGCTGCCTGCCTGCTGGCCTTTTGATTTTCAGACCTGGCTCAGTGCCTTGAGCTGGCTCAACTCTCTTGGAAGTGGCCTCTTCCTCTGCCACATAGTCCTCATCTTCGAAATCTGAAGTCCTATTCTTCCTTTGTCTCGTGGCAGCCTTTGGCAAATTGCTAGGAGTGCTCCTGCTGCCTTCATCAGATGAACTGGAGGGACTAGTGCCCTCACTCATCACCACTTGCTGCTCTGACATATTTTGGCTATCACTTTGATCAGACATGCTGCAAACTGACTGCTGACCCTGTGAATAGATTATAGATGAGATAAAAAAGATGAGCATCACAAAATGCAGAGATTTTTGCAAAAGAATGATCCAAAAACTTAGTTTTAGTTTCCCACTGAAATCATCTCGGATCTACCGATTCTCAAACTCGGTGATACCGAAGCAGTTTTGGAACCTAAACTAGTGAACTCGGTAGGACCGAGTCACAGTTCGGTGGCACTGAGACTGCTAGGGTTTCACTGAGTTCAAAAATCGGTCACACCGATAAGTAATTCTCGGTCAGACCGAGTCTCACTTGTGCAATGGCAAGAGCCAAATCGGTGGGACCGAGTTTTTCAACTCGGTGGGTCCGACATGGTTTCGGCGGAAACCTAAACCTAGAATTTTTGAATCAAACCTAATCTACGGGCGTTTTGACTAGATAGAAGTTTATCAAACATGGCTAGAATCAATATGATCACAATGTGCTAGGAATCAGATTGAGGAATAGCACAAAGATCAAGTCCATACCCTAGTTCGGCGGGGACTTGCTACGGCGGCAACGGCGGGGCAGAATTCCCGTTGACGGTGACGGAGACCAGCGACTGGAGGCTGCTGGCGGCGAGAAGATGATCCGGAGACCACGAGGGCAGAGCAGGCTATCGCACGGCAATGTAAGAAGAACTTTTCTTGCGGAGATCATCATTGATTGCTTTTAAGAACTCATGCTCTTGCTCAAGTTTGAGCTTCTCAAAGCGTAATTTCTCATGAGCTCTTAAAAGTTCTCGATGATCTTCGAAGATGGTTTCATGAGCTAACTTAAGAGTGTTTAGTTCTTTAGTTAGGGCCTCAATCTTCTCCTTATCATTGTCATTCGTTTTATCTTGATTAGCATGTTTAATTGACATTTCATTATAGTATTCATCACTAGAGTTGTCACCAAGCAAATCATCACCTAACAAGTCATCTTCATCACTATTGAAATCAACATACTCGGCGTGTGTTACCTTAGGACCTTTGGCCATGAAGCATCTTCCAATTCCTTCATTTGGTGAGTTAAATATGTCGTAGGAGTTGGTTAACACAAGTGCTAGACCGGCAACACCTTCATCTTGAGTATCTTCGGAGCCGGAGTAATAACTTCTCTCGGAGTGGCTGTCGGAGTCGGAGCCGGATACCCATTCACCAACATGAGCTTGATGTCTTCGTCTTGTGTAGCTCCTTGATGATTTTTCCTTCCTTTCTGAATCCTTGCTTCTCCGTGAGTATCTTCATTCATAACGATCATCTCTACTCGTTCTCTCTCTTGGTGGTGATCCTTTGCTTCTTCTTTTTGGAGAATCTTCTCTTCTCTTGTAGGGAGCCGTACACTCATTGGAATAGTGTCCGGGTCTTCCACAATTGTAGCAGTTTCGCTCTCGACTAGAAGATCTTTTGTCATTGTAGGACCTTGACTTGGAGCTTCTATCTTTGGTTCTACTCTTGTAGAACTTGTTGAAGTTCTTCACCATTAAGCTCAATTCTTCAGTGAAGTCTTGTTTCTCACTTGATGATGTAGGGGATTCACATGAGGCTTTATAAGCACCACTTGATTTGTTGTGAAGTTCCTCTTTATCCTTAAGTGACATCTCATGAGCAACAATTCTTCCAATCACCTCCATTGGCTTGAGATCTTTGTAATTGGGCATCATTTGGATCAATGTGCACACGGTATCATATTTTCCATCCAAGGCTCTTAGAACCTTCTTGATGATGAATCTATCGGTCATCTCTTCACTTCCAAAGCCGGCAATCTCATTTGTGATGAGAGCAAGCCTAGAGTACATTTCGGCGACACCTTCACCATCCTTCATCTTGAACTTGTCAAGTTGTCTTTGAAGCACATCCAACTTGGATTCCTTGACAGAGTCGGTACCTTCGTGCATATCAATCAAAGTGTCCCAAATTTCCTTTGCATTCTCAAGGCGGCTGATTTTGTTGAATTCTTCGGGGCACAATCCGTTGAAGAGAATATCACAAGCTTGAGCATTGTATTGCGACATCTTCAACTCATCCGCGGTAGCTTCACGGTTCGGTTCTCTCCCATCAAAGAAGTCACCTTGCAAACCAACACACACAATAGCCCAAACGGCGGGGTTATGTCCAAGAATATGCATTTTCATTTTATGCTTCCAACTAGCAAAATTAGTACCATCAAAGTAAGGACCTCTACGGTGATAATTTCCCTCGCTAGACGCCATACTCTCCTAGGTTGTGAAACCAAGGCTATGACCACCAAAAGCTATGGAGATCAAAGCAAATGGAGACCAAAGCTCTGATACCAGTTGTAGGATCAAAAGTATGTCTAGAGGGGGGTGATTAGACTACTTGACCAAATAAAAACTTAACATTTTCCCAATTTTAGTTCTTGGCAGATTTTAGCTAATTTGGGACAAGTCAAGCAATCATCACATGATTCAAGCAAGCATGCAAAGAGTATATTGGCAGCGGAAAGTAAAGCATGCAACTTGCAAGAATGTAAAGGGAAGGGTTTGGAGAATTCAAACGCAATTGGAGACACGGATGTTTTTCCCGTGGTTCGGATAGGTGGTGCTATCCTACATCCACGTTGGTGGAGACTTCAACCCACGAAGGGTAACGGTTGCGCGAGTCCACACAGGGCTCCACCCACGAAGGGTCCACGAAGAAGCAACCACCCACAAAGGGTCCACGAAGAAGCAACCTTGTCTATCCCACCATGGCCATCGCCCACACAGGACTTGCCTCAATAGCGGTAGATCTTCACGAAGTAGGCGATCTCCTTGCCCTTACAAACTCCTTGGTTCAACTCCACAATCTTGTCGGAGGCTCCCAAGTGACACCTAGCCAATCTAGGAGACACCACTCTCCAAGAAGTAACAAATGGTGTGTAGGTAATGAACTCCTTGCTCTTGTGCTTCAAGTGATAGTCTCCCCAACACTCAACTCTCTCTCATAGGATTTGGATTTGGTGGAAAGAAGATTTGAGTGGAAAGCAACTTGGAAAGGCTAGAGATCAAGATTTATATGGTAGGAATGGAATGTCTTGGTCTCAACACATGAGTAGGTGGTTCTCTCTCAGAACATATGAGTTGGAATGGTGTGTGTGTTCTGATGGCTCTCTCATCGAATGAGACGAAGGTGGAGGGGTATATATAGCCTCCACACAAAATCCAACCGTTACACAGTTTTCCAATCTCGGTGGGACCAAATCAATAAACTCGGTCGGACCGAAAATGTAAACCTAGTGACCGTTAGTGATTTTCGGTGGGACTGATATGCAACTCGGTAGGACCGATATGGTTAGGGTTTGGGCATAACGTAATCTCGGTGAGACCGATTACACAAACTCGGTGAGACCGAATTTGGTAATTAGCTAACCAGAGAGTTGGTCAGGCAAACTCGGTGGGACCGATTTGCTCTTTCGGTGAGACCGAGTGGAACTCGGTGAGACCGAAAAGTTACAAAGGGGAAACACTGAGTTTACATTGCAATCTCGGTGGGACCGATTCGCTCTTTCGGTGGGACCGAAAAGTTACGAAAGGGAAACAGAGAGTTTGCAACTCCATCTCGGTGAGACCGAGATCCCTATTGGTAGGACCGAATTGCTAGGGTTTGGCAGTGGCTAATGACAAGTGAAACTCGGTGGCGCCGGATAGGAAGAATCGGTAGGACCGAGTTTGGCTTAGGTTTTAGGTCATATGTGGATATGGGAAAGTAGTTGAGGGTTTTGGAGCATATCACTAAGCACATGAAGCAAGAGGCTCATTAAGCAACACCTCATTCCTCCTTGATAGTATTGGCTTTTCCTAAAGACTCAATGTGATCTTGGATCACTAAAATATAAAATGAAGAGTCTTGAGCTTTTGAGCTTGAGCCAATCCTTTGTCCTTAGCATTTTGAGGGTTCCACTTTCACATCCATGCCATGCCAATCATTGAGCTTTCCTGAAATAATCATCTTGGAATAGCATTAGCTCAATGAGCTATATGTTGTTATGAATTACCAAAACCACCTAGGGATAGTTGCACTTTCAGGTGTTTTGGCTAAAATTGGGGTGATCTTTTCTGCAACCCAAAGTTGTGATGTCATGGTTGATACTCTCTGTGAACTTGTAATACAAGTATGTTGATTGGGGATTTGGTTAACCCTGACAGTACTTCCATCAGGTTGCAGTCTAGCAGATATGTACCACTTGCAAGGCTTCACACTACCATCAAATCCTCCGCACCTCGCATAAAACTTCTTTCTATCAGTCCAAACAGTCTTGGCATCAAACTCATGTTTCACTGCATAAGTCTTGAAACACATTCTAAACTCCTTCATGCTTGGGAACAACTTTCCTACTTCAATGACAGGGTTTTCTTTGTCATACACATGCACCAGCTCATCATCATGTGCATCATCTACCTCATCTGCAGCTTGTTCCATCAACTGTCCATCTACTTCTTCATCAGCATTAGCAGGCAAACTAGATTCACCCCTCTCCTGCTTATCTCTGTCATCGACTGGAATGCCAAAAAGTTTGGCCATCTCAATGTCAGGCATTGGTGCAATGACCAAATCAGTAGGCTCATCTAATTCAACTACATTCCAATCAATAGTTGCTGCAGTTTCAGTTTCAGTTTCAGTTCCAGTCACCGGTCCCTCTTCGGGTATTACTGTAAGTTCAGTACACATGGGAATCAATGGCCTCTGTGTAGCCCAATCATCATCTACCATCTGCGCAGCCAATTGTGATGGCACATATCCAACCTTCGAAAAAAATGTTCAGATCAACGAGCTCAGCAAAAAAATTAGCCCGTTTGCTTGTCCAGCCGTTTTGCCGATCAATTTTTTCAACAATCTGTTCACCATCTTCTATTCTCACATACTCTCCTTTCCAATCATCAAACCGCAACAGTGATACTTCTTGCTCTGGACCCCAAACAATATTCTCGCCAATTTTTTCCACCCATTTCTTCACTGCCGTCTCTCCCATGTTCTGTAGAACTTGTGGATCAATCTCTGTAAACTCAACCTCCCATTTAACAATAGTGTCTCTCTCAATGTTCTGTATGCTACCATCAACTAATTTTGCCTTTGATGGAAAGAAATTGACTGTCAATTCGAAGGTCCGAGCGGCAGCATCCCCTCTGTCAGTGGAGGACAGTGTGAGCCCGTGAGAAAAAGCAGACGAGGCCACCCCCTAATTGCATGCAAAATTGGATCGGAGAGAGGCGCATTACCTATTCGAAGTTGAATCTGGCGGCTCCATCTCAATATGCCCACGGGCTCCCCTCACAACCTATCGATTCCGCAAGCGAAAACAGAGGAAACGAGCTGAGATCTACGGGCCGGAGAGAGGAACGGGAGGACGACTAGGGTTTGAATTCACTCACCATTTTCTGAGGACGAAGGCTCCGCCGCCGTTGAGAACGAGGGCTCCGCCGCCGCCACCGAGAACGCAAGATCCGCCGCCACCGGAGAAGAAGGGGGGCAGAGTGGCGGGCCCGGCACGGTCGGGCGGCAGGGCACGGTCAGCTATTTTGAGGAACAATTAAGTTGGACCCACATGTCCTAACATAAACGGGCGGGCTTGGTTGACGACCAATTTAACCACATTTAACAGCCATGTCGTGCGTGGGCTATTTGCCTGCTCAAAATTGTCGCACCACAGCCATTTGCTCGAACAACGTCGCACTCCTTCCAATTCACCTCAAAAACGTCGCACAGGAGCTATTGGCCCCCCTAAGCGTGCCCTTCCAACTTCTTATCATTGAATTCCTGCATGCTATTTGTTGGTTGGAAAAAGTATTTTTAAGGGAATAAAACGGATCGAGAAGCCAGTGTATGCATGGAAGAGTCATTGCAAGGGTGGCGTGGTGTGTGAATTTCTAGTTTTGTACCATAATTTTGTTCACAAAAAAGCAAAAATTTGCGTACATCTCAAATCTAAACAAAAATTTGAATGTCTATCCCTGCTACAAAGAAATGCACATATTACTAATCCACAATGGATATGTATTCTGTATTGATTTCAGATGTGAAGCGACTTATCGGCCGGCGTTTCTGCGACAAGTCAGTTCAAGGAGATCTCAAGACGTGGCCCTTCAAAGTTGTGTCAGGTCCCAGGGACCGGCCGATGATCGTGGTGCAGTACAAGGATGAGGAGAAGCAGTTTGAGGCCGAGGAGATCTTGGCAATGATTCTCAAAAATATGCGGGAGACCGCCGTGGCCTACCTCGGCACGGAGGTGAAGAATGCGGTCATTACCGTCCCAGTCTACTTCACCGATTCACAGCGCCAAGCTACCATTGACGCCGGCACCATTGCTGGCCTCAATGTCCTGCGCATTATCAATGAGCCCTCTGCCGCCGCCGTCGCCTATGGGTTCGGCAAGATGACCGACAGTGAGGAAGTTAAGACTGTGCTCGTGTTTGATCTTGGTGGTGGTACCTTGGACGTCTCTATTGTCAACATCGATCCCGGTGCAGACATCGACATGGCCGTCTTCAAGGTCATGGCTACGGCCGGTGACACCCACCTCGGTGGCGAGGATTTCAACAGCCTCATGATGAAACACTTCGTGCGGGAGTTTCTTAAGAAGTACAAGACGGATGGCATCAGGAAGAACCCAAAGGCGCTTCGACGTCTTAGGACGGCATGTGAGAAGGCCAAGAGGATGCTCTCCATCACGTCGCAGGCTACCGTTGAGATTGAGTCTCTCCACGACGGCATCGACTTCTACGGGGCCATCAGCCGCGCAAAGTTCGAGCAGCTCAACATGGACCTCTTCCGCAAGTGCATCGAACACGTCAAGAAATGCCTCGGTGATGCCGATATGGACAAGTCCCAGATCCACGACGTCGTGCTCGTGGGTGGCTCCACCCGGATCCCCAAAGTTCGACAGCTGCTCCGGGAGTTCTTCGATGGCAAAGAGCTCTGCACGAGTATCAACCCCGATGAGGCCGTCGCCTACGGTGCCGCTGTACAGGCCTCCATCCTTAGCGGCGACGACAATGAAGTGCGGGATGTACTCCTGCTTGAGGTCACACCGCTCTCACTTGGGGTGGAGACGGTAGGTCGTGTCATGAGCGTGCTGATACCCAGGAACAGCACCATCCCTGTCAAGAAGGAGGACATTTACTCGACCTGCTCCGACAACCAGACCAATGTACTCATCCAGGTGTACCAGGGCGAGGGCGAAGGAACCAAGGACAACATCCTCCTCGGCAAGTTCACTCTCGGTGGCATCCCCCGTGCGCCCAGGGGAAAGCCAAAGATCAACGTCACCTTTGAAATTGATGCAGACAGCATTCTTAAGGTAACGGCGGAAGACATGAGTACGCCAAACAAGAAGAACGTCACTATCACCACTGACAAGGGGCGGCTGACCGCGGAGGAGATCAAGCGTATGGTGCGTGATGCCAACAGGTACAATTCAGAGGACAATGAGGAAACGGAGGAAAGCGAAGAACCTGGGTGCAACTTCCAGGTTCCGGGCTGAGAATATGGACTGTCCTCGTCGCCTACTTTATGTACTTTTTGTTTGCTTTTGGGACCATGGTTTAATCTGTTATATGTCGTCCTCCTCGCCTAGCTTATGTACTTCTGTGATTCAACAGACAATAAATTGTGCTAATTTGATCAAACATTCTTCTTTAGGAATCGGTATCATATGCAGCCAACCAGTCATAATGCCAAAAAAAGAGGGGGGGGGGGGGTAAAGATTGGCAGCAATTTGCTTAATTAAAAAATGGTAAATGGTGTATATAATCTGTCACAAACCCAAAATTTAGGTATAAAAGTTGGAATTAATTTTTTTTCATTTAACTCTTAACTCCTACTTGTCACTTAATCACATATTACACAACATTGTGGGCATGTTTGCATTAAGGTTGACCTTTAGTTTATACGTAATTGCATAATACAGAACATTTTAGTCATGTTTACACGAGGATTGACATTTATTTTGTACTTAATCGCATGATCCACAACATTTTAGGCATGTTTAAGTTTGACCTTTATTTTGTACGTAATCACATGATACACAACATTTTAGGCACGTTTACGTTAAGATTGACCTTTATTTTGTACTTCATCGCATAATATACAACATATTAGGCACCTTTACATTAAGATTGACTATTATTTTGTATATAATATTGAACTTTATTTTATTTATGAATACATGATTATTTTGCTAAGAAATAAAAAGGAGTTGCAAATATTGATTTACAATAAATCTAATGATATTGATTTAAAAAATAATCCATTTATACTTATAGAATTTTTTTAACGCAGTAGAGACGCAAGAGCTCATATATACGTGCATACCATCACCCCTTATGAACGCACATACGCACACCCTACCCCTATGGGCATCTCCGAGAGACTGAACCGACATATCATCTTGAGATTTTATGAAATTTCCTACTAACCATCCAACCAGGTTCACTATTTTTATATAGTCAGGCATCGAGATGTACAATACACCAACCAAACTAACCCCAATCCAGAGAACAAGCCCTTGGCTCTATGAGTGGCATTGGCGGTGGCCAACTAGCCCACTAGGATCAGCATAAGTCTCACCCGGGGCGAGCAAAATAGTGGCTGATCGTGCAGGACAAGCAATGGAGAAGGAAATGCTGTGTGGTGTACTTGATAGGAAAATACATAGGAGCTCCTGGATGCCCATGAACCCTATTTGAAAATTAAAGTTTACGGTCAAATAATTTAATCTGTGTGGATGAATGTGATGGTTTGTTCGCCTGTCTTAATTACATAATAGATTTTTATTATACTTGTCGAAGTACCGTGCACATGAAGTAAATCTTAGTTTGTAATATATAATATCTTAAGCGCATCATGTCTCTGTGTGTATATCATCAAGTTACCTTGTAGGTGAAGTGGATTTTAGTTATTTTCCAATTGTTATTTTCTATGCATGCAAAATCTGACATAATTTTTCTGTCCAAAAATACTTGTTAGAGAAACTGATGCATCTAGACGTATTTTAATTCTAGATACATCCATTTTTATCTATTTTTCTGTCCAAAAATACTTGACAGAGAATAGGTAAAGTGGATTTTAATCGATGTATCTAGACGTATTTTTCCGGACGGAGGTTGTACATTATATGTGTAATAAAAAAGAATAAATTAAAAGCCTATGGCAACACACGGGTGTTCTATTAGTTTTACCTAGTTTTCAGGTACATTACACGTCTACGGGCCACATGGGGCACCACGTACACACCATTCGTGAAGCCGGATGGTTTGGAAAGTTTCTCAAGACGTGTTGCATATGTATAGGTTGTAGGTCTGTTATAGCGAGTGTGTGTGGGTGTGTGCATGTGTTGTATGTCTAATCAGGTGTTGTATGTCTAATCAGGTTCTACATCTTGTATCCGTATAGTTAAGGATAAGTAGGAACAGCACCTAATCTCAATCGGTGTGCGTGCTAGATCCTTTGTTGTACTCCCTCTATAAAGATCTAAACACTCTTATATTTAGGGAGTATTTTCTAGCATGGAGCTTTGATAGACCTAAGGTTGCTTACGGGATGAGTGAGGTGACGTTTAGATCACTGCTCTAGTGATCACTACTCTGGTGATTGAAACACTTTTATATTTCTTTGTAGAGGGAGTATGTTTTAGCATGGAGCTTTCGTAGACATGAGGGTGTTTACGGGATGAGTAAAGTTATGTAGGGATGTCGCGTTTGTTAAGTGGAGATTAGTGGAGGCGCAGGACGAAATTCAGATGGGGATTAGTGGGGGGAGGAAGGTTATGCAGGGCATGCTAAGTTGGCATGTAGGTGTACCTAACCTGGCAAAAAGAATGTATGTGGCATTAAAAAAAATGTTGGCACATTCAACCTGTATTTGAAAATGTTTAACAGGTATTCAATAAAAGGTTCAAAACAAGTATTTCAAAAAATATTAACCATGTAATGGAAAATGTCAACTTTATGTAAAAAATGTTTTACATGTATACAAAAATATATAATTTGTATAAAAAAAGTGGACATCAAAACATATTTTTGAAAAATATTAATATTTATTGAAAAATCTAGACATGTATAAAGATTACTCTTTTTGTATAAGAATAATGTACAATGTGTATGAAAAAATTAGACATGTGTTGAAATAAGTAAATAAAAAAAATTAAAGAAGAATAAAAATAAACAACGAACAAACTGCAGAAAACAAGTGAAAACCGAATAAATAAATATGAAGAAAAACAGTAAAAAAGCATATTGAAACCGATGCAAACAGATAAAAATTTGTAGGGAAAAAAAGCATGGGCAGCTATAGTATTGTGTGGCCCAATAACGACTCAATGTAGACGAGACATATTACGTCTTGGTATGGGCGACATATAGCTCCGATGCCTAAAGGAAGCCTAGCCCTAGACGTGCAAGCCCATCACCAAGCTCTAGCACAATAGAGCTCTTAGGACTCCAGCTCTAGCCCATTATTGCATTTAAGTAGGATACAGGTGGCAGGAACTGATGACAACCTGTTGTTCTTTATGACGAGTGTGTAGGGGGTATATGTGGTGTCCAACCTGTTGAATACGTATTGTTAGTGTAGCAATGAAGTATGTCTACCAGGGGGTGAAAGAGAAATTTGAAATTTCTCTCAGGAACTTCGTGTTGGATTATGGACGGGCTTAGGCCCATATAAAACACTAATCCCTGGTTAATCTTGAGGCCCATGTATGAGATGGCAGGTGGTGGGAAGTTTAGTCCCACCTTGCTAGTTGAGAAGAATTAAGACCCCTTTATAAGGGCTGCTCTACCACTTGCCATTGGGAGCTTGGGAAGAGGAGTGGTACACGCGCGCTCCTCCTCCTCCGCCGCCCGCCTCGCCACGCCTCGTCACGATGCGTGCGCACCGCTGGTTGTGGGAATGAGCCGAGCCGAAGCTTGCCGGGACCCGCGTATTTGTCGACTCCCTTGCCGGGAGTGGGCCGACTCGGTCGTGGGCCTCGTCAAGGCCCACGACTTTCTTCCTTACGGACTATATAAGAAGGTTGTGGCCAGTGAAGTAACCTAGTTCGGTTCACTCACTCCCTCTCGTACAACCCTAGCCGTCATCTACTGTTCCTCTCACTGTGCTGCCTCCGGCGATCCCATCCCGACGACCGCGTGCATGGTTGGTCGGGAGAGCAGGTGCCTCCGGAACCCTATCGTTCGAGATCCTGCCCGGGAGAACGGCAATAAGGTTTTTGGGGAGCGTCTCAACGCGACTGCTCCCGATCCGTCCCCAACTCCATTCGCCTCTGCTTCCACTACTTCCTCTACATCGACACCATGGCCGACGACGCCGCCTCCAAGAAGAAGGCCACGGACGACGCCGAGGCTGCTGCTGCCGCCGCCGCGTTGGCCTGGCCAACTGGAGGGTTTGATCTGTTCATCCCTTGTTTACTCGTAGTTATGCTAGCCGTATATGTGCTGCTCATAGATGGTTCGATTATATGTTCTGTACGTGCTAGTATGCTTAGGTATCGCTATGAAATGCATACCTTTTATGCCATACTTACTGTTTACTCATGGGTAAGTCTAATAGGGAAAGTGCTAATATTTCCAACAATCCAAAAACCTTATTTTAGGGAATTTTAGATTCAAGGCTTTGCTGCTACTCTGAAACCGGAAAAGTTTACCGGGACTCATTTTAAGCGTTGGCAGACTAGGACCACCTTGTGGCTCACAGCGATGAACGTGTTCTGGGTTGGTGGTGTGTCCCTCACAGAAACGATTGCTCCTGAACAGGAGAAGGCGTTTAGGGAGGCAACCACAATCTTTCTGGGTGCAGTTCTGAGTGTGATTGGAGACAAGTTGGTTGAGGCCTATATTCATATGGGTGTTGACAAAAACTTGTGGGATGCACTCGAAGTCAAATTCGGCGCAACTGATGCTGGCAGTGAGCTGTATGCCATGGAGCAGTTCCATGATTACAGGATGGTTGATAACCGTTCTGTATTGGACCAGGCTCATGAGATACAGTGCATTACTAAGGAGCTGGAGCTCCTGAAGTGTGAGTTACCGGACAAGTTTGTCGCGGGTTGCATTATTGCAAAACTCCCTCCTAGTTGGAGGAACTTTGCTACTTCTCTCAAGCACTTGAGACGTGAATTCTCTGTTGAGGATGTCATTGGTCATCTTAGTATTGAGCAGAACACGAGAGCAAAGGACTCGCACGTGAAAGGGGTAGAGGGTTCTTCTAGCGCCAATGTGGTGCAGAAGAACTTCCACAAGTTCAAGGGAAACAACTATGTCCAGCAGAATACTACCTTTAAGAAGAAGGGTAAGAAGAAAGACAAAAAGAGAGACGGCTGCTTTACTTGTGGTTCAGATGAACATTGGGCAAACAAGTGCCCAAACAAGTACAAGAAGCTAGCACAGGACTCCAAGTCTGTGAATATCACTCTGAGCAACAATGATGCGGCATCTAGGTATGGTAATCTGTTTACCATTCTTTCAGTTTGTCAGTCCACCGATTGGTGGATTGACACTGGGGCCAATATTCATGTGTGTGCTGATGTGTGTTTGTTTTCTGCCTACCAGGTCGCACGAGATTGTTCCGCCCTGATGGGGAATGTCTCACAGGCTTCTGTTCATGGTGTTGGCACGGTAGATCTGAAGTTTACTTCGGGAAAAATCGTGCAACTGAAGAACGTGCAGCATGTCCCCGCCATAAAAAAGAATCCCTTTAGTGGCTCCCTTCTATGTAAAGAAGGGTTTAAATTAGTATTTGAGTCTAACAAAGTAGTCGTATCTCGATATGGACTATTTGTTGGAAAAGGATATGATTGTGGTGGTTTGTTCCGCCTTTCCCTGGAGGATTTCTGTAATAAAGTCGTGAACCAAATTCATTCTAATGTGAACGAATCTGAGGTTTGGCATTCGCGTCTTTGTCACATGAATTTCGGTTGTATGACGCGGCTAGCTAAGATGGATTTAATCCCGAGTTTCACTTTAGCCAAAGGCTCTAAGTGCCATGCGTGTGTGCAAGCTAAGCAACCTCGTAAGCCTCACAAGCCTGCGAAGGAGAGACACCTGGCACCTCTAGAGCTTATACATTCAGATCTCTGTGAGATGAATGGTGTGTTGACTAAAGGTGGAAAGAAATACTTCATGACTCTGATTGATGATTCCACTAGATTCTACTATGTGTATTTGTTAAATACTAAGGATGAGGCTCTACACTACTTTAAAGTCTATAAGGATGAAGTTGAGAACCAACTTGAGAAGAAAATAAAACGAGTCCGGTCTGATCGTGGTGGAGAGTACTTTTCTAATGAATTTGATTTATTCTGTGGGGAACATGGTATTATTCATGAGAGGACGCCTCCCTACTCAACCCAGTCAAACGGGGTTGCCGAACGGAAAAACCGTACTCTAACTGATTTGGTTAACGCCATGTTAGATACGTCGGGTTTATCCAAGGCATGGTGGGAGGAGGTTGTATTGACATCTTGTCATGTCCTGAATAAAGTTCCCACAAAGGATAATGAGACTACTCCCTATGAGCAATGGGAAAAGAAAAGAACTACACTCTCTTACTTGCGCACTTGGGGCTGTTTGGCGAAAGTCAACGTGCCGATAATCAAAAAGCGCAAGTTGGGACCAAAGACCGTGGACTGTGTTTTTCTTGGCTATGCCAAGCATAGCATTGGCTATAGATTTCTAGTGGTGAAATCTGAGGTACCTGACCAGAAGGTCAGTACAATTATAGAGTCTAGGGATGCTACATTCTTTGAGGATATTTTCCCCATGAGAGATATGCAAAGCGTTTCTATACTGGAATCTGATGAGACTCCTGAACCTATTATTCCGATGGAATACTATGAACATAAAAGTGATGAGAGTTCCACGAAGGATGACGAGGAAGTTCATGTTAGGAGCAAGAGACAGAGGACTGCAAAGTCCTTTGGTGATGATTTCCTCGTGTACCTCGTGGATGATGATACTCCCAGTACCATTTCAGAAGCTTATGCATCTCCGGATGCTGACTACTGGAAGGATGCGGTCCGTAGTGAGATGGATTCCATCTTGGCTAATGGGACATGGGAGATCACTGATCGTCCCTATGGTTGTCAACCATTAGGATGCAAGTGGGTGTTCAAGAAGAAGCTTAGGCCCGATGGTACTGTTGAGAAGTACAAGGCTAGGCTTGTGGCCAAGGGTTATACCCAGAAAGAAGAAGATGATTTCTTTGACACTTATTCACCTGTGGCTAGACTGACAACCATGCGAGTGTTACTCGCTTTGGCTGCCTCGCATGGTCTTCTCGTTCATCAGATGGACGTTAAGACGGCTTTCCTTAACGGAGAGCTAGACGAGGAAATTTACATGCAACATCCGGATGGCTTTATAGTAAATGGTCAGGAAAGAAAGGTGTGTAAGCTAGTGAAATCTTTGTATGGCCTGAAACAAGCGCCTAAGCAATGGCATGAGAAGTTCAACACTACTCTGACATCTGCTGGCTTTGTTGTGAACGAAGCTGACAAATGTGTATACTATCGCAACGGTGGGGGCGAAGGAGTTATACTGTGTCTGTATGTCGATGTCATACTGATATTTGGGACCCACCTCAAGGTCATTGAGGAGGTCAAGTCTTTTCTATCTCACAACTTTGAGATGAAGGACCTGGGTGTGGCTGATGTTATCCTGAACATCAAGCTACTGAGAAATTCTGAGGGTGGAATTACACTTTTGCAATCCCACTATGTTGAGAAGATTTTGAGCCGTTTTGGATATTCGGACTGCAAACCTTCTGCAACACCATATGATCCTAGCGTGCGGATTCAAAAGTTCGAAGGCACGGCTGTAGATCAATTGAGATATTCTCAAGTGGTTGGTTCACTGATTTACCTAGCATGTGCTACTCGTCCTGACATCTCATTTGATATGTGCAAACTGAGCCGGTTTGTTTCCAATCCGGGAGATGTGCATTGGCATGCTGTAGAGCGAGTGATGCGTTATTTGCAAGGTACTGCGAACTATGGAATTCACTATTCTGGGTATCCGACGGTACTTGAGGGGTATAGTGATTCGAATTGGATATCTGATGCTGATGAGATGAAAGCCACAAGTGGACATGTCTTCACACTTGGTGGTGGTGCTGTTTCCTGGAAGTCTTGCAAGCAGACGATCTTAACCAGATCGACTATGGAAGCAGAACTCACAGCATTAGACACATCATGCGTCGAAGCAGAATGGCTTCGAGAGCTTTTGATGGATTTGCCGGTGGTTGATAAACCAGTGCCGGCTGTCCTTATGAACTGTGACAATCAAACAGTGATTGCCAAGGCTAAGAGTTCAAAGGACAACATGAAATCCACAAAGCACATAAGAAGAAGATTGAAATCTGTCAGAAAATCAAGAAACTCTGGAGTAATAGCGTTGGATTACATCCAGACGGCTAAGAATCTGGCAGGCCCTTTTACGAAAGGGCTATCACGGATTGTGATAGAAAATGCATCGATGGAGATGGGTATGAGACCCACGTAAGTTGCCATGGGGGTAACCCAACTTATGTGATCGGAGATCCCGTGAATTAGGACCTGAGAAAACAATCCAGCGGTCAACTGAGGAGAGTATCCTTAATTAACCCACTCCGTTGGAGATGCACAATACTCTCAATTCTGTAAGGCAGGCTGACTTTTGTCTTAATGTGTTCCAAAGCTTGTGTAAGCGAGATGCTAACCTACAGAGCATTCTTTGGAGGAACACACCTATGTGAGCCCGACTGCTGATCACAGTCTATGAGATTGGGTAATCTCTATTAAGCTCATGAGAAGGTACGGAGTATGACTAATAGGCTCCACCCGTGGGGTTTAGCCTTCGGTAGCCACGTATCAGCTGACAATAGGCGAAACTTCTGCACGCCAAACCGATAATTCAAGGCATAGTCCATTGTTCAGTTGTGAAGAAGTCTAATCCTGTTGCTCTAGGTGGAAGTTCAACTTAACAGTCTCCACTGAAAAGTCTGGTATATCAAACATTGTTTGGAACAGCTGGCAAACATATGTGCCTCGAGATCTGGTGGGGGATTGTTGGATTATGGATGCTCTTAGGCCCATATAAAACACTAATCCCTGGTTAATCTTGAGGCCCATGTATGAGATGGCAGGTGGTGGGAAGTTTAGTCCCATCTTGCTAGTTGAGGAGAGTTGAGACCGCTTTATAAGGGCTGCTCTACCACTTGTCATTGGGAGCTTGGGAAGAGGAGTGGTACACGCGCGCTCCTCCTCCTCCGCCGCCCGCCTCGCCTCGTCACGACGCGCGCGCGCCGCGGGTTGCGGGAATGAGCCGAGCCGAAGCTTATTTTTGCCGCTCAGGAATGTATTAATTAATCAAGGATTAATTAATGAGTCGCTAAAATGTGGGCCACTGTCCAAGACGCTGGACGGTGGGCTGACTTGCGTTGCTGGGATTCGTCGACTCCCTTGTCGGGGGTACGACCCTTGCCGGGACCCGCGTATTCGTCGACTCCCTTGCCAGGAGTGCGACCCTTGCCGGGAACAATGACTCCCTTTCCGGGAGTGGGCTGACTCGGTCGTGGGCCTCGTCAAGGCCCACGACTTTCTTCCTTACGGACTATATAAGAAGGCTTTGGCCAGTGAATTAACCTAGTTCGGTTCACTCACTCCCTCCCGTACAACCCTAGCCGTCATCTACTGTTCCTCTCACTGTGCTGCCTCCGGCGATCCCATCCTGACGACCGCGTGCACGGTTGGTCGGGAGAGCAGGTGCCTCCGGAACCCTGTCATTCGAGATCCTGCCCGGGAGAACGGCAATAAGGTTTTTGGGGAGCGTCTCGACGCGACTACTCACGATCCGTCCCCAACTCCGTTCGCCTCTGCTTCCACTACTTTCTCTGCATTGACACCATGGCCGACGACGCCGACTCCAAGAAGAAGGCCATGGACGACGCCGAGGCTGCTGCTGCCGCCGCCGCGTTGGCCTGGCCAACCGGAGGGTATGATCTGTTCATCCCTCGTTTACTCGTACTTATGCTAGACGTATATGTGCTGCTCATAGATGGTTCGATTCTATGTTCTGTACGTGCTAGTATGCTTAGGTATAACTATGAGATGCATACCTTTTATGCCATGCTTACTGTTTACTCGTGGGTAAGTCTAATCGGAAAAGTGCTAATATTTTCAACACTTCGAATCTCTCAAAACCCAGCAATAGAAAGATAATAGTGAGTGAACAGAACACAAAAAACAACTACCGAATGAGAACTAAGGCAAGCACCAAACAATCACATAACCGAAATATAACTCACGATAGATAATTGAAAGTAAATTGAGTATACACGTGACCGGTGATGCTCGATGGCGATAGGATTTACCGGGATACAGAATCACGTCTCGCTATAACCGGCTATTTAAAACTTTGCAAGGAAGGGACCGAAATAATATTTCGAACTTTGTATGGTTAGTGCCTTGGTGGTGCCGTGGTGGAGTCTAAAATGCAAGTACAAAGCGACGAAACTAGTTTAACCTGGCCTTTGAGTTACGGAATGACTAACTCATATCTAGATGTTTTTTAGTTATGTCACATCTAACTTGTCCACCACATGATAAGAGGATGTAAGATTGGTGCAAAATTCTTTTCGTTTGTGTTGTCGATGTGTCTCGTGTCGCTAGTGTCCCTCTTGGCTATTTTTCCTATCACGCGCAGTGGGTCAGCCTTCGTGGGCATATGGTTTTTTTTACAAATGCGATGGTGCCCCGCTGCCTTTTGTTCTGCTTTTTGTTCAGGTCTGGGCCTTTTTGTGTTGTTTTTCCTTTTTATCATTTGTTTATCATGAGCCTTTTATTTTAAAAATCTTGATTGTTTATTAGAAATTGAGTCAATCCTAAATCTCGTGCGCCTTCTGGTCCCATCCACCACTCTATATTCTCACTCTCACATTCCCCCTTTTCTTACACTTTTATCATTTTATTTCGATTTTTGTGTTCCTTTTACGAGTGGCATTGTTCATTTTTTTTTCAAAATTTTTGTGTTTGTGTGTGTGTGTACGCGCGCCCGTGTTTTTCATGCGGGCACAACATTTCCAGTCGAGATCCCAAAAAATATATTTTCAAAGTCACAAATAGATTTTTGTCATGCAGGCATAATATTTGTTGACTTTTTGTTGGAGTTATCTTTGCGTGTCTACACACATGGGATTGTCCCTATGTTCTACAGTCATGATTTTTTTTCCTACTACATGTTTTGTGCATGGACTTATCCATTTATGCGCTAGCCCATTTCCTTTTGTTTATTCCTCCTCTTTCCTTTGTTTTCTTATTTGTGTGTCCGTGGTAACACTGTCATTTTGAGCTGCAATTTTTTTCTATTTTTTTGGGAGAATTTTTTCCTGATGTTTCTATCTTTTTCCTTTTTATTTACTTTTTTGTTTTTCTTCTGCTTTTCCGCTTTTAATCCATAACATTTTTTGTACAAGATATTTTTTGAAGTGTGCGAACACTAATTAGAATCCATCATTTTTTTTGAAAAAATTGAACACTTCTTCAAATGCATGAAATTTTGTCAAACTTATTATTTTTTTACAACTTTACATAAATTATGTTTTCTAGATAAATTAACTTTTAAAATTTGTGTTTTTTGTAAATCTTTGTGTGACTAGTTACATGTTCA
>NC_041390.1:586184972-586186055 GCF_002162155.2 Triticum dicoccoides
AATTGCAAATCAACCGTCGACTTGCAACTATAGGGGCATATGTTTCTAGAGGCTTTTGTTTGTAGGGTGGCCAGTTGCAAGTCAACCATCGACTCGCAACTACGGGGGCATATGTTTGTAGGGCCCCTAGTTGCAAGTCAACAATGGACTCGCAACTAGGGGGCATATGTTTGTAGGGCTCCCAGTTGCATGTCAACCATCGACTGGCAACTAGGGGGACATATGTTTGTAGGGGCCCAGTTGCAAGTCAACCATCGACTTGCAACTAGGAGGGACATATGTTTATAGAGGGGGCAATTGCAAGTCAACAACCGACTCGCAACTAGGACGCGTCGTGCTTTTTTGTACTTGCCCCAGTTGCAAGTCAACCATCCACTCGAAACTAGGGGGCGTTTGTTTGTACCGGCCCCAGTTGCAAGTCAGCCATCGACTCGCAACTGGGACGCGTTGTACTTTTTTGTAGTTGCACTAGTTGCAAGTCAACCATCGACTCACAATTAGGGGAAGTATGTTTGTAGGGGCCCAGTTGCAAGTCAACCATCGACTCGCAATAAGGGGGATGTATGTTTGTAGGGGGGCAGTTGCAAGTCAACCATCGACTCGCAATTAAGAGCGTGTGTGTTTGTCGTGGTCCCCAGTTGTCAATGTGTGTTTGTTGAGGGTCCTTAGTTGCATGTCGACCATCGACTCACAACTAGGGGTGTGTGTTTTGTTTGTCGACGACACCAAGTTGCATGTCGACCATCAATTCGCAACTCGCAGTGTTTGTGTTTGTTGAGGGTCCCCAGTTGCATGTCAACCATCGACTCACAACTAGGGGTGTGTGTGTGTGTTTGTCGAGGGTCCCAAGTTGCAAGCCGACCATCGACTCGCAACTAGGGGGTGTGTTTGTCGATGGTGCCTAGTTGCAAGCCGACCATCGACTCGCAACTAGTGTGTGTGTGTGTGCGTGTGTGTTTGTGTGTGTGTGTGTGTTTGTTTGTTTGTCGAGGGTCCTCAGTTGCAAGCCAAACCATAGAGTCGCAACTAAGGTGTGTTTTGTGTGTGTTTGTCGAGAGTCCCCACTTGCAAGCAGACCATCGA
>NC_041390.1:586186065-586193105 GCF_002162155.2 Triticum dicoccoides
TGTGTGTGTGTGTCGAGGGTTCCCAATTGCAAGCCGACCACCGACTCGCAACTAGGGTGTGTGTGTTTTGTTGAGGGTCCGCAGTTGCATGTCGACCAATGACTCGCAACTAGGGATGTGTGTGTTTTTCGGGGCCCTTGGTTGCAAGACGACCGTCGACTTGCAACCAAGAGGATGTGTGTGTTTGTCGAGAGTCCCCAGTTTCAAGCCAACCATCGACTTGCAACTAGGGGAGTGTGTGTGTTTGTCGAGGGTCCATAGTTGCATGTTGACCATCGACTCACAACTAGGTGGGAGGGGGTGGAGAAGTGTGTTTCTACATGCCCAGTTGCAAGTCAACCATTAACTCGCAGCCAAGGGTGTCTGCGTTTATCATGATCCCCAGTTGCTTGTCAATCATCAACTCGCAACTAAGGGTGTGCATGTTTTTCGTGGTCCCGGTTGTCAATGTTTGTTTGTCGAGGGTCCTTAGTTGCATGTCGACCATCGACTCACAACTAGGGGGTGTGTTTGTTTGTCGACGGCCCCACGGTTGCAAGCCGACCATCGACTCGCAACTAAGGGTGTTTGTGTTTGTCGATGGTCCCTAGTTGCATGTCAACCATCGACTTGCAACTAGGGGAGTGTATGTTTTTCGAGGGTCCCAGTTGCATGTTGACCATCGACTCGCAACTAGGGGAGGGTGTGTGTCTTTGTCGGAGCCCCCAGTTTACAAGTCAACCATCGACTGGTAACTAGGGGGGTTGTGTGTGTTTGTCAACGGCGCCAAGTTGCATGCCGACCATCGATTCGCAACTAAGAGAGCTTGTGTTTGTCAAGGGTCCCCATTTGCATGTCAACCGCCGACTTGCAACTAGGGTGTGTGTGTGTTTGTCGAGGGTCCCCAGTTGCAATCCGACTATCACAACTAGGGGGGTGCGTGTATTTGTCGAGGGTCCCCAGTTGCATGTCAACCGTCGACTCGCAACTAGGGACGTGTATGTGTTTGTCAAGGGTCCCAAGTTGCAAGCTGACCATTTACTCGCAACTAGGGGATGTGTTTTTGTCGATGGTGCCTAGTTGCAAGCCGACCATCGACTCGCAACTAGGGGGTGTGTGTGTTTGTCGAGGGTCCCCAGTTGCATGTCAACCATTGACTCGCAACTAGGGTATGTGTGTGTTTGTCGAGGGTCCCCAGTTGCATGTCAACCATTGACTCACAACTAGGGATTGTGTGTATTTGTCAAGAGTCCCAAATTGCAAGCCCAACATCGACTTGCAACTAGGAGTGTGTGTGTTTGTCGAGAGTCTCCAATTGCAAGCTGAGCATCGACTTGCAACTAGGAGTGTGTGTGTGTGTTGAGAGTCCTGTTTTTACTGACGATATTATGTCATTTGTTTATTCCATGCTGTGAAATGTAATTGGGTTGCACAAACACTAGACCGGTTGCTTTGTTAGTCTAGAACCAAGGAAAAACATATGTACGATTTTTTTTCATTGCTTTTTAGGCAGGATTAGGTTGTAGAAGTGAAAATGAATGAAATTTTTGTGCATTCGAACACTGAATTATACATGTTTTCCTTCTCTTTTTCCGCAACAGCTCTCCCTGGAAAATCTAAGAATACTTTTGACTGTTATATATAGGCCATGTATTTGTCAAAAAAATAGAAACATGAATTTCAGTATATAGTACTTCATGTAAATTGGGTAGGATATGTAAGTTTTGTAAAGTTTTTTGGGACCCTTTTTGAATACTTAATCTTACATTTTTTGAATCCAACACCTACTCTCATAGACAGTACTGTACTGTATGTAAAGAAGTCTATGCTTTTTTTGCCTTAAAAGTCGATTTCAGAGTTCACATATAAAATGATCTTTTAGTTCTGGACATAATTTTCATAGAGAGAATACTTGTTTGTTTCCTTACAGGGTTTGTAAGTCTATACAGATCATGTATCAATTTTACATAAGCCCATAATTCCCACTCGGCGTTTTTGTTTTTGTTTTTGTTTTAGTAGCCTTCTCTTTTAGTCCCACATAGCGTTTTTGTTTTTGTTTTAGTAGCCTTCTCTTTTAGTCCCACTTAGCGTTTTTGTTTTTGTCCACTAGCCTATTTGCAGGCCCGTCAGAAATAACCTGTTTACTAGGCTTGTTTAAAAAAAAAACTTGTTCAGTACTCATAGCAGGCCAAGTAAAGACAGGGGGTGTGGCAGTGGGCGCGTGAGTTCTTTTTCTTGGGCTGGAGATGCACGCAACAACAACAAAAAAAAAAACGATCAAGAGGACATGGCAGGGGGTTATTTGTTTGATGATGTGTGCTGATGTCACACTTAGATGTGACATAGTTATGTCACATCTAGATGAGTCTTAGACACACCCTTTGATTTCACACAGCAGGCAACGACACGCCCGCTCGCATTCCTCTGCCTTATAAATGCCATCCACCTCCTTGGCTTCCCAATCAGATCGCACCCCTCTTTCCTAGTGCTGCTTCTTCACACTTCATTCCACTGCCTCTTCCGCTCTACCCCGTGGAGATTGGGGCCACGGAGTGCGATGAAGGATCGGCGATCGGCATTGACCTCAGGACGACCTACTCCTGCATGGCCATATGGCGGAAGTCACACAACCGCGTGGAGGTCATCGCCAACGACCAGGGTAACTTCACCACGCCGTCCTGCGTTGCCTTCACCGACGCATGGAGGCTCATCGGCGACGCGGCTGTGAACCAGGCTGCCATGAACCCCGTTAACACCATCTTCGGTGAGATCATACATCTTACCCTAGCTACTCCTTGATTTATGCTAATAGCTTGGTTTGTAGGAATGTTATAGGATTTCTATAGGATAGGATTTGCATAGGAAAATTTCCTTTGAGGCCCTTTGGTTTGTAGGAATGAATTCCTATTCCTATGTAGGATAGGAATCAATCCTTCACATTTTGGAGGAAAAAAAAATTAGCTAAGACTCAATGAAAAAATTCCTATCCTATGTATCAAATGATATCTTTTTCTCTATAGGAATTAAGATGCATGTCATCTCACTTCCTATGATTTTCCTATTCCTACAACATTTCTATCCTATGAACCAAAGGAGGCCTTATTCTCTTCGGCTACCAGATGATTAGTCCAGTGCCAGATCTCTTTTCTCTTTTGTGGGGAGCTGCTGCCACCTGCTTCCAGATCTCTGACTCTTTTTTTGGGAGCAGTTCTATTCCTGTGTATGAGTTCGACGAAAAGTTTCAGCGACGGTTAACTTTGTATCTTTTTGTGATGGCATTCCCATTTTCCATGCGATTAATTCAATTTCTTCTCCCAAGAATTTTCTTGATTAGTTTTTTCTCTCAAGATGATAAAATAATAAAATAAATCTTTTCCCAAAATTTAAAAAGTTGTACCTGATTCTGGTGGTACTACTTTTTTAGGAAATACATTTGTTCAGTTTTGGTTAAGCAAGCCCTTTCTTATCATTGATGTCATTGTATGCTGGTGCAAGCTAGCATTGCATGGAAGATGCATGGGTGGTGTGTGTGTATGCGATTTGTAACTTAATCTGCATAGTGACTTGCTCACAGTCAAAAATAAAATAAAATTTGCATGTATATTCCTATTTTTTGTTCCTTCTGAATGTTTGCATGTCTATCCTTGCCACAAAAAATATACATGTCTAATACACAATGAATCCTTCTTCAATTCAGATGTGAAGCGACTTATTGGCCGGCATTTCAGCGATGCATCTGTGCAAGGAGACATCAAGACGTGCACGTGGCCATTCAAAGTTGTGTCAGGTCCCAGTGACCGGCCGGTAATCGTTGTGCAGTACATGGACGAGGATAAGCAGTTTGAGGCCGAGGAGATCTCGGCAATGGTTCTAGGCAAGATGCGGGAGACCGCCGAGGCTTTCCTCGGCACCAAGGTGGAATGCGGTCATTACTGTCCCTGTCTATTTCACTGACTCACAGCGCCAGGCCACCATTGATGCCGGCACCATTGCCGGCCTCAATGTCATGCGCGTCATCAACGAACCCTCTGCCGCAGCCCTTGCCTATGGTTTGGGCAAGATGTCGCCCAGTGACGATGTCAAGACTGTGCTTGTGTTTGATCTTGGTGGCGGTACCTTGGACATATCCATTGTCAAAGTTGATCCGGGTGCCGACATTGACATGGGTATTTTTGAAGTCATGGCCGCAGCTGGTGACACCCACCTCGGCGGGGAGGATTTCAACACCCTCATGGTGAAACACTTTGCGAGAGAGTTTCTTAAGAAGTACAAGAAGAATGACATCAGGAAAAACCAAAAGGCGCTTCGCCGGCTCAGGACGGCCTGCGAGAAGGCCATGAGAATCCTGTCCAGTGCATCACAGGCAACCATTGAGATTGACTCACTTCATGATGGCATCGACTTCTATGGGGTCATCACCCGGACAAAGTTCGAGGAGCTCAACATGGACCTCTTCCGCAAGTGCATTGTTCATGTGGAGAAGTGCCTGAGCGACGCCAAGATGGACAATTCTATGATCGACGACGTCGTGCTCGTGGGAGGCTCTTCCAGGATCCCAAAACTGCAAGAGCTGATCCGGCACTTCTTCGACGGGAAAGGGCTCTGCACTAGTATCAACCCCGATGAGGCCGTCGCCTACGGTGCCGCTGTACAGGCCGCGCTCCTTAACGGCGAGGGATGTAAGGATGTCCGGGATGTAGTCCTGCTCGAGGTCACACCGCTCTCACTTGGCGTGGAGACGAAAGGTGGTTTCATGAGCGTGCTTATCCCAAGGACAACTACCATCCCGGTCAAGAAAGAGGACATCTACACGACTTGCTCCGACAACCAGACCAGTGTACTCATTCAGGTGAGTATTTAACCAAAAACTACCACATTTCATGGAAACGTGTCCAGAAACTACCACTTTACGAATTTGTGCCAAAAACTACCACTTTTTTGTTAATCTATGACTAAAAACTACCATGTCGGGGAAGTGCCCGATTCGCCTCTTCTAAACGCCTTTCTGACAGGATGAGCCCACAAGTCGGGTTGACCGTTAACTTTGACCGTTATTACAAATGGGACCCACACGTTAACCCTCTTCTTCCTCCTCTCTCCCTCTCTTTGGCATTTCTACAAACACCTTGTGTGCACCTGCAGTTTGCCCGAGATCCTGACCGACGCGCCCTTCTCGAGCGAGCCGAGCGCGTGGCTCTGGATGCTGCTGCCGTCCCCGGCCTACTCCTCGAGCAGGTCTCCGACCAGGGCGCTGGCGGGGGAGGGCCAAGGTCGTCCTCGGCGTCGGCCCAGACGACGTCCTCGGCCTCGGTCGAAGCTAGCGTGCGCCATGGAGTTGCCGCTGAAAGCCGTCCAGTTCTGCCCGCCCTCCAGCATCACGTCCACCTCTGGCACTGAGTGCCCCGTCTGCGACGATAGCCGATAGCAGCTTCGTGGAGTCGTAGCAGAGCTCGAACGGCGCCACCGCCGGCGTGACCCTCCTCGCGCTCCTGCCCATGGCGCGGTCGAAGGCCGCGATCAAGGGGCGGTACACGTCGTGGCGAAGCTCCGTGTAGTGGACCGTGGAGAAGCCGACGATGGGCGCACCGGCGCTCGCGAATGCCACACGCGCTCCGTCCATGGCGATGCCATTGCTGGCCGAGACGTAGTAGCCGGGGTCTCCGGCGAACGGGCGGCGCAGCGGGACCCCCTCGGACAGGAGCGTCGTGACTGCCGGCCGGTCAGCCCGGGGAGCGAGGAAGAAAGGGCCGCCGCTGAAGATTGCCGCGCCCGCGCGGTCGCCATCGCCTGGGAGGCACAACGCGAACGAGCTGGCGACCCTCTGCGCGCTCCCGACCTGCGCTAGGAACGAGCGGGCGGAGCGTGCGAGCCTTGCGACGCCGACAGCGCCGCAGGAGGCAGCGACAGAGAAGGAGACCGGGAACAGCGGGCAGACAGCGTCACGCGCGTGGTCTGGCCGTGGTCGGCGCTGCACGGCGACGTGACGACCGGGGCTGAGAGGTCGAGGACGACCGCGGCCGGCGTTGAGGACCGCCACACACACGGGGTGTTTGTGGAAATGCCAAAGAAAAGGAGAGAGGAGGAAGAAGAGGGTTAACGTGTGGGTCTCATTTGTAATAACGGTCAAAGTTAACAGTCAACCTGACTTGTGGGCCCATCTTGTTAGAAAGGCGTTTAGAAGAGGCGAATCGGGCACTTTCCCGACATGGTAGTTTTTAGTCACAGATTAGCAAAAAAGTGGTAGTTTTCGGCACAAATTCGTAAAGTGGTAGTTTCTGGACATGTTTTCATGAAATGTGGTAGTTTTTGGTTAAATACTCCATTCAGGTGTACCAGGGAGAGGGCTCGGAGACAAAGGACAACATCCTCCTCGGCAAGTTCACTCTCAGTGGCATCCCCCGAGCACCCAGCGGCGAGCCAAAGATCAACGTTACCTTTGAAATTGATGCAGATAACATTCTGAAGGTAACGGCGGAGGACATGGGTACGGGCAAGAAGAGGAACATCACTATCACCAGTGACAAGGGGCGGCTGAGCGTGGAGGAGATCAAGCGGATGGTGCGTGATGCCAAGAAGTACAATTCAGAGGACAAGGAGAAAATTAAGCAAACCGGAGGCGTATGGCTGGCCCAGGCTCAAGGAGCCCGGGTGGTTGATCCATCTGTTGCAGGACAGGAATTCATGCTGGGCCTGTTTCGACGTTGTGCACTTGCGCAGCAGATGGCCTTCCTTGCCTAGTTTAAGTTTGTGATTTCCGGAACCATGGTTTAACCTATTATTGTGGCGCAGTAGTTGTGTTTTAGACCGGGCCAGTAGCTCCTGTGCGACGTTTTTCATGCGAATTGGAAGGAGTGCGACGTTGTTGGAATGAATGGCTGCGATGCGACGTTTTAGAAGCAAACAATAGCTCCAATGCGACATGGCTCTGTTTAACCATGAAATGAAAAACACGAGGGGTTAGCGATTCGAGTTATGACACGCGGGACCTAGAAGTTACTCGCATGCGGGTGGGACCCACAACTTATCCACGCAAGCATGCCCGTGCTAGCATGCGGGTGGGA
>NC_041390.1:586193468-586236984 GCF_002162155.2 Triticum dicoccoides
CATTGCTTGCCCTGCCCCTTTCCTTTCCCACCTTCTTCTTCCTCTGCTCCGGCAACGAAGCGCGCCGCCGGCGAGTGATGTCTAGCTCGACTTCGGCCTCCCGCCAATCATGGACGCAGTATGGTCCACTGCCGTTGACAAGATGCCCCGATTGCCCGCGCATGGAGCCTCTGAAGCGTTTGACTTGTGTGAGGGAAGAAAATGGCAACCGTGGGCGCGAGTTTGTGAAATGCTTGAGCAAGCCACAGCCGGGGCAGGTTAGATCTGTGTTCTTGACCAATCCTATGGTCTCCTTTCTCCCGATTTCTTTCTTTTTTCCTCGAATTAGGGCGGTGGATCTGGGTGGTGGATCTAGGATTCATGCGCCTCCGGCGCACTGTTTTTCAGGTTCTGAAGAAATGTGGGCATTTTGAGTGGCTCGATGACTATGTTGAAAGGTTGAAATTGGAGGGATCAACCGGAACCCAAGAGCTCAATTTTGGGGGGCGGCTTGCCATGGAACAAGCCCCCAATTTGGCGGACAGAGTCGATCCGATGATGCACAGTGCAGAACTGAAGTGTGAATTGAAGAAAATTGGCAAGCAACTAAAGCATCTGATCGATTTGAAGCAGCAAGCAAATATGATGGCTGGAGCATTTTATGGTTGTGTCATTGCTATGGGTTTATTTTACTTGATGTTCATCAATCGCTAGAATTTGTTAGAGTTTCAGTTAGTGTGTCAACTAGTTTCAGGGGTGCCCAGTAGTTTGAGTTAGCCAGGGACCATTTGTTAGATGAATTTGAATTAGTGTGAAGCAAAACTTGCTTGAATTATTGTAATGATATTCTCAGGGGCCCTATTCAGTGTTCATGCTCTGTTTCCTCTGTTTTTGTTCTTCAGTTAACAGAGTACACACCCAAATTCAGTTTCTAGTAAAAAAACAAAATTGGGCTGCCGAATAGATGTTGGGCCGTGAGAAAATGGGCCCTGAGAAAATAACCATGCCCAAGACCAGCCCACCCGCGTAGGGGCACCAGCCCACCTCTAACTTCGGCAAATAAAATGGGGCCAATAAAATGTTACTTGTCCTTTTATTTTGCCTTTTTCTTGCACTAAATTTTGTGATGGATCATTTTTTGATGCACTAAAGCTAAATGTTAATTGTTTTTATGCATGTCTACTATTCCATGAACTAAATGAGTTGCATGCTTGCATGAAGTGCCCGAAGTAAATTAGTTTGCATTTTCTAGTTGCACCCATGTCCATAGTGGGTTTGCATGGGGCTCCTAGTTGCATGTCCATGGTTTGGGGGCGCCCATGGTTTGGCCAATATTTTGAAGATGTTGTGTGTGGTGATTGGGGTGTAGAAACCCGGGCCCGTAGCAACCCATAGCAATACACCAATAATAAGCAAAAATAACCCCTAGCAATCCACAAATAATAGCACAAAACACACAATATATATAGTAGCATACCCAATGATTATATAGAAGCATAACGATTATATAGAAGCATACCCAACGATTATATAGTAGCATACTCATAGTTCCACGGGGCATGATAGCCTTACAACTTAAAGTACTAATAAAACTTAATAATAGTAGCATAACTATTACAACTTAAAAAAACTAATATGATAGATCTAAGCTAGATAGATAGGGGGCCACCAAACGCGGGTTCTTCGGGTTCTTCTTCTCCTCCTCCTCCGAGGCCACCTCGCTCCTCGGGCGCCCTCGCTCCTCCGGGCGCCGCCCTTCACTCCTCCCCCTCCCTGTTGTTGATGGGGTACGGGAGCGTGTGCATCACGCCGTTGTTAGGGAAGATGCCGCTGAAGTCGGTGAAGATATTGTAGGTTTGTGAAAGCTATGAACTCACAACCTACCCAAAACGCTCGCCCGAGGAGATGGAAAGCATCGAAAGGGTTAGTGAAAGTGGCGAGGAGCCCAACCACAACGCCATTGTGGTTGACCTCCTCAACATGGTACATCCGAGGAGAGCTGCGGGGGAGGTGGCGGAAGCCGGCCGCAAGGAAGAACTCCGTTAACTCCCTTGCGCCCCTCCACCTCGAGATCGCCCAAACCCTAAGGGTTCTCTCGACATACACTCCGGCCGGGTAGAGCCTTTCCGGCGTGGTTGGGGGGAAGCGGTAGGTGGGGCCAGTGTACTGCATGGTGGCGGGGTGGCTCGAGGGCTCGATCGGATTTGATGGAGAAGAAGGAAGGAGGGCAGAGGAGGCAGAGGATGGGGTGTGGATGAGGAGGGAGAGGAAGACGATAGTGCCCGGCTTAAATAGCCCAAGTGCGACGTGGTTTCACCGGTGAAGATGGGCGGGCGAATTAATGGGCGGGCGGCGTTTGGTGGCGCCCCATGAAAGTGTGTACACGAGCGTGGGAAACAGGCTGCGATCCTTCTGTGCCACCGGTCGCGGGTCAAGGGGGACGGGTTCACGCACGCGTCTGTGCTGTCGTGGGTCAAGGGGACACGCCTGCCTCGGGTTCTCTGTGTGTGCCGCCCGTGCATTCATGCTGTAGCCCATTAATTTGCACATCTTGCTAGTGCCTGGCTAGAGGGAGACGTGACAATAATGGACGCCTTCATTTGCCCATCTTGTAACGGGCAGCACGCCATTTGAACTGCATCGATACCCACATCGATACCCCATGCCAGTTTTGCGTCCTCAAAGAGGAGCACGCCATGTACAGCACGCCATGCAGCGTTGGCTTTTTGGTTGTCTTCATCGGGCTGCTGCATTGTGGCCGGGTGCATGCTTTGATGCGACGATGCATCGGTTGTAATGGTAGGCATGCGACAGCTTACTGCGTAGGGGTGGCGGAGCAGGGCTACGTCGAGGCCATGCATGCAAGCGGGCCTGCATGCAAGCATGGGCGCAGTTCTGCGGGTGAGCATGCATGCTGCGGGTGGGCACGGGCACGCATGCAACGATGGGAATGGGCACTGCGTAGGCTTGGTCCATGCATCGCGTCAACTCTTGTCGTTGGATTCAAATGAACGGTCCTGATGCCCCAACGAGAGAGGCTGATCCAAACCCCACCGATTCAATCAATCAGGGCGTCTCATGCGGATCGATATACACTGTAGCTAACCCTAGCGCCTCATCTCAACCGTCCACGCACAACGATCGACGACCCAGTAGTGTGCGGGGTTTTGAGGGGTTTTGATAGGGGTTTTGAGGGGTTTTGGCTGATTAGGGTTGAGCATAACTAATTCAAAAAAATCAAAAAAATATAAAACTTGCGCACATAGTCTTATTATGTCGTATAGTAACGAGAAAAAATATATAAATATGATTACATACATTTTTACGAAAAATCCTTCACAAAATTGTCATTCCTCGAACAATGTAGTATGGAGTTCAAGGGAGAGAGTAGTGGGCACCCGAGAGTATAGGTGGGGTTTTGAAAATGAAAAGTGTGAAAACCTCACCAAAACTTCATTTTGGATTGACTAAGAAAGATCTTAACTTACTTTTCTCATTTTCATGTTTTTAAACTTGTTTTATATATAATTTTCTATTAAACCTTGTTTTTACAAAAAAAAGAAAATAATAGAAAATTAATTCAATAAATAGTGAGACTTTAGATTTACACTATATAGGTAGAATAGATGTGTAGAAAAATTATTTGTCTGGTTTAGACAAGGTGCAAAAAAACTTGCTTAAATATGAGGCTGTTTACCCTACCTTTGAAGGTCATTTGAGACACACTTTTCATGACTATGAGTTCAACTTACCAAAAGGGCTGGGAATGATCAGCAAACAAACATATTTCAGTTGATGTACTTTAGATAGCATTAAAACATCAATACCCCATCCCTAATTCAAATTTG
Organism: Triticum dicoccoides; assembly: GCF_002162155.2. NCBI lineage: Eukaryota > Viridiplantae > Streptophyta > Magnoliopsida > Poales > Poaceae > Triticum > Triticum dicoccoides. Next base: position 586,197,296 of record NC_041390.1, read on the forward strand.
AGCCCAAATTTGATTTTAAATTTGAATTTTATTTGGCTGGTTTAGACAAGGTACCAACAAACAAGTTCGAATAGAAATACGGGATACATAGTGACTACCAGTACGCACCAACTTACAAATATTATTACATGCTCCAGATTTCAAAACTGTTCTCTGTTCTACCTCTTCCTACCATGTTGCGTGCCCTTCTTCGCCTTACCACTTCTTGTTTTTGGTTCAACTACACACACAAGTTCACTGATCATCTTGGTTTTTTTCACTGGTCTTTTCAACACCTCGCCAACATCCTCGTGATCAGTGTCTTCAGTCTCAATGTTGACAGCAGTTTCAGTTTCTTCGGTGTGTACCTCAACATGGGTTTCTTCAATCTGAACCTCGACACGCTCAGGTTCAGTTTCAACCTCGAGAGAAGTTTCTTCAGTCTGAACCTCGACACGCTCAGGTTCAGTTTCAACCTCGAGAGCAGTTTCTTCAGTCTAAATGTTGACTGCAGCAGGATTTTCTTCACTCTGCTCATGTTGAGGCACACTTCTCTTCTTTCTACCGCCATTGACTCTTACTTTTTTTTGTTGGCCAACACTGTTCAACAACAAGGGGCTGACTTGCTCGCTTCCTCCTGGCCATTGGGAAAATGTTATAGATATAGTAATTGGAAAAAAGCACCAAATCAAAACACAGACAAATAAACAAGAACATACTTTGGCTTATCAGGAGTGTAACAGCATTTGACATATCCCACTCTGTGCCCAAGTTCCTGGCACAACTTGCATCTGTTTTTGTTACCTTTTTGGGCCCTTTTTGGCTTTCCATCTTTATTTCCCTTCTTACTACTCCCACCTTTCTCAAACCATGCCTTGAATCTACTCTGTTCGTGAAGGAAAAAAGGAAATAAAATTCCTACTTGGTAAATCATAGGTGAAATGTTCTTTCCATAGTTGAATAACCTTTGTGTTGTCTGTTCATGTAATCAATCAAACCATTTGTTTTAGAGATCATGTAATAATTGTTTTTTCTTGTTTTTTGGTTTGTAATTTTATTTGAGCACAAGTCTGTATTAATTGATAAGACTCGGAGACATTTAGGATTGCTGTGCCAGACCTACAAATATGCCAATCGGGCTGAATGTGCATTCAGCAATAGTAGTATAGATGGACCATAGGTGGCACGCGTCGGAAAGGGCCAAGATGCTGGCTAAAAAAAGGATGCTGTTGTAGCCAAAAAAAAGTATAGCGGCCTGGCTTATGTATGTTAGTTGATATTATTGATCCATATACTCTATAAGTGTTTATATGTCTGTTAGTTCTGTACATTCTTGGTTGATTGACTCGGTATTTGAATCTTGATACATCGCTTGTGTACATATCTAAATGGGAGTACACATTATGATGCGTGTGACATTTGAGTTGGACATGAAGTGTTCCAAATATTCGAATTCACCTTAAACTGGATTCTAGTTTCTGAATTTGAGTATTGGCATTTGTAAACCATATTCATATATGACAGTGGAATACATCTTTGTCGTCCTTTTGAAGATATATAAAAACACATAGAATGATTTATAAAGATTCATATAGGAATACAAAATGGATTCAAATTTAGTTGCCAGGGTAAATGTGGATGCTTATTGTCCCAAAATTTGAAAGAAACAGCAAAATGTCCACTCCCACGTCGGCTGCCCGAAGCCAAGTGTTTGAGAGATGGAAATTACTGTCTACCCATTACATGGACAATCCATCGGCCATTTCCACTGCTCTAAATAGGGGTAGGTTAGTAACTTCAATTAGACGTGACACGACCGCCTCTGAGCCCATTCCGACACGGTGGGCGTCAAACATGGGCGGCAAAACTCATTTGATTCAAGCTCGTCCGAAAGACCTCTGTTTCGCCCTCCATTCCCCATTCATACACGGTGGGCGGCAAAACAAACTCTCCTCGTCCGAAATCGATGTAGGCTAATATTTTAAATAGGGGCAGATGTGTAACTTCCATCAGACGTGACACAACCGCCCTACTTGTCAGCCCCGTTCATACACCGTGGGCGCCAACTGTGGGCGGCAAAACACCCTCTCCTCGCCCGAAATAGTTACCGGCAAATATTTGGGAGATGCGAGATTACCATCCTATCCCCAACCGACGAGACGTCCAAATTTTAAATGGGGGCTAAGTTCGTAACTTTCCCATATTTTAGACAGGCGCGTCCCAAAAACATGGTTCCTCGTACCTCTCCCTCCATTTTCCCATTCATACACCATCCGCGCTAGAACTCCCCATCCCCACACCAGCCTCCGTCCGCCACCCCATCCATCGCCGCCGTCCTCCACCACATCCATCGCCACTGTCCTCCACCATGCCGGAGCGCCTACCAAGACCACGTCATCCACTGCTAGAGATGGACGTTTCTCATCCACGGCGACGGACCAATAGCCTTGCATCGCATCCTCTCGCTTCATCGGCGTCGTCGTCCTCTTTGCCGGGGCCGCTCACACGACCTTCTCTTACACCACAATGGGACTTATCCCCCGATGCACCCGTCTACCATCGCAGATCTGCTTCAACGCCACCGACAGCCATCGCACCCCCGATGCCTACACGGCGCCGCAAGAGAGGTGGTACTTCATATCTCCTCAACTTTTTGATCTCAACCAGAAAATAGATCTTAACTTGGTTACTCTACTTTATTTTCAGCTCTTAGAATTTAGTTCTTAGTTCGAAGCAAACAATGGATGCCAAATATCATTTCTCCGGTTTGCAGCTTCAAATCTGCCATGGCACAACCATAATACGGTTTAATTGATCATGCTTAGAGTTTAATTGATCATGTTGGTTCCGTGGTGGTTTCTTTAATAGAAATCGGAGGGGAGACCCTCTTTTGCTAAAAAAAATATGTTTAGAGTTTCCCCCTTTTATGATCACTATACGATTAGAATACGTGCTTCGTGTCATAATAACACTGCTCCACCCATCAAGCTAAACAAGCTTAGTTGTTCAAATACGAATCTGATATTATTAAAATAGAGTTGTTTAATTGGTCAGCTAAATGTTCCTAAATTCGTTTCGAAAATGCATGTTCGCCGCTCGGGTGTGTATCTCTGTGTGTGGTCTGGTCAGCACGGTTGGGGAGGTGAACTTTGCATATGCAGGGGTTTATAGGGAGACACTCTCCGAGTTGAATCCGCAATGCATTCCATAGATAATCTGACTACTTTTTATGTTTTCATGAATCTCAGATTCTGAACAACATCATAATGATTATGAGCTTGCGCGCATGAAAAGAATAAAGCAGAACAATGCCATGGCTGTCAAACTTGGCATTAAGGGACTGAAATCAAGTCTGGATGCAATGCAATGCAAATGCTCTCCACCTACAGATTCATGCTCAGAATATGATCCCAACAGTGATTCTGAGCTAGAGGGAGACCTAAGTCAATGTAGCTCCCTAGTGGAGGAGTCAGAGGAAGATGCCCTATCTTATTCACCCATCAAGGTACTTGCTCTAACTTTTCAAGGTTACATTTCTCGCACATATCTTGCAACTAATGCTTTGCATTGCTTCTACTTTGTTGAACTGCCATTAGCTTAGTTTACACATCGTGTATGTGAATACGCCCTGCCTATCCATTTTCACTACGTATTCCATCTGTCATCATACCACATTTATCCATTCAAATGCTGTTCTTGTGTATCAGACGTTCAAAAGGAAGAGGGCGATTGCTGATCGTGGAGGAGCACAAGCAAAGTATTTGGAAAAGGTAGTGGCACCTGATAAATCAAATAGCCCATTAGATGTAGTTGCAATATCACCAGACCCACAAAATACCCCAACTCTAGCAGACTCTAGCCCTACTACACTGGTCATTTCTGATGCCCCAACTTAGCAGACCCCAACTGCAAACAGTATGATTATGCCAGTTGACATAGCACCAACTCTACGACGCAAAACCCCCATTCCAGCAAAGAGTACACCAAATCCAGTTGCCAAATCCCTTTTCGAACCAGAGAGAGCCCCAATTGCAGCAAATAGGACCCCTGTTCCATTTCTTCCCAGTTTAGAAGACGAAGCTTATGTTGTTGTCAGGAACTTTGTGCGCATCTTTCCTTCATGGAAAGATTATACCGCAGACACAAAACAATTTCCAGTCTTCCTCCGCAACTTACACGTAAGTAATTTAGTAATGTTATTCATGGTCATTACTGCATATGTTTCTGCTGACAGAAGACACAAGATTGCATTCTTTTAAATAGGTGAGGAGCAAACTGGATTGTCATGACGAGCAAGGGTTGGTTGCACTTTTCAAGCACTCGTTGATGAAGTATCGTTCCTACCTGAGGTAAGCGCACTTCAATGGCAAGCCTCTGAACGAATTTTCTGTAAAGTCTCCGGTGCTACATTTATCCGACGGTGACTGGAATAATCTTGTTACACATTGGTCTCCGCTGCAGCGTAAGGTACTGTCTATGATATCACATCACAATTTGAACTACATTTCTGCATTTGCCTTAATGTCTCACTTGTACGAAAACTATTAGCAGAAGAAAATTCGTTCTCAAGGGACCACAGAATCTCGCAACTATACTGCACACTGCATTGCTCTTGTGAGTACTTCTTGCCCTGTATGACCATACTTACTTTCATAGCTGTTTGATTATGTAGCAGCACTGCACATGTTAGCCTCGTAATCGTCCATTTGGTGGACATTATAAGATCCGTATGGACTCTTACATAAATTTAGAATCAACCCAATGCTTTTGAAGAGGTTTAGCTCTGCAGTCCTTTTGTAAGGGCTGAACATGGTCTATCACTGTACTTACATTAACAGCTACTCCCTCCGTCCCATAATATAAGAATGTTTTGTACAGTACACCAGTGTTCAAAACACTCTTGTATTGTGGGAAGAGGGATTGGTTCATTTTCTAGCATTCTGCATCTTATCTCCCTCGCCCACCATTTACTAAAAAAGATCAGATCTATATTTAATCTTACCAACAAGTAGAATACACAGACAATGGCAGTGCAGAAGTGTAGCCCATTGCTCTTGTCAGTACATTTTGTCCTGTAACGCTTGTACTTCCAGGGATTGGTAGTTGATTATGTAGCATCAATCTGCATCTTATCTTCATTATCCTCTATCCCTTCCAGTATTATCATATCTATAGTTACTCTCTACAAAATGTAGAGTACATGCAATGCTTATGAAGAAGATTCTGTGCTGAAATTCTTGAGTTATCCTTCCCTTGACATGGAGAAGGGCATTATAAAGCCGGTGTTAACTGTTAATGTAAGTCAGTCCTTCTAAAGCCTTTATCCTCAACTGCTGTTTAATATGCTCATACTCCCTATCGTTTACTATTGTTTAGTTTGCTGTTTCTACCAAAATGCATGTTCATAAGAACCGTAAGTTCTAATTTTTACTTGTAAAACCAAATTCCTTATTCATACCATGCACATTACTTAATACTCCCTATATCTATGCTTGTTTTTGTGGATCTATAATCCAGTGTGTGGTGAAGCAGCCCACGTTTGCACCTTGTCATCTCCTGTTTTATCTTACTGATGTAGCTGATGATATGAACAACATGCCATGCACATTATCCAAAATAGATACAATGATTTTCTTTGCCCTTCATCTATGCTTGTTATGTTGACATGGTAATCTAGTAGTGTGGTGAAGCTCCCCACATTATGAACAATGCCAAATTATGCTATTGATATTTTGAACATACTCTTTATTTTATAATTTGAAATTGGATAGAATTGACAGAACAGTTATCATGTTTGTTTATACACGTGCAAAACCTGTCATCTCTCTGCTTTTTTCCAGGGTGATATGCCTGATGGCATGCACAAGTCTGCTGAAGGCTGTGAGACAAACCCAACATATATTGCAGCAAAGAAGGCAAAACATCTTGAAGATAGCGAGACAACCCCAAAGTCTTGTCTTGATGCAGTGTTCAAGTTACTTGAGACTAACAGTCAGACAAGCTGACAAAATTCGTTGTCTGAATCAGTTCGACTTCTTCAGTCCCAAGTTCTAGCAGAAAGGCATTCTGCAACTCAACTTTGACTTGAAGTCTTATCTCTAAGAAAGATTGTGGAGAACACTAATGAGAACCTCATTGCTAAACAGCTACACCTGGAAGCTATGACCGACATGCTAGGCCGGTCTCACAGCCTTGCTCAGCAGCTTGCGCAGCAGTTCCCCCGCAAGGCTAACCTTTCTTGAACTGTCTTGGAAGTGGTCTTGGTTCAGTATTATTTGGTTACACTTCAATGGTGCCCAGTTTTTGTAATCTGCTTCTTCATTGCGCTTTATGATCACTGGTGGCGAACTTCGATGCCCAGTGGATGTAATATACCTTAAATCCTTTATTGTATAGTGTAGGTTTATTCTTAGTTACTATGTCGTAATTTGTTTATTGTATAGAGTAGGTTTGTTCTTAATTCCTACTAGTTACGCAGCAGCCCGAAATGAACCCCGGCCCATGATTGTGCGAATCAAATCACGGGCTTTTAACAGGCCAAAATTGTGTCGGTCCTTGTTTGGCCCAATCAGATATCGGCTGCGAGCAGGCCGGATGCAAACCGGGCCATAGTTAGGCCCAACTATATGACGGGCTTTTAACAGGATGAAATTAATATAGGGACGAAATGTTAAACGGACCCTTAACATGCCAAAACTAATATCAGGCCGAATTACTAAGTGGGCCTTTAGCAAGTGGGCCCAAAAGCATAGTGTCCAGTTGACGGGCCGAATCTGATATGGGCCATAATTGAGCCCAAAGCCTTTTAAAGGGCCGGACCTGATTTGGGCCGTAATTTGGCCCAGAATGTGGTAGGCTTTTAACGGGCTGGATCTCATATGGGCCACTATTAGGCCCGGAGCGTGGCAGGCCATTAATGGACCAGATCAAATATGGGCCGACATTTGGCCCAAAACATGGCAGCCAGTTAATGGGCCGACCTACTAGGTTCCTCAAAATCTTGTGGGCCTACAGCTGGGCCGACCCATTAATGTCGGCGAAATCTCATGGGCCTTTACCTGGGCCGGCCCATTATGACCCGCAAGAATCTTGTGGGCCTTTACCTGGGCTGACCCATTATGGCCCGCAAAATCTTGTGGGCCTTTAGCTGGGCCAGCCCATTATGGTCCGCAAAATCTCGTGGGCCTTTAGCTGGGCCGGCCCATTATGGTCCGCCAAATCTTGTGGGCCTTCAGTTGGGCCGGCCCATTTAAACTTGATGGGCCTGTCCATATGTCAGCATATCATAGGCGCGTCTCACCCATAGGATGAGTGACACCTGTGCCAACGCGGACCTGACACGTGTCTCCTCCAGCCAATGATGATTTTACACGTAGAAAATCCCCATTGGTCGGGGCTGTTAACGGGTTATCGGATCCAAAACCCGACCAGATAGCTTAACGGCGTTATGTTACGGTGGATGCCACTCGTAGAAAGTTGATAAGGTTCTGGATCCCGTGCATGTGCCAGGACGAGGTGCACCGAAGAAAAGGCTGCAGGCAAAGACAAAGAAATCAAGATCACAGAATATCTGTGGCTATTGCAAGAAACCAGGTCACGATCGACGTAAATGCACTAAATTGCTAGAGGTACGAAATATGTTCATATTTTTTTTTCATGTGTTTTACTCATAATTGATGTCCATGTGATTTATTGTATTCTTCTGTGTAGGATCTCGAGGTTGAACTGTGATATCTACATACAGCATGAACTGACGATGAGCCAGAGAAAGTCGTGTGCCATTCAGCTTTGTGTGACGTGGTCTTTACATTCTATTTCATCGTGATAGTAATTTAGTGAAGTGCGGTTGTACTGCCATGTTACTGTATTAGTTCGACATCTTTCGTTTCCATTTTCTGTGTGTATCATTTGATGTCCAACTTTAAGAATGATGATGTATTTCAACAAATTGGGCACTATGATTCTTCACCCTTACTATGGTTGTCATGCATATTCATAATCATCATGCATATTCTTCATTTAAAGAGCAATAATGACTGACGTATTTTTTAAATAAGCGGGGCCCACTGGGGTGTGCTTGGAAATCTTTGAAAAACCTCCATGCACATTCATCTTCGCTGCATGCAAATCGGGCGGCAGCCGCTGTGCCAGTAGCTGTCAAGGCCTTGATGAATCACTATTGACATGCAGGTCCCCGACTCTTGCATGCAGGTCCCCGACTCTTGCATGCAGGTCCCCTTGAGGCATAGACCGATATTTTTAGTAGTCAGTCTAGAGGGCATTATAAATTCAAAAAAATACAAAAACTTGGAAACCTAGTTTTTTATGGAAGAGATCATGTGTGCCAAAACTGAGGTGATTTGGAGGTGGTCGAAAAAATGCCCGCATTCCCGGAGGGACCATTTGGTCTAACTTAAGCTAGTTTTTGAAAAAACATGAATTTTTCCACCACCTCCAAATCACCCAAATTTTCTTGTACATGGTCACCCACATGTGCAAAACATGTGTATGCAAGAAAATTTTGAAAAAAAATTATTTTACAATGCCCCCTTGAGGCATAGACCGATGTTTTCAGCAGTCAGTCTAGAGGGCATTATAAAATCAAAAAAATTCAAAAAATACAAAAACTTGGAAACCTAGTTTTGTTTGTGGAAGATATCATGTGTGCCAAAACTGAGGTGATTTGGAGGTGGTCGAAAAAATGCCCGCATTCCCGGAGGGACCATTTGGTCTAACTTAAGCCAGTTTTTGAAAAAACGTGAATTTTTCCACCACCTCCAAATCACCCAAATTTTCTTGTACATGGTCACCCACATGTGCAAAACATGTGTATGCAAGAAAATTTTGAAAAAAATTATTTTACAATGCCCCCTTGAGGCATAGACCGATGTTCTCAGCAGTCAGTCTAGAGGGCATTATAAATTCAAAAAAAAATCAAAAAAATACAAAAACTTGGAAACCTAGTTTTGTTTGTGGAAGAGATCATGTGTGCCAAAACTGAGGTGATTTGGAGGTGGTCGAAAAAATGCACATTTCTGATATTTTCACAGGTTACAAAATATATTATTGGACAGAATATAGACAGCACCACACAGCAACAGCACATTCATCCAATACAATAGAAGATAGCTCTCCGAATACAATTCATCATATTAGTCTCCGAATTCAAAATACCGAACAAAGATAGAACACTACAAGTCTCGAGACCGCGAGTAGCGAGTTTGTCTTCACATTACAAGTCGATATCGATCATCTAAACTACCATCACATAGAAGAGAGTTGCGGTCATCACGATGAGCATCATCGCGATGAAACTGGTCTTCATCCGGTTCCTCCAACGCTCCCTCCTCTCTCCCGCTAGATAGCGGGCGTATCTAGATTCCGCCTCCGCCCTAGTGGTGTACCCTTTATAACTGTTACCGCTGAAACGGTGAACCTGTCTCCGACACTCCTCCCAGTCGTCGTAGACTCCGGGAACCTTACCCTTGTACACGACATACGACGGCATCTCTATGCACAAGCCAAACAACAGACAATACATAAGCAATAAATAAGTATGCAACAAAAGGATCGGAAGAGAAAAGCAAGACATTAATAGCACAATTCATGGTCCTAGTAATAAATAGCATCAATTACATCTAAGTTGAACGACTGTCCAAACCAAAGAGACATACAATTCATTAAAGTTTAATTACAACATGAGCCAATCAATGTTTCAGAACTACACATAGCATCACTACTTTCGACTCGACTCATGGGACCGGAGCGTGGATGAAGCCGTCGTCTGTCCCGATGGTCATGAAATCGCGGGCGTTGTCAGCCTGCATTTGTAGCATTGTGTCTATCTCACTGCACAGAACACGAAATGTTAGAAGAAATAAAGAACGATCGATGGATGCATTTTTTGCTGTTTTGGCTGATGTTGTTTTGGTGCTGTTTTCGTGCCATTTAATTAGGATGGCTGCAGTGACTTTTTGGTGCCATTTTTGATCTCTTAATATGGTTGCAGTGAGAGCAAAATATGGCTGTTATTTTTTATGTTTTGTTTCAGAAACAGGACAAACCAAAGGGCCCACGTCTCCCCTCCAGATTTTTCGAGGACCAAAGGCAGGACGTTTGAGTTTTCGAGGCAACTCCCCACGTCCCCCTCCACTGGCAACTCCCCATGACTCCCCTCCACTGGCAACTCCCCACGACGCAGGGAACTCCCCTCCTATTCCATTGCCGCTCAATCTGCCTCCCTCTACCTCCCTCCTCATTCCATTGCCGCTCCATCTTCCTCCCTCTGCCTCCACCATCAAGCAACTCCCCTCTGCCTCCACCATCGCTGGCCAGGAGGGCAATGGCGGAGGAACCGTGGAGCAACTCCCCTCCGTCTGCCAAGAGAATGGCGGAGGCATCGTGGAGCAACTCCCCTCCGTCTGCCAAGCATGACCAAGGTGAGGCGTCTGGCAAGGAGCCGCTGGTGGTCGACGACGACGTTCCAGTCCCCGGGCAGAAGCAGGACTACACCGTGCCGCTCATGGTTGATATCCACCTGAAGAAGGAGAAGCTGGATGTCATATGCACCAGCAATCCAGACGAAGCCGACAAGAGGATCCGCGAGATCAGGAGGAGGCTCGGCGGCATGCTTTCTCGGTCGATCGGCGTTGATGTCGAGTATACGAGGGAAGATGAACCTCCGCAAAAGGCTGCAGTTGTACAGTTATGCGTGGAGGATCTCGTCCTGGTATACCACATCACCGCGGCAACCAAATGGTAAAAACATCCAGTTCTGAAGTTTCTGAAGTTCTGACGTTTCTGTCTAATTAGTAGTTTCTGAAGTTTCTGAAGTAGACGCAATAGTTCTGTAGTTCTGAAGTAGATGCAATACTAGTTCTGAAGTTCTGAAGTTTCTGTCTAATTAGTAGTTTCTGTAGTTTCTAAAGTTTCTGAAGTAGATGCAATAGTTCTGAAGTTCTGAAGTAGATGCAATACTAGTTCTGAAGTTCTGAAGTTTCTGTCTAATTAGTAGTTTTTGAAGTTTCTCAAGTAGATGCAATAGTTCTGAAGTTTCTGAAGTTTCTCAAGTAGATGCAATAGTTCTGAAGTTTTGAAGTAGATGCAATACTAGTTCTGAAGTTCTGGAGTACATGCAATACTAGTTCTGAATTTTATGTCTAATTAGTAGTTTCTGAAGTTTTTGAAGTAGATGAATTTGATGCACCAGATTAATTTGATGCAGGCCCAAGGAACTCCGCCCGCTCCTGCAGGAGAAGAAGCTGTACACCTTTGTTGGCTTCTCCATTGGAGGTGACAAGGAGAAGCTGAAATTGTCTGGTTTGGAGATCAACCCCGACAAGTACGTCGACATGCAGCGCAAATGGAGAGTTCCAAACAATGGAAAGAAGTGGCGGGCTTTGGCTGAGTTTGCAGCCAGCCTCATCCACCCATCGTACAAGGAAATGAAGCAGAAGATCAACAAGGAATTGGACCACAAACTATGGGGGACAGCCCACTGCCAAACAACCTCATCGAGTACGCGGCAAAAGATGCGTACGTCACCTACGAGGCATGGAAGAAAATCGAAATCGTCAAAGAAGGTTTGGAGTACTGGCAAGAGGCGGAGGATCATTGGGATGACCCCTACTACTGGGGATATTGAGTTGTTTGTGGTATTATGTGTCTCAGTTTGCAGTTATGTGGTTGAACAAGTTTGCTTTTGTAATGCTGAACAAGTTAGCTTTTGTTATGTTGAACAAGTTTGCTTTTGTAATGATGAACAAGTTTGCTTTTGTTATGTAGTTATGTGATTGTTATGATGCTGGTGCAGAACACTTATGGTTGTGATGTGATGCAAAATCCTTCAACTTTTGGTGATCATTTAGTTCAAGTTTTGGTCAGATCATACAGAATGTTGTCTAGAAGTTTTTGTGATCATTTAGTGGTTTTTTTATAAAGAAGCCTTTCACTATAACTGAAAAAGCTGAAGTTCTCAGCATGAAGAATCACACAACATAGCACCTACATTATGATGATACACTATCAACTGCAGACCTGAATGCATCCAATTTGGCCTTTCCCAATCAGTGATGGTAACTGAAAGTATAACAACTAAAAACGCAGCTCTACTGTATGTGTCCAATAGTGGCATCATAACAGAACTTTGAAAAGTCCTATATTATACAGTAGCAAGCATCACAAGTTTCAGATGGTTTTCTAGCAAGTATTTTCCAGAAAAGTGGATTAGTGGCACAAAATTGCTACACTCAGTCGATCTACCTAGCATTATCAGCATGGATACCATTGAGACGTGAACAGAAACTAGGGTACCTGCACTGTCCTGCGGTGGTTAAGGAGATGGATCGGGCTGATCCCGTTCTGGGGGCGCGGGGGCGGCGGGGGTGGAGTCGCCGACGGCGTGCAGGGGCGGCGGACAGAGGGGGACGAGTGGGGGATCTGGCGATGGAGGGAGGGAGGCCACAGTGCGAGGGGAATAGGTGGAGTGGGGGAGGGTTCTAATGGCCTACTTCGGATGGGCCTAATTCGGATGGGCTGTCTCGTTGTCTGCGCCTGAGGCATGCATGCATGGGAATGGCGGCGACGTGGGTTTGCATGCGCAGGTGGCGGACGTGAACTTTATCTATCCGAAATATGTTATGATTTCTACCCAAAAACAAGCTCGCGTGCGATGCTCTCCCGTGCAACGCACGCCTCTCGCGTGATACGCAATTCCGATGCGACTGCGTGCCAAGTTTTATAGATGGAAACTTCTTTAGACACAATGCCATCTCAAAAACAACTCTGAAACAACTGTATGATTGATCATAAAACACATGCATTGTTGTTCAAAGAACTGTCTCATGAATAAATTGTACCATAATTGCGAGCATAGTGTGAAACAGAAAACAAAATGTTTGTTTGCAACTAAATAATCCTGGTTTGAAGCTTAAACTGGTTGAAAAACAATTGAGCCTACTCCATATTGTCTTCTGCACTGCCAAAATCCAGTGACCTCTTGCGTTGCGTCGTTGGAGATTGCGTCGGGCTTGGCAACGACCCATGTGCTTCAATTTTTTTCTCTTTAACATCAATGTAACCATACAACTTAAGTTGTTCTTGGTCTTTCTCTACCAACTCTCTATCAAGACCCTCCATTTCTTGGATTCTCGCTTCCTGTAGAAAACCATAGGAATTGTATTAGGAAGAACTCAAAAAAGACGTAGCCATAAACTAGATGCATGTAACATGTAAAATTTGAACCTCGGAATCAATGTCATCCTCGGGAAAACAACCCGTAATTCTATTGTACACAATGTACAGGTGACATGTCTTGCTGCCATTCAGATCAGAAAGCATTTTTTGTACGTCATCTGGTCCTGCAATCAAGAACATTCCTTCTGGCAGCTTCCACGCAGACCCGGGTAAGAAGTAGCACAGTTCTGCTCCCAGTTTGCAACCAAAAGTATCTCTCATTTCACTCAGAATGAGATCGTAGGTCACTTTGGCGGGTTCAAAAATTCTGACTTCTGCCGGGTGTTCATCAAAGTATCCTCTCGGGACATGTGACATCTCATCATCCCTACTAACAAAAAATTCCATGACCAGCACCTAGTATCTCACATCAGAGTTAATACATTCAATGAGTAAAGGGGCAAACATAATTTTTTATGTGCATAGCAACATTGCGGTGTTGTTACCTGCTTTTGTGGAATGTATCCTTCATGTGGAGTGACTGGGGATTGTGCCATCTCAAACCTTCTCACCTTATTATGTGGAATGTATCCTTCATGTGGTGTGACTTGGGACTCTGCCATCACAGGTTTCTTATCCTGCGTATGAAACGTCGATAGTGGGTTTACACACAAGTTTTGAAAGGTCATACCATATCTTGTGTATGCATCGTTGCAAGGTACTTACAAGGGGAGAATTGACGATATGTTGTTGGGGTGGACTGATGTGGCATTAAACGGGTGACTCTATCGCAATGTCTCGAGTGAATGACAACTGTGCCGTCTCATGATGCTTAGCCTACATACAATCGCCGACATAAGGTTGCCACAAATTCAAGATGTTTGTATCATAGAATACGTAGGTCCTTAATATATAGAATCGATGCGAGATACTTACAGGGGGAGAATAATTGAAGACATGTTGTCGGGGTGGCCATGAGATCGCACGGTCTTCTAACATATGTCCTTCCAAGCGGACCTTCTCCAGCATGGCCTTATAATCCATGTCCGACCTTTCCTGTAGCAGCTTACTGTCCATATCCGCACGTGCCTGCAACACATATGCATCCATTCTGACTCGCTCTGTCTGTATAATACTGCCCACAAGCTTCCGGTCCTTCTGCAACGTTTGATGCATTTTCTTGTAGCCTAAGACAAACTTTTTTTCCATGTACTCACAGTCCCTCTTATACTTTTCTTCAATCTCAAGACACATCTTCGCCATCTTACGGGAAAACTCTAGGTGAAGGTGATAGTTGAAGTCATGAATGCACGCATTGCTGATCATGAAAAGAAGGTATGCAGGAAGTTAATGGAAATTGAGCACAGATTTGATGTCAAATACCAGACTCTAGGCGAAGACTTGATCGACATGAAGACTAAAACTGGCACTAATCCTAGGTTGTCGAAGGCCGAGGATGAAATTAAAGACTTAAGGAGGGAACTCCATGTATGTCATACTGTGCATTTTGTATTTTTTATGAATGTGTTCCTTCATGTTCATTATTGTTTGCATTGTTACAGGACTTAAAATACGAATTTACAAGGAACCGACAATCAGTGTCACGGAAAGGAGGCATGCAGGTGATCAAAATTGGCCCAACACGTTAATATCTAAAAGTAACAAACTAATGATGAACTACCTTTGTTCATTGTAGGATCAAGTCAATGTGTGCAGTTCATCCCTGACAGGAACTCCTAGGGCTAGCCAATTCACGACAGGGACTTCGAGTACACCAAGTGCAAGACATGTGACGGAAAACAATGAGGAACCACAATTAACTCCGATGAAGCCTGTCTTTGGTAATGATTACAAGTTCACGGATGAGGACATAGAGACAGCCGTTTACATCCGCGGAACATACGACCCTGTTGAAATAGCTAGAATCGGAGACATTTCCCTCACAGCAGAAAATCTGAAGCGAAATTTGGACGAGAAATACATTTATGGTGATGTAAGCCCATTATACTCTATTCTACATCATTACTGCAACAACTGTCTTATTATTGTATGATTGAAAATTTGGTAGGTTATTATGGCATATGCTCTCATTAGCCAAATTGAGAATGATACTACCTCAATCATATCCCCTCAAGAAACCGAAAAGCTGTTACAAATGAAGGGGGTGGTTCCTGTTGGACGTGCAGCCTCATGGTTAGCTCGTGTAGCAGGTAAATTTGTAGGGCGCCGAAAGGTACACGTTTTCCACACTTTCATAGTTTACGTACACACTGTACACGACAAATTTCGGTTCTCAACCCAACCCAAATTTTACTGCAGGTGCATGTCCCACTCAATGTACACCAAAACCATTGGATGCTAATGATGTTTAATTTTGACAAAAAAGAAATTCAGACTCTGAACTCCATGAATTATCATTGCGACAAGACCAAGGAAGATTCTCTTGTAAGTGTTCTCTTGCTGCCTCTTTTGATCCGCATGGAAAATGAGCTCCCAAAGTACCGTAACCCTATGTATAACTCGTCGTATCCTAGGTGGACTCGATTCAGTTCTGCATTGACGAAGCTGTCAAGAAAGGGTTGATATCACCAGCTAATAACATCAATTTTGCCAAATGGACCAAAAAACGCTATGAGAACATACCACAACAGACCGATGGGTACGCATGGCCTCATAAATTATTATTTGCGTACACGAATAAGATTACTGATCTTTAACTAAACATCGCAGGACTTCCTGTGCGGTTTGGACACTGCAGTACATGTTGTCATGGAACGGGGATGAAATGACCGATATTTTGAACCAGGTAATTGAATGCCTAATTTAAATTTGTACTTTGTTTAGCTTGAAAGTTGTGCTGACGTCAGTGTCGGTTATCCAATATAGGCAAGGATAGATATTTTCAGGTGGAAAATATGTACAGCCTTACTGCATTCAAATTGCAATGCGCTTCATCTCGAATCATATAAGTTCCCCATAACGGTTAGCGCTACATGAAGAATATATCATTTATTTCATAAGTCTCATGATTAGAACTAACGCAGCACTCTCTCTTATACAGAAGGAGGTGTACGATGCCCAGCAAGCAGTTCTACCTGATGCTTCAGAAGAGGACGTACAATTAGTCAACAATCCCGATGGTTCCAACGAACCTGGCACATCCAACTCCAAGAAGGATACCGGTGCAGCCAACTCCCCCAAAAATGGTGAACCCAACTCCCCCAAAAGGAAGAGAGCACGTGGACGCCCGAGAAAGCTAGTCGATCCCGAGCAAGCAGCAAAAACAAAGAGTCTTAAAGAACTGAAACTTAAATTTGACAGCAAGACCATAGCCAACCAAGTGTCTTCGTTACCATCACGGTCACGCAGAGAGCATAAACCAGCACCAGCTTTATTGAGCCCATTCAAACACAAATAGGTAGCATCAATTGATCATCAATTCATACATGCTCATGCTCATGCTCTACTTCTAGCATCATTTGATACACGTTTTGTTCTTATCAGAAAGTGGAAATAGGTACTTTTGGCAATCATGAGCATCCTCTACTTATTGCAATATCTAATGCATTGATACATTCTCATGCTCATGCTCTACTTTTAGCATCATTTGATAAGCGTTTAGTTCTTATCAGAAAGTGAAAATAGGTACTTTTGGCAATCATGAGCATCCTCTACTTATTGCAATATCTAATGCATCATCAGTACAAAGCTTGATTTGGCAATAGGTGGAATCGGCAATCATTTGCATGCTTTAATTTTGTCAAAAATTAATGCATAGTTCAGTTGTAATTGCTCATAGATATGGCATGAACATGCTGAGTTATACACTAAACATAGTCATGCCATGCTATAACTACCATAGTCATATTATGAGAGTTCCTAGCATGCATCACCGTACGGCAGAATAACACAGACCACCGTACGATACTTGAGTTGCTAAGGCCTTGTACAATGCAAGGTGCTTAGGGGAGTTGCTTATAGAAATAAACCAGGCTTTTCTTAAGCACATGTGCTTATTTGTACAGGGTAGACGCATAACTAGGCGTCTCTCCCGTAGAAATAGGCACTAGTGCTTCAGAAATACCCTGTTTATTTTTCTAAGCACCACCCTAAGCATCTAGCATTGTACAAGGCTTAAACATGCATCACCAAAATAGTATTAACAACTAGGAACACTAAACCAGAGTAGCAGCAAACTCTTAACATAAACGGCAGATCAACCACCGCTCAGCATAGGTTCAGACACACCATAGGACATCAGTTTTAGACTCCAACAACAAACAAACATACATAACATAACAGGACACGGCGGTCCTGGGGCAGCAGCAGCACTCTAGCAGCACATCACTTCTCTCCCTTCTTCAATGCATGTTGTAGGGCTCATTGACTTTGACAATCTCGAGGAAGCGTGCGTAGGCAGCATGTTTAGCCAGAGTACTGGCTTCATGCTTCTTACCATGTCCATTGCCAGTGCTGAAGGCATGCTGGATCATGCCATCTATGCCGCCACCGATCACCTTGCAATAGAAAGGGCACCCAATCTTGCCAAAGAAACGGTACTTGATCTTCCCAGCAATCAGATGCCTCAGGGTGTACCGGCTCTTGCTGTGCCTGCTGTCCATGCTGTAGTCCACGTCGTCATCATCCTCCTGTGAATTAGTGAATTAGTACACATAGAAGAACTCAGCTAATCTATTATGGTACATTGACTTTAATTACAATGTTTTGAAAGTACACATATGTAACATGGCAACTATCTATTTGCTAGAAACAAGGCGTATGTGCACATACATAATTGAGCCAAAGAAACTGACATGCATAAATATGGACGGTGGAATAGTTGCATTTATAGATTAGTGCACAAGTAGTACATAATTAACACATGAAAGACTTCATGAAGTGGCTTGGTTTAATGATATTTGATACTTGTTACAGGTGTAATTCTTATTGGAATCAGAAAAATGGCTTCATTATACTCCTCCATGTTTCACACAAGGGGGGTTTGTTCTATCTACTGGAATGAAGAAACCATTATTCTTTCTGACAGCAGCAATACTGCTTCTCCAACATTGTTAGACCCTGATAAGTTTCAGAAGGAAATTGGTAAAGGAGCTATGGGGTGTCTCACTGCTTATATTGATGAGAGATGTGGCTGTGATCATCTAGATAACATACTGTGGAAAATTGGCTAGATGAAATGTTTTGATTTTTTGGTATCCAGTGGATATGTACTGTCAGCCCATAATTATTAAGAGAGCAATCACTTCCTTTGCAAAATGGAAAGTTGTATAGAATTTGCAAATGGATCATCTATGAACATGTGTGCAAACTAATCATATATGAACATGTGTGCAAATTAATTCATCTACATAAACTAAAATGAATCAGGAACTGCATCATTTTGTCACTGTCCTTGGGAAGCCAATGGAGAATCCTGCCATATATCCATTGTTTAACCCACTTTTTCATTAATGTATCCCTGCCATGAACATTTTCTTGTATTTGGGTTCATTACCCCACTTCTTTCATTAATGTATCTCTTGTGAAACTTATGCTCATCTAGTTAACAAGACAAACCCCAATGCCATGAAAAAAACCAGAGTATCTGCTGGAATCAGAATGTGAATCAGATTTAAAAATCCACATCCAACATGAAGATCTATGCTAGATTCCTACAATCCTACATATGTAGAACTAGCACGCCCAAGTGAAATTGATGCTCATCTAGTTTACAAGAAAAACCCCAATGTCATGAAAAAAACAGAGCAAAAAATAGAGTACTACCTCAGATAGCTCATCGATGGCATCCTCGTCGAAGTCGCTGCCCTTCCTGCTATCTAGGTCGAACTCCTTTATGGCGTTCTCCTCCATGAGCTCTTCGATTTCGTCATGCACCTTGCGCTTACGCCTTCTCATCTCCTCCTCCAGATCTTCCCCGACCTTGTGCTCGCCGACGGGTGCCTCGACAGCTGCGATGGCAGCGGGAGCAGGCACAACGGTCGCTGCACCGCCAGCTTCCGCCGCTACGGCGGACTCAGCCGCTGCACCCACGGCTACAGCCACGGCAACAGACTACTGTGCTCCGATGGTTGCCTCCGGCTCATCCGCCGCATCTTCACGCCCGCGCTTCATCGTCGGTCGGAGACAGGAGGAGGGAGGCGTAGGAAGGGAGGAGGGTGGTGAGGAAGGAGGAGAGGGTGGTGAGGTGGTGAGGAAGGAAGAGAGGGTGGGGAGAGGACGAGGGTTTTCTACCCGATTTGGGGAAGAAATGCACTGCTCCTGCCTCTTGGAGTTACTGAGAAGCCGCGGGTGCCGATTTAACTTGACACACCCACCCGGCCGTCCCCATTCCACGTGGGGACGTGGCGGTCGTGCACCTCCTGCGGTTTTCCATCAATTGCTATCAGTCTCACAAGTGGGTCCCCTTGTCATCCACACAACCGAGCCACCACATGTACCACATTTTTCTTTCTCCCCGTCTCGACCACTCCACATCTTTCTTTCTTTCCTTCTCGACCAGTGTCGCCGCCGTCGCCGCCATCTCTCGACGACCCCTCTCTTCGCTGCCGGTGCGCGGCCGCTGCCAACTCCGGCAAGTACGTGAGATCTCCCCTCTTCTTCCCTTCCCCAACCGCGTCTCCCTACGGAGGCGGATTTGAGCCGATTGGTTTGGACTGAAACTTAGTTTTTGGATTGGATCTTGATTTGGTTTCTATGGTTTGAGACCAAATCAATCAATTAGTTTGAGCCACCACTACCACCTACTACTGCTTCAAATCCAAGAGCCGTTGTTGCTGGCCGGAGCTCATCGCCTCTCTCGAGATTTGACGCCATGTCTGATCTAGATTCATGACGTGCCCTCGCGTATGGCTTTGTCCACGGTTTGAACCTTTGGATTCAATCCAAAAGTTGAAAACGGTTTGGACTGGGTTGGATGACGAGCATGTATAGTTTGGTTTGGTCTAGATTCTAAATGAAAATATCTGGATTGGTTTGGTTTTGATGTGTGTTGTGGATTGGACTAGTTTTAGTTTGGATGCCGAACTATTCCCAGGTTTAGATGAGACGGGCATTGCCATTGTCATTGGCATTGCTTTATTACGTAGATGATAGAAAATAGATTGATTGGCCATTGCCAGTATAGGTTATCACTATGATTTATTATATGTATGATCTTTGTATTGTACTATGTACAATTCAACTTAGAGTTCAACACGTTCTGTGTAGAATGGAGGAAGCACAATGTGGACGCTGCAACTCACGGTGCCGGACCAGCCTTTCTACTGCCATGCTGTTCGGCATCTACTTCCAGCCTTCTTTTGTTTTTGCAGCGGTAACAATTTATATGAACCTTCTGACAGTACATTCTTTTTGTTTTTTTTGCTATTTCCACTAATGTATTGTGTCTGTTATTTGTTTTTATCTTACATAGATCGTACCATGCAATGTGAGATTGGCATTCAATGAGCTCGTCGCAGACACCGTGACCTTCGATGCTCTTGGGGGCCCATACACTATGCAGGTCGAGAAGGGGCGAAAGATAACCCAGATAGGAGGAGATGATTGGGATCGTTTCATCGCCCGCATGCATCTTAGTGGGGGTGAATTGATCAGCTTCTCCTTCAGAAAAGATAGGCCCAGGATTTCTGTTATCTATCTAAATTTGATTCCGGATAGTGAGGATGAAGTTCATGAGGAGCAAGATAGTGCTGATTCAGATGATGACAATTCTGATGATGATGAGAACCCACTTGTTCAATACCTGTATGCCCAAGGACTCAGACTGGGCGACGAGGAAATCGGCAACCTCTGGGACATGCTTCCGCTACGTGAAGACTACCTAGGGAAGCCATTCGTGACCCGCCTCACAAGGACGAATGTTAAACGGCATATCATGGTATGTTACTTAGTGTGGTAATTATATGATATACATGCTTAGTTAGTGTAGTAGTTCATATGATATGCATGTTGTAGTACTGTGATGAGAGGCCTAGTTTAGAATTCATTTAGTGAAGAATTTTATGACATGCATGTAGTGTAGTAATATGCGATGATATGCTTAGTGTACGCAGTAATCTAATGATATGCCTAATTACTGTAGTAATTTGATGCTTGGCGTATAGTGTACTGATGTGATGATATATATGCTCAGTGTTGAATCCAATGATATATGTGTCTTGAAGTGTATGCTTTGTTGATAATTGCACGTGACATGATCATATATCATGTCAACTATTTTGCTATTTCCACTAATGTATATGATCATGTCAACTATTTTCAGAAATTACCTACGAGGTTACTTGATAGCTGTGGCATCGACCCGGATGAAGAAGGCATGGCTGCTGGACTACGCCTTACCAGAACGGGCTCCATCACCAGCTGTGCCTATGCAGTGGACACGGACGGTCGCACTGTCTTGAGCAGGGCAGGGTGGAAGAAGTTCCTTCATGCCAAGAATCTTCGGGTAGGACAGGCCATCCTACTCACTGTTGCGAACACCCGTCGCCATGACTTGAGGATGATGATCACCATCCACCTCATTTAGAACTGCGGTGGGCCATGTATCAATCTGAAATGAACTTGTTATGTTAGCTCTTATTTGCGAGTACTTGTCGTGTATTACCGTACCTATATCTACTCATATCTAGGTACTATTGCTTGTGATGGATTGCAACTATTATTAACTGGTACCTAATGCTCTACTAGCTATGATTATTCCACTGTGTGATGTTTTATAGGCTGTAGTGTGACATGGTAATTGTTATATATGGTAGAGGCTTGTCTCTAAGACCTTGTACAATGCAAGGTGCTTAGGGATGTGCTTCCACTGTGTGATGTTTTGTACGTGCCAGGTTGTAGTATGAAATGCTAACTGTTCTATATGGTAGTGGCTGGTCTCTAATTGGACCGACATGTTGAACTAGTATCAATGGTAGAGGCGTTTCGTTATGCGCTACATCCAACAGTTCACATAATTAATTATCCAAAGATTAAGGTATGAAACCCTTGGTCATACATAACAACATTTCGTTCCTAAAAATTAAGGTACTTCCACATTCAAACTAACTAATACTACAAATTCGAAGGAACTACTTAATACATTAACAGCACATAGGGAAGTAGCCCTGGTCCAATGGCTTGAGAAATGACGAACAAAAACTGAAAGAAGAAGGATCAGCCAGTAGCAGCACCATCAGCCTCCCAGCCTCACAACTTCAGCCAGCCTGGTGAACTCCAGGTTTTTTCCTGCAAAACACACATGTGATGTTGGAGGCAAGAAAATAAATATGCCAGGGGTCTTGTCATGGCATCTAATCGCACGGAATGCTAGTACAAATGATGGAGAACAAAACATCCAACATGAGCAAATTCATAGGAGTTCTAGATCCATGGATACCATCAAGAAAAAATGCTCAGTTTTAATTCAGACACAAGACTAGGTGAAAACATGCATATTTCATATCAGCAACATTGATATGGCATCTTTGCAAGCTTGGGTCAGTGACTTGTCTTGTGTTTCATGGCATGACAATAATTTTAACAACAAATAGACATGAAATTGACCCAAACTCATGTACAAAGTTAGGCCATATGATGCATGGATTAATTCACACATAAATGACAAAATGCCAACTTTGTATAGAATTTGCAATACTGAAATATTTCAGTGTGTACCGGTGTGTACTGAAACTACAGTAGTGAAATAATTCAGTGTGCATCGGTGTGTACTGAAATTGTAGTAATGAAATATTTCAGTGCCTACCGGTGTGTACCGAAATATTTCAGTGTCTACCACTACAACATTACAAATTTTGCCTAGGGAAGTACCGAAATATTTCAATGCCTACCGGTGTGTACCGAAATATTTCAGTGTCCACCACTACAACATTACAAATTTTGCCTAGGGCAGTTTCGAAATATTTCAGTGCCTACCGGTGTGTACCGAAATATTTCAGTGTCTACCACTACAACATTACTAATTTTTCCTAGGGTTCATATGATGCCTAGGGTTCACATACATCATAATCCATCCTCCAAATCCATGTACTCAAATGTTCATGCAATTCATTGAGATTAAAATGCCATCTAGCATTCCCTCTCTGAACTATTATGATCAGTATCACCACGATGTAAGCACGAGCAGTAGAAAGATGAGGAGTGGGGAAGCTTACTCCGCCGTTCAGACGAGGAGAGCGGCGAGGGAAGCGTGGAGAACGGCGGGGAAGCGAGGTCGCGACCATTGTCCTCCTCATCTTGCACTTTGAAGTCTCCAGTGACTCGGTTGGAGGCTGCACAATCTGCAACGGCACCTCGTGCACGGTGGGTTCCTGATCCAGTGGATGCTCTACCCTGGATCTGAACGCCCACCACCTCCGCCTGGTCCACTCGCTGGACGAATTGGCCTGCTCCATCGCCCAGAGGAGGATCTCGATCTTCTGAATCGGTTGCGCGGGCTGGGGGAAAATCTTTGCCCTCTCCTTCTTCGTCAAATTCTTGAGAGTGGCCATTGCCGTCTAGCTCATCTGCCTTGTGTTGTCAAACCAAGAACGGATCTCCCTCAACCAGGCCAACTTGACCTGGTCGCCGCCGGCGATCTGCATGAAGTCAGTGTTCTCGTCGCCGGCCATCAGCTCGATCTGCCGTGGAAGAGGGGGTGGGGGTGGGTGGGGGGTTGCCTGAGTGGAGCGAAGTTGCAGCGGCAAGAAGGAGGAGATGACTGCGGTGGGCATGGAGGAGAGGGAGGAGATGGCCGCCGATGAGTAATTGTGGAATGTGTAGCACCATGGCGGCGGTTATTCATTCGACGAGAGGGGCGGCGCGTGCAAATTTTCCTAGGACTAAACTGCCCCTAGATTAAAACGCGTCCCCACCTTGTCACGAGTACCGGCCCCACTCGTTTTAGTACTTTCGTGTACTTTCATCGGAGTACTACCCAGTACTTCGTATTTGTCTGCCGTTAGATCGACATCAACGAACGGTTCTAAAAAAGCCCAACCACTCTAAAACTTGTATTGTGATAGCCTATGACTGAAAATCTTGCAGTGATAAAGGCAAGTCAATTCGGGCACATGTATTCCATGAGCCCGACCGAGTTATATATGTGTGTCGACTGTCCACGCAGAAGTTCGTTTTCAGAGAACCAATTCATATCATTCTGAAGATAACTTTTTTCAGAGCAACCTAAAGGATTGTTTTACCGCCAAAGAATGTATGAACGCCAGTACACAACTAGGATTAGGAGTCACCAGGAACAAAAGTGCGGCCGGGCGCTGTCTTGTACCACCTTGTTTTCTTCGAAGGCCTCACCAACCTGCTGACCACTTTGCTGAGCGCTACGGACGAATGCTCGTGCATGACCCGATGCATGTCCATCTGCCAGATGGCATTCGTGCCTGGCTAAACACTACCCCTCTGCAGTGACCCAATCCTACAGACTTGCTCCGGGCGATAATTTACCGACCGTGGTCAAGAATAAAGGATGGCCCCGTTGGCTGTTGTGCATGGGCGGTGTTGTGAGCGAAGTTCCGACAGTACGAGAGGGGAGTATGGAAGATGCTGGATCAAGCAAGACGCAAGTCCGAGATCAAGGAGTTTAGCAGGTTCAACCCCTCGTGGTGAAGGTAAACACCTTATCATGTATTTATGTTCACGCCCCTTGCGGTGGAGATAAAGACCATACGTCTTGTGCTTTGGAGCTTGGTTTTCTCTGCGTAGCGATGTGGAATACAAGGTGTGCGAACCCTTGTCCAGATGAAAGGAGGTGACTTATATAGAGTGCGCCCGACCTCTCTCTCTCTCTCTTGCCCGTTACCAAGGCTTACTTACAATGCTTTTAACTACATCCACTACAAGATGTAACGGATGCCTTGAATGTACGATGTGCACTTCCCATAATGACTGTGTCACTTGAGAATACCGTTGGCCTTCCTCCTTTTTCTTCTGTAACTCCTCCCCTGAACAGTTTAAAACTCACCAAGACCGAAAAAACTGAATTAGACATCCTGATTCCACTTCTGGTCAGAGTAAAGAGGAAGAGTTTGGAGGAGATAGATCTCATGTCTGTCTTTATCGACCGTCGCGTCTACCCAATCCAGGAGAGAGAGAGAGAGAGACCCCTATGTATTTGTATAGATTGTTGACGGTCGGTTAGGGTCTTATAAGATTAATTTATTCTTGTCTTCACAAATGTAGATCAAATACTTAGATTCATGGCTTCATTGCGGTTATAGATCATCCACGTGGTATCTATGCAGTTCGTTCATTGGGGGTCTCAGTATGCAGTTAGGGTCTTAAACGACCTATTCATACTACTAGCAAAAGAGTTCGTGTGTTGCAATGGGAGAAGAAAATACCGCATGGCCCTAACCCAATAACCATGACTAAGACCCCGGCAGGTCTTGCCGAGGCGTCTCTCTCGGCATAAGATGAGAAATTTTCCTTTTTTCATGCAATATTTTTCTGAGGCATACATGCACGGTTATCGACGTTATTTTTGTTTCCAATTTGGCTTTGATGAGGTGTTCATTGCAATCTAGGTCGGCGTCAGCATGAAAGAAAGATGGATCCCGCGCTATTGATAATATTGCACCCTAAATAGTATTTCAAAAATATTTAACAGGTAAAATAACATCATATTCATATTCCACACAATTTTCTAATCAAATTTCATACTCCCTAGGGTGTATAGTTTTTGGCACGGAAATAAAAGAACACACGTGGAGGTAAAATTTCACAAGTTTTGGGTGAGATTACACCTGACTAATTGACATGGGAAAATAGAGGAGCTTTGGGTGATGATAATTGTTTCATTCTTTGGAGCTTTTCCAAACCAAAAATCCAAGTGTGAAAGTTAGCGACAATTGCGGATTTCGCTATACATTTCACAAGTCCTGTCTTTGTACTCACAATCTTTTGAGAGCACTTATTTCTTTTAGCATGAGGCCGATATCTTTGACTCCATTCTAGTGGTCTATATATGGACTGGACATTGCCAAAACAACCCGGATACGTGGATCGTGTCAGGGTAATATATTGAGCTTCCAACAGCTGAAGCCTATTGCACCATATCCGTTTTCAATTTTTTCTTATCAACTTTTGGAACACCATAGTTTCCAGTTTCATTACCCTTGACTATAAGAACAAGCGTAAGTTTTCTCGCATGCATACTTTAGATACCTTTCTTAGCATGTCCATGCGACATTCCTAATACCCCTTTTGTTATTTTCTTGGTCAATATCGATAATTATAATGAGAGACACTCTACCGAGAACATTCTTTTGAACTTTGAGAACAAGAACTTCTTTTCTTGTTTTTCTTCATGAAGTAGATTGACATCACCACTAGCAAGTAGGATGTCATCCACATGCACTAGATTAGGAAATGAATTTCCCATTCTATAACTTTGCATGAATACAATTGTCCTCTCATTTTCTTTAACCCACAATAACATCTGATTCTTTTAACTTTAAATGCCACTGTCTAGAAACAAGCAGTATCCCTTGTGTTCTTTACTTTCATATGATGTAACTCAGATCATGATGTCGGTCATGATGTGCCACTAACACTCATTGTAATTTATTCATTCTGTTAGCACTAACATAGACTTTAAATGAGGTGGGATCAACCTCCATTTGAATTTTACTAACATAGACTTTATAGTAATCAGAAGTATCTGATTTTCTCATTCCTTGAGACATTTGTATCTCAGGTATTGGCACTTCTTTCATATGGCGCTGTTGTTGCTGTGTCATTGCCAAGAGGCAAATTAATTGTATAGTCTTTCATTTCCAAGAGGCAACAGGGACCTGTGTCACAAGATCCATGTTTACTCATTCGTCCTTTATAGAGATAACAAAAGGTGTTGTATAGGTCATACAACATGCTCCCCCAGATTACTCCATCTTCACTAAAAATGGCGTATCTTTAAACTTTATTATTTGGGTTTATTCTGTTAAAAATTTCTTCTTTATGACACTTTAAGCACCGTCTTAGTATTCATTAGTCTGCTTTCGGAACTGTAAAAGATCCAGGAATAAAACTATTTCTTTTCTTTAGGGGTATTATTATGACCGTCGTACTCCTCCAGACAATCACATTCTTCATTAATGGATCACTTTAGATGCATGATGTGCATCACATTATCGAAAGTATAGAGGAGTTTCATCATTCTTAATTTATCTCATATTTCTTTCTCCCCCTTGAAATGTGGCAAGAACTTTTCTGCCACAATTTCGAAAACCATTCATAACTCTTGTGAATTGAGGAAACTTCAATTATCTACTTCATTCACCTGATTACTTCATATGAAATGAAGTTATCTGTTGACTGGTATGGGAGTACTTTTTTTCCTCATTCCATTTCGGAAACTCAACAGAGTTCTTTATCATTAGTACTTTTGCAAGTCACAGTTGCATATCATTCTTATCTTTAGGTTCGTATGTAACTTTTATTCTCTTTGGATTTATTGAGTGCTTAATGACCGTTACACATAAGGTGTACGGTTGATACTAGGAAAGCATAATAGCTACTCCATACTTTTCTCCCAGAGTGGGACACATTAAACGCACATGAGTCATCATATCTTTCTCCTGTCATACAGGATATGTTCTTTGCCTAAATTTCTCCCGCCATACAGAATTTTTGACATAATACTATGTCAACTTTACCCAGTTACACAGATATTTTCCCATAATTTTCCCACCATGCGGTTTTTATCATAATCATCTTTTCCCGCTATGCGGGTAATTCCCTGTAAGGGACATAAATGCCAGAATTGGCTCTTTTGACTGCATATTCAATCATCAAATTCAGAAATAAATCCAAATGCTCTTTGACACACATGCTTGATCCGGCGTTGGTCAAATTAAACACACATGTTGCTTGTTTCATTTCAAATCATGTTGACTGAAAAATCTTCTTCATAGAGAGTACATGAAAGACATTCATCAATCAAGACTCTCAATGATCTATCTCTTTTCTTTTGAAGCCATTCCCTATATGGTTGTCGGGTTGATCACGCGTTTACCGGGTTGCATGCCCCGTGAGTAGTCCACATGTAGTTGGTTTGTATCGGTTTTCGCCCGGTTTTCCGTTGATTAACTGGGCAACTCTCTTCTGCTTAATTAATCGATGAGGCAAATCTTTTGCCTCTGTTTTGGAAAAAAATCTTTAGAGAGAACATACTCCCTCACGTTATGACTTTTCTTGGTCATCTTTCAGGTCACAAGTACTAGCTAGAGAGGTCAAGGAGAACAGTTGTACCCCTCACTAGCACGCAGAGCACAAATGGTCCCGGCATTGGTCCCAGTTCGTCTGGGACCATTTGTCCCGGTTCTTGGCATGAACCGGGACCAATGGGCCTCGCTCCTGGCCCACAACCATTGGTCCTGGTTCGTGGCAGGAACCGGGACAGAAGGAGGGCCTTTAGTCCCGGTTCCACCCACGAACCGGGACAAATGAGTTGCCTATATATACCACATCGCCGTCGAGCCGAGCACTCCACAGTGCTCTGTTTTTTGCTGGCCGGTGAGGAAGGGCATTTGGGTGCTTTAGCTCACCTTTTATGCATGTGAGGTGTTCGATGAAATTCCCGAGCCGCGCTAGTTAAGATTTCTCCTCTCAAAACTCGACCTTAGAGCTCCATTTTTTTCGAGATTTTTCTAGATTTAGCGGCCCGTCACGCCCCGTCCTTGTCTTCACAGTCGTCGATCGCCCGCGCCGATCTCGTCACTAGCACCACCGTGGTGAGTCTCTTGTTCTTATCTTCTTTTTGAAAGAAAAAAATCTTACTTTAGATAGATACTTGTCTAATTTCTTACTTTTGACACACATAATTATATATAATGCACGTAGATGAACCGGCAATGGATGTACGGTGACAGACACACCTCAGAGTACATTAAGGGCGTGCATAAATTTCTCGAAGTGGCTGAGGCAAACAAGCAGAATGGTTTTATGTGTTGTCCATGCCCTAATTGTGGGAATACGAGGTCTTACTCTGACAAGAAAATCCTTCACACCCACCTGCTTTATAAGGGTTTCATGCCACACTATAATGTTTGGATGAAGTAAGGAGAAATAGGGGTTATGATGGAAGACATCAAAGAAGAAGAGGACGATGACAACTATGTGCCCCCTGAATACAGTGATGCTGCAACGAGGGGAAGCTAAAAATCAAGAGGAAGCTGAAGATCAAGAGGAACCGGGCGATGTGCCCAATGATGATCTCCGCCGGGTCGTTGTTGATGCAAGGGAAAAGTGCGAAAGTGAAAAGGAGAAGCTGAAGTTCGATCGCATGTTAGAGGATCACAAAAAAGGGTTGCACCCCAATTGTGAAGATGGCAACACAAAGCTCGGTACCGTACTGGAATTGCTGCAGTGAAAGGCAGAGAATGTTGTGCCTGACAAAGGATTTGAGAAGCTACTGAAAATATTGAAGAAGAAGCTTATAAAGGATAATGAATTACCCGACAGTACGTACGCAGCAAAGAAGGTTGTATGCCCTCTAGGATTGGAGGTGGAGAAGATACATGCATGCCCTAATGACTGCATCCTCTACCGCGGTGCGTACAAGGATTTGAATGCATGCCCAGTATGCGGTGCATTGCGGTATAAGATCATACGAGATGACCCTGGTGATGTTGAGGGCGAGCCCCGCAGGAAGAGGGTTCCTGTGAAGGTGGTGTGGTATGCTCCTATAATACCACGGTTGAAATGACTGTTCAGAAACAAAGAGCATGCCAAGTCAATGCGATGACACAGAGAGGACCGTAAGAAAGATGGGAAGTTGAGAGCACCCGCTGACGGGTCGCAGTGGAGAAAAATCGAGAGAAAGTACTGGGCTGAGTTTGTAGGTGACCCAAGGAACGTATGGTTTGCTTTAAGCGCGGATGGCATTAATCCTTTCGGGGAGGAGAGCAGCAATCACAACACCTGGCCCGTGACTCTATGTATGTATAACCTTCCTCCTTGGATGTGCATGAAGCGGAAGTTCATTATGATGCCAGTTCTCATCCAAGGCCCTAAGCAACCCGGCAATGACATTGATGTGTACCTAAGGCCATTAGTTGAAGAACTTTTACAGCTGTGGAATGGAAATGGTGTACGTGCGTGGGATGAGCACAAACATGAGGAATTTAACCTGCACGCATTGCTGTTTGTAACCATCAACGATTGGCCCACTCTAAGTAACCTTTCAGGATAGACAAACAAGGGATACCACGAATGCACGCACTGTTTAACTGACACCGAAAGTATATACCTGGACAGATGCAGGAAGAATGTGTACCTGGGCCATCATCGATTTCTTCCGACCAACCATCAATGTCGAAAGAAAGACCAGCATTTCTAAGGAGAGGCAGATCACCGAAAGAAGCCCGCCATGCGTACCGGTAATCACGTACTTTCTATGGTCTCTGATTTATACGTAATATTTGGAAAGGGCCCCGGCGGACTAGCTGTTCCGAATGACGCTGAGGGACACGCACCCATGTGAAAGAAGAAATCTATATTTTGGGACCTACCGTACTGGAAAGAGCTAGAGGTACGCTCTTCAATCGACGTGATGCACGTGATGAAGAACCTTTGCGTGAACCTGTTAGGCTTCTTGGACGTGTATGGGAAGACAAAAGATACACCTGAGGCACGGGAGGACCTGCAACATTTGCACGAAAAAGACGGCATGCCTCCAAAGCAGTATGAAGGTCCTGCCAGCTACGCTCTTACCAAAGAAGAGAAGGAAATCTTTTTTGAATGCCTGCTCAGTATGAAGGTCCCGACTGGCTTCTTGTCGAATATAAAGGGAATAATAAATATTCCAGAAAAAAAGTTCCAGAACCTAAAGTCTCATGACTGCCACGTGATTATGACGCAACTGCTTCCGGTTGCATTGAGGGGGCTTCTACCGGAAAATGTCCGATTAGCCATTGTGAAGCTATGTGCATTCCTCAATGCAATCTCTCAGAAGGTGATCGATCCAAAAATCATACCAAGGCTAAGGAGTGATGTGGCGCAATGTCTTGTCAGTTTTGAGCTGGTGTTTCCACCATCCTTCTTCAATAACATGACGCACGTCCTAGTTCTTCTAGTCGACGAGATTGTCATTCTGGGCCCCGTATTTCTACACAATATGTTCCCCTTTGAGAGGTTCATGGGAGTCATAAAGAAATATGTCCATAACCATGCTAGGCCAGAAGGAAGCATCTTCATGGGCCATCAAACGGAGGATGTCATTGGGTTTTGTGTTGACTTCATTCTTGGCCATAAGAAGATAGGTCTTCCTAAATCACGGTATGATGGGAGACTGACTGGAAAAGGCACGCTAGGAGCGGACTCAATAATATGCAGGGACGAGCATTCTTGGTCACAAGCACACTACACAGTTCTACAGAACTCTACCTTGGTGACCCCGTATGTCGATGAACACAAGAACAGTCTGCGCTCCAAACACCTGGAGCAGTGTGACGACTGGATTACATGTGAACACATCAGGACTTTCAGCAGTTGGTTGGAAACACGTCTCAGAGGTGACAACACTGTTTGTGATGAGCTGTACTCGTTGTCCAGGGGACCACCTTCGACTGTATTGACTTACACAGGATACGGGATAAACGGGAATACATTTTACATGATCGCCCAAGATCAAAAGAGCACCAACCAAAACAGCGGTGTCTGCTTTGATGCAGCAACCGAGAGGGGAAAGGACACATATTATGGTTACATAGTGGAGATATGGGAACTCGACTATGGACATGATTTTAAGGCCCCTTTGTTTAAGTGCAAATGGGTCAATCTGTCAGGAGGCGGGGTACAGGTAGACCCACAGTACTGAATGACAACAGTGGATCTGAACAATCTTGGTTACACTGACGAACCGTTCGCCCTAGCCAATGATGTGACACATAGTTCTATGTGAAGGACATGTGAAGGACATGTCTATCAAACCGAGAAAAAGAAAAGATAAGGAAGCGAATACATCATACGATGATCCAAAGCGCCACATAATTCTTTCAGGAAAAAGGGACATCGTGGGAGTGGAGGGCAAGACAGACATGTCTGAAGATTATGAAAAGTTTCATGAAATTCCTCCCTTCAAAGTCAAGGCTGACCCAAGCATCCTGATAAACGATGAAGACTATCCATGGTTACGGCGCAATAAGCAAAGCACACAAGCGAAAAAAAGTGAAGACTTTCTCTCCACAACTATTATGATGATACCATGCCAACTTTCAACCTTTTCGTAGTTCATTTGAAATGTCTGTTGTAATAGACGAGTTTCCGTATGAAATCCTGATACTTCGAAACAGATTGTCCGTTTTGTACACGAAGTGCATCCAGTTACTGCCGTAACCCTCTTGATGTCTACTACACAACCTTCTTCTTGTAGACGTTGTTGGGCCTGCAAGTGCACAGGTTTGTAGGACAGTAGCAAATTTCCCTCAAGTGGATGACCTAAGGTTTATCAATCCACGAGAGGCGTAGGAGGAAGATGGTCTCTCTCAAACAACCCTGCAACCAAATAACAAAAAGTCTCTTGTGTCCCCAACACACCCAATACAACGGTAAATTGTATAGGTGCACTAGTTCGGCGAAGAGATGGTGATACAAGTGCAATATGGATGGTAGATATGGGTTTTTGTAATCTGAAAATATAAAAACAGCAAGGTAGCGAGCGGTAAAAGTGAGCGTAAACGATATTGCAATGATAGGAAACAAGGCCTAGGGTTCATACTTTCACTAGTGTAAGTTCTCTCAACAATAATAACATAGATAGATCATATGACAAGCCCTCAACATGCAACAAAGAGTCACTCCAAAGCCACTAATAGCGGAGAACAAACGTAGAGATTATGGTCGGGTACAAAACCACCACAAAGCTATTCTTTCGGATCAATCTACAAAAGAGTTCGTACTAGAATAACACCTTAAGATACAAATCAACCAAAACCCTAATGTCACCTAGATACTCCATTGTCACCTGAAGTATCCGTGGGCATGATTATACGATATGCATCACACAATCTCAGATTTATCCAACCAACATAAAAGTACTTCAAAGAGTGCCCCAAAGTTTCTACCGGAGAATCAAGAACATGTGCCAACCCCTATGCATAGGTTCCCAATGTCACGAAACCCGCAGGTTGATCACCAAGACATACATCAAGTGCTCTCATAAAGACTCAATCCGATAAGATAACTTCAAAGGGGAAACTCAATTCATCACAAGAGAGTAGAGGGGGAGAAACATCATAAGATCCAACTACAATAGCAAAGCTCGGGATACATCAAGATCGTGCCATAGAGGGAACACGAGAGAGAACACGAGAGAAAGAGAGATCAAACACATAGCTACTGGTACATACCCTCAGCCCCGAGGGTGAACTACTCCCTCCTCATCATGGATAGCGCCGGGATATGAAGATGGCCACCGGAGATGGATCCCCCTCCGGCAGGGTACCGGAAAGGGGTCCCGATTGGTTTTTGGTGGTTCTGGAGGCTTGCGGCGGCGGAACTCCCGATCTATCTTCTGTTCTGGAAGTTTTAGGGTACGACGGTATATATGGGTGAAAGGAGAACGTCGGTGGAGCTACGGGGGCCCCACGAGGCAGGGGGGCGCGCCCAGGGGGAGGGCGCGCCCCCCACCCTCGTGAGCACCTCCCGTATCTTCTGACATGGGGTCCAAGTCCATCAGGTGGGTTTCCTTCCAAAAATAACTTCTCCAGTTGATTTCGTTCCGTTTTGACTCCTTCTGATATTCCTTTTCCTCGAAATACTGAAATAGGCATAAAACAGCAAATCTGGGCTGGTCCTCCGGTTAATAGGTTAGTCCCAAAAATAATATAAAAGTGGAAAATAAAGCCCAATATTGCCTAAAACAGTAGATAATATAGCATGGAGCAATCAAAAAGTATAGATACGTTGGAGACGTATCAAGCATCCCCGAGCTTAATTCCTGCTCGTCCTCGAGTAGGTAAATGATAAAAAAGATAATTTTTGATGCGGAGTGCTACTTGGCATAATTTCAATGTAATTCTTCTTACTTGTGATATGAATATTCAGATCTGAAAGATTCAAGACAAAAGTTCATATTGACATAAAAATAATAATACTTCAAGCATACTAATCAAAGTAATCATGTCTTCTCAAAATAGCATGGCAAAAGAAAGTTCATCCCTACAAAATCATATAGTTAGGCTATGCTTCATTTTCGTCACACAAAGATGTTCCCAACTTCTATACCCCCGATGACAAGCCAAGAAATTGTTTCATACTTAAATAATCTCAAACTTTTTCAACCTTCACGCAATACATGAGCGTGAGCCATGGATATAGCACTATGGGTGGAATAGAATATGATGATGGGGATTGTGTGGAGAAGACAAAAAAGGAGAAAGTCTCACATTGACAAGGATAATCAACGGGCTATGGAGATGCCCATCAATTGATGTTAATGCAAGGAGTAGGGATTGCCATGCAATGGATGCACTAGAGCTAAGAATGCTCTACAAAAGAAAACTAGTGGGTGTGCATCCAACTTGCTTGCTCATGAAGACCTAGGGCATTTTGAGGAAGCCCATCATTGGAATATACAAGCCAAGTTCTATAATGAAAAATTCCCACTAGTATGAACAAGACAACTTATGAGACTCACTATATGAAAATC
Source organism: Triticum dicoccoides (assembly GCF_002162155.2). NCBI lineage: Eukaryota > Viridiplantae > Streptophyta > Magnoliopsida > Poales > Poaceae > Triticum > Triticum dicoccoides. The sequence goes on from NC_041390.1 coordinate 586,232,109, forward strand.
ATGGTGCTACTTTGAAACACAATATACGAGACTCACTACATGAAGAACAAGGTGCTACTTTGAAGCACAAGTGTGGAAAAAGAGATAGTAGCATTGCCCTTTTTATTTTCTCTTTTTTTGGGCCTTTTTTTCTTTTTGGCCTTTATCTCTTTTTTTTGATTGGGCAATGCTCTAATAATGATGATCATCACACTTCTATTGATTACAACATAATGATTACAACTCGATACTAGAACAAGATATGACTCTATTATGAATGCCTCCGGCGGTGTACCGGGATGGTGCAATGAATCAGGAGTGACATGTATGAAAAATAATGCATGGTGGCTTTGCCACAAATACGATGTCAACTACATGATCATGCAATGGCAATATGACAAAAGTAATGTATGCCATGATGATGATGATGGAAGTTGCATGGCAATATATATCGGAATGGCTATGGAAATGCCATGATAGGTAGGTATGGTGGCTGTTTTGAGGAAGATATAAGGAGGTTTATGTGTGATAGAGCGTATCGTATCACGGGGTTTGGATGCACCGGCGAAGTTTGCACCAACTCTCAAGGTGAGAAAGGGCAATGCACGGTACCGAAGAGGCTAGCAAAGGCGGAAAGGTAAAAGTGCGTATAATCCATGGACTCAGCATTAGTCAAAAGAACTCATATACTTATTGCAAAAATTTAGAAGTCATCAAAAACCAAGTACTACGCGCATGCTCCTAGGGGGATAGATTTGTAGGAAAAGACCATCGCTCGTCCCCGACCGCCACTCATAAGGATGCACAAGCCAGGTACACTTCATGTTTCAAATTTGTTGCACAACTTTAACCATACGTGCATGCTACGGGACTTGCTAACTTCAACACAAGCATTCTTTAAATTCATAATCAACCAACTAGCATGACTTTAATATCACTACCTCCATATCTCAAAACAATTATCAAGCATCAAACTTTTCTTAGTATTCAACACACTCATAAGAATTCTTACAAATCTTTTATGCTTAGCATATTAGGATTATTTAAGCAAATTACCATGCTATTTAAGACTCTCAAAATAATATAAGTGAAGCATGAGAGTTCATCTATTTCTTAAAAATAAAACTACCACCATGCTCTAAAAGATATAAGTGAAGCACTAGAGCAAATGACAAACTACTCCGAAAGATATAAGTGAAGATCAATGAGTAGTCGGATAATTATGCAACTATGTGAAGACTATCCCATTTAATAATTTCAGATCTTGGTATTTTATTCAAATAGCAAGCAAAGCTAAATAAAATGACACTACAAGGATAGCACAACTCATGTGAAGAAGCAAAAACTTAGGCTCAACCGATACTAACCGATAGTTGTTGAAGAAGAAAGGTGGGATGCCTACCGGGGCATCCCCAAGCTTAAATGCTTGAGACTTATTGAAATATTATCTTGGGGTGCCTTGGGCATCCCCAAGATTGAGCTTTTGTGTCTCCTTAATTCCTCTCATATCATGGTTTCTCTTTTTATCAAAAGCTTCATTCACAACAAACTCAACAAGAACTCGTGAGATAGGTTAGTATAAACCAATGCAAAACCTTATCATTTCCTACTGTAAAAAATCACTAAAATTATTATTCCACATTGCATACTAAATGCCTCTGCATATTTAATACTCCTATCCTTAAATAGAATCATTAAACAAGCAAACATATGCAAACAATGCAAACATAACAGCAATCTGCCAAAACAGTACAGTCTGTAAAGAATGCAAGAGTATCAATACTTCCCTAACTCCAAAAATTATGAAATAAAATTCCCACTGTAATAAATTTATCAGAGCTCAATATTCAAAAATATTCAACATTATACCACTCTCTGACTTTTCTAGAGAATTTTTGCAACAGCGGTAAACTTTCTGTTTTCAAACAGCAACATGCATATTAGCAAAATAAGCATGGCAAACGCTATCCTTGACTTTTTTATTGAAAATAAAGATGCAAAACACTAATATAAATAACAGAAAGCAAAAACTAACAAAATAAAATGACACTCCAAGCAAAACACATATCATGTGGTGAATAAAAATATAGCTCCAAGTAAAGTTACCGATGAACGAAGACGAAAGAGGGGATGCCTTCTGGGGCATCCCCAAGTTTAGGCTCTTGGTTAACCTTGAATATTACCTTGGGGTGCCTTGGGCATCCCCAAGCTTAGGCTCTTGCCACTCCTTGTTCCATAGTCCATCGAATCTTTACCCAAAACTTGAAAACTTCACAACACAAAACTTAACAGAAAACTCGTAAGCTCCGTTAGCGAAAGAAAACAAAACACCACTTCATGGTACTGTAATGAAATCATTATTTATTTATATTGGTGTTAAACCTACTGTATTCCAACTTCTCTATGGTTTATAAACTATTTTACTAGCCATAGAGTCATCAAAATAAGCAAACAACACAATGAAAACAGAATCTGTCAAAAACAGAACAGTCTGTAGTAATCTGTAACTAACACAAACTTATGGACATCCAAAAATTCTAAAATAAATTGGTGGACCTGAGGAATTTGTCTAGTAATCATCTGCAAAAAGAATCAACTAAATATCACTCTCTAGTAAAAAGTTGAAGCTAATCTCGTGAGCGCTAAAGTTTCTGTTTTTTTACAGCATGATCATAAAGACTTCACCCAAGTCTTCCCAAAGGTTCTACTTGGCACAAACACTAATTAAAACATAAAACCACATCTAACCAGAGGCTAGATAGATTATTTATTACTAAACAGAACCAAAAAGTAAGAAACTAAAATAAAATTGGGTTGCCTCCCAACAAGCGCTATCGTTTAACGCCCCTAGCTAGGCATTATGATTTCAATGATGCTCACATAAAAGATAAGAATTGAAACATAAAGAGAGCGTCATGAAGAATATGACTAGCACATTTAAGTCTAACCCACTTCCTATGCATAGGGATTTTGTGAGCAAACAACTTATGGGAACAAGAATCATCTTGCATAGGAAGGTAAAACAAGCATAACTTCAAAACTTTAAGCACATAGAGAGGAAACTTGATATTATTGCAATTCCTACAAGCATATGTTCCTCCCTCATAATAATTTTCAATAGCATCATGAATGAATTGAAAAATATAACCAGCACCTAAAGCATTCTTTTCATGATCTACTTGCATAGAAAATTTACTACTCTCCACATCAGCAATTTTCTTCTCATGAATAGTAGTGGGAGCAAACTCAACAGAATAACTATCATATGATTGAAAATTAAGATCAAGATGACAAGTTTCATGGTTATCATTATTCTTTATAGCATATGTGTCATCACAATAATCATCATAGATAGGAGGCATGCTTTCATCATAATAATTTTGCTCATCAAAGCTTGGGGGACAAAATATATCATCTCCCTCAAACATAGCTTCCCCAAGCTTGTGGCTTTGCATATCATTAGCATCATGGATATTCAAGGAATTCATACTAACAACATTGCAATCATGCTCATAATTCAAAGATTTAGTGCCAAACAATTTATAGATTTCTTCTTCTAGCACTTTGGCACAATTTTCCTTTCCATCATACTCACGAAAGATATTAAAAAGGTGAAGCGTATGAGACAAACTCAATTCCATTTTTTTGGTAGTTTTCTTTTACAAACTAGACTAGTGCTAAAACAAGAAAAAAAAGATTCGATTGCAAGATCTAAAGATATACCTTCACTTACCTAGCCTCCCCGGCAACGGCGCCAGAAAGAGCTTGATGTCTACTACACAACCTTCTTCTTGTAGACGTTGTTGGGCCTGCAAGTGCACAGGTTTGTAAGACAGTAGCAAATTTCCCTCAAGTGGATGACCTAAGGTTTATCAATCCGCGAGAGGCGTAGGAGGAAGATGGTCTCTCTCAAACAACCCTGCAACCAAATAATAAAAAGTCTCTTGTGTCCCCAACACACCCAATACAACGGTAAATTGTATAGGTGCACTAGTTCGGTGAAGAGATGGTGATACAAGTGCAATATGGATGGTAGATATGGGTTTTTGTAATCTGAAAATATAAAAACAGCAAGGTAGCGAGCGGTAAAAGTGAGCGTAAACGGTATTGCAATGATAGGAAACAAGGCCTAGGGTTCATACTTTCACTAGTGTAAGTTCTCTCAACAATAATAACATAGATAGATCATATGACAAGCCCTCAACATGCGACAAAGAGTCACTCCAAAGCCACTAATAGCGGAGAACAAACATAGAGATTATGGTCGGGTACGTAACCACCACAAAGCTATTCTTTCGGATCAATCTATAAAAGAGTTCGTACTAGAATAACACCTTAAGATACAAATCAACCAAAACCCTAATGTCACCTAGATACTCCATTGTCACCTCAAGTATCCGTGGGCATGATTATACGATATGCATCACACAATCTCAGATTTATCCAACCAACATAAAAGTACTTCAAAGAGTGCCCCAAAGTTTCTACCGGAGAATCAAGAACGTGTGGCAACCCCTATGCATAGGTTCCCAATGTCACGAAACCCTCAAGTTGATCACCAAGACATACATCAAGTGCTCTCATAAAGACTCAATCCGATAAGATAACTTCAAAGGGGAAACTCAATTCATCACAAGAGAGTCACTACTAGGAAAACGGCTATAGATGAAATGGACACTAATGGTGCACCACGTGTGTGGTGCGCCATTAGAATATAGCAATGGCGCACCACATACAGGTACGCCATTAGTAATATATTACTAATGGCGCAGCTGGTGTGCGGTGCGCCATTAGAAGTTTAAAAAAAATAAAAACAAAATTTGTTACTAATGGCGCACCGTGGGTGTGGTGCGCCATTACTAGTTGACATAGTAATGGCGCACCGCACCCACGGTGC
>NC_041390.1:586237427-586256104 GCF_002162155.2 Triticum dicoccoides
ATGATAAAAATGTCAAAAAAAAAGAAAATAAGTTTGCCATGTGATATGTGGTCTAGTTGTTGGGAAATTTACAAATATAAATTTCGACTTTATTTGCAAAATCTCTCTGGAAATTTGTAAAATGGGCATAACTTTTGCATACGAACTCGGATTAAAAAGTTTTATATATGAAAAATCATCTACTCGAAAAGTTACATCCGAATTTAACAGGGGGAACCCCGTTAAACATTTTCAAAATCTACGGGGCTTTCAAGATCTAGAGGCAAAAAAATTCAAAAAAAAAGGTTTTTAATTATTTTTTAATTTTTTTTCAAAAAATGATACGTAATATGACCGGGAAGTTTGAAATATTTTTCAAAATTTCATCATAGTCATGAACATGAACAAAGTCCTAGACATCAACAAGGTATAATAGGATTGATATGCTAGATATATCAACAAGTGCTTGTGAAGTGAGCTGTTGCTGGGGTTGGATAGAACTCTGAAGTTAAGCGTGCTTGGGCTGGAATAGTGTGAGGGATGGGTGACCTTTCGAGAAGTTTGACCACGGAGTGTGATTTGACCCGAGATTAAGACATAATGACCTGAGATTAAGAAAAAAACGAAAAAAAATTGAAAATTTTTGAAAAAAATTAAAAAAATCTGAAAAAAAATTGAAAAAAAATTGTTACTAATGGCGCACTTCTATGTGGTGCGCCATTAGTATACCAGATACTAATGGCGCACCGTGGGCCATACTAATGGCGCATCAGCGGTGCGCCATTAGAATACCAGATTCTAATGGCGCACCACAGGTGCGCCATTAGAAAAAAATTCTAATGGCGTGATGCTAGTGGCGCACCAGTAGTGCGCCATTAGTAGCGAAAATAGGTGCGCCACTAGCAGCCCTTTTTCTAGTAGTGAGTAGAGGGGGAGAAACATCATAAGATCCAACTACAATAGCAAGGCTCGGGATACATCAAGATCGTGCCATAGAGGGAACACGAGAGAGAACACGAGAGAGAGAGAGATCAAACACATAGCTACTGGTACATACCCTCAGCCCCGAGGGTGAACTACTCCCTCCTCATCATGGATAGCGCCGGGATGATGAAGATGGCCACCGGAGATGGATTCCCCCTCCGGCAGGGTACCGGAAAGGGGTCCCGATTGGTTTTTGGTGGTTCTGGAGGCTTGCGGCGGCGGAACACCCGATCTATCTTCTGTTCTGGAAGTTTTAGGGTATGACGATATATATGGGTGAAAGGAGAACGTTGGTGGAGCTACGGGGGCCCCACGAGGCAGGGGGCGCGCCTAGGGGGGAGGGCGCGCTCCCACCCTCGTGAGCACCACCCGTATCTTCTGACGTGGGGTCCAAGTCCATCAGGTGGGTTTCCTTCCAAAAATAACTTCTCCAGTTGATTTCGTTCCGTTTTGACTCCGTCTGATATTCCTTTTCCTCGAATACTGAAATAGGTATAAAACAGCAAATCTGGGCTGGGCCTCCGGTTAATAGGTTAGTCCCAAAAATAATATAAAAGTGGAAAATAAAGCCCAATATTGCCTAAAATAGTAGATAATATAGCATGGAGCAATCAAAAATTATAGATAGTTGGAGACGTATCACCTCTCTACTTTCTTGCACATCCTATGTGGGTGAAATGATGATACCATGCCAACTTTCAACCTTTTCAGAGTTCATTTGTAGTGCTTTTCAATTTTAGGGTCTTATAGCTCAAAATAATCAGTAAATGCATGGAAAATAACAAATACCATAAAATAAAATAAATAAGTAATTAGAAACAGAATAAAATAAACTTTAATAAAATATATAAGTAGAAACAAAATAAAATAAAATAAAATAAACTTTAAGAACATAAATAAAATTTATGAAACTAGAATTATCAACGTATTTTCTGTTGAAAACATTATAAGCAACCTCTAGTATTATTGAAACTAAAATTATATAAAATTGATGCAACTAAAATTATCAAAGTTTTTTCTGTTCATAATCATTAAAAGCAAAAAGAATTTTCATAAAGAACTTTTTTTGTTAGAAACTCTAATAGCAAAAAGAATTATCATAAAATAAAATAAATAAAGAATTAGAAACAAAATAAAATAAAATAAAATAAGTATTTTGTTGTAAGTAGAAACAAAATAAAATAAATAAAGCAAAAAAGAAAAGAAATAAACTGGAAAAAATAAAAAAAAATGCCACCTATTGGGCAACCACAGCCTGAATACGACTAGAAACCCATCCATGGGCTAGGATTCAGACCCGCAGAAGGCCCAGCAGGCCCACAGGCATAGCTGTGCGAGATTAGGCCCAGAGGCCTGCAATTCAGAGAAGTTCAATGGAGATGGCGGGGCATGGCTTATAAACAGGTCATGCCACTCCTCGGCTTGCGAGGTGGGACTAAACATCCCACCGCACCACGGCTTTGGCAGGCGCAGGCCTTTGGTCCCGGTTGGTAGCACCAACCGTGACTAAAGCGGGGCATTGGTCCCAGTTGGAGCCACGAACCGGTACCAAAGCCCACCTTCAGTCCCGGTTGGTGCCACCAACCGGGACCAAAGGCCTCTGCTTCCCGCCCTTTGGGCTGCTGAAAAGAGGCCTTTGGTCCCGATTGGTGGCACCAACCGGGACTGAAGGGGGGCTTTGGTCCCGGTTCTTGCCACGAACCGGGACTAAAGCCTTTCCTATATAAGCCAACACTTAGCATTTTTTCAGATTTCATCGCCAGTTGCCGCCCGACGACGCCGACCTCCTCGATGCCGCCAGGCTGCCTCGCCGCCCTCGCCGTCGCCCGTGCCCCCGAGCCCACACCATCGCCAGCCGCGCCCCTGCGCCACGCCCCAACACCGTCCCGCCCCGCCCTGACATCGTCGCCGCCCCTACCCCGACGCTGCCTCCTCGTCGCCGTCGCCGCGCACCCTGTGAGCGACGCCCCGATCCCCTCCTCCTCCTCCCTATAATGGTCGTTGCCGCTGCCGCCGCGCCGCCGTGCACCCTAGCTATTATGTGTAGTTTAGATTTGTAATTTAGTTGTATTAATTTGGATGTGTAGTTAGATGTGTAGTTAATTTAGTTGTTGTGATTTAGATGTGTAGTTTAGATTTTTTTTGGTGATATTATTATTGAATATGCCAATGTTTGTATGTTAATATGCAAAGAATGTGTCAATTTTTTCATAGAATTTTTATGATTTTTTTCTGTTGTGTGTTCATAGAATTTTTATGATTGTTTTTTTTCATAGAATTTTCTTTGTCAATTTATGTATATGTTCATATTGTGTAGGAATCTGAAAATTGTGGATGATCAAAGTCATTTATGTCTGTTCATATTTAGAAGAAAAAAGGAGAGAAAAAAGGAAAATAAGAAGAGGAAGAAGGAGAAGAAGAAGAAGAAGAATAAGAAGAAGAGGAGAGGAAGGAGAGGAGAAATAAATAAGAAGATGAAAAAGAAGAAAAAAGAGTAGAAGAAGAAGAAATAGAGGAGAAGAAGAAGAAATAGAATAATATATTATTCTATTTTTTCTTCTTCTCCTCTATTCCTTCTTCTTCTCCTTTTTTTTCTTCGATCTCCTCCTCTATTCCTTTCTTCTTCTTCTTCTCTTTTTTTTCTTCTTCCTCTTCTTATTTTTTTATCGGGTATGTCGTTGTCGATATACCCCCCCTCCCCGATAACTTTTAGTAAGTACTACTTAGAAAGTGTTTAATAGAATTAGTTAGAAAAATAATAGAACTAGTTAAACTAGCTAGTTTATTTTTAGTAAGTACTACTTTATTCTATTTATAGTAAGTGCTTATTAGTTGAACTAGTTGATTTAATAAAACTAGTTTATTTTACTATAGAAGTAGTTTATTTTTAGCAAGAAAATTCATAGAACTAGTTTATTTTTTTAGTTAAAGAAAGTATTCCCGCATTGACGTCGACGATGCCTATCCCGCATTCTCGTCGTCGACTCGGCGGAGGAGGCCGGCTTGATCAGAGGGGCCATGTCCGGGACTGGGCTTCGCTGGGCTGGTTTTGGGAGGTGCTACCTTCCGGGGGCGTAGGTTGATGAGGAGCCAGCCCGTCGTTGACCCGATCCTTGTTTGGTGGCGGTCGCGTGGGCCAGTGACGGTGCCGAGGCTTCCGCACACCGCAGATGTGGTACGTCACCGTGTCAGCGAAGAGGACGAGCACGTCCGTCGCTACATGATTGCGTTGGAGGGCAGGTTCGACAATACCTGGCAGGTTCTTCAGGGATCTCACTGAAGCTATGATCCTGTGATGGTTCCTTCCCTTTGGGTGTCCACCGCCCGCGCCGATACCCGTCGGGCGCTACGGTTCTGGCTGTACTAGCGATGCTATATGTATGATAGTATTCGAGGTGTATTAGTGATAATATTCGACGATGTACGAACGCAAGAGATGATGTAGTTTTGCTTATAATTGAATGCATGCTAATTTGAATACTACTTTATTTTACGATTTGGTTTTGCTTATTGAATGCTCAAATTGGAAAACTACTCCTACTTTGAATGCTAAAATTGGAGAGCACTATGCAAGGCATATGCATATGATTAGTTGATAGCTTATAGGGTTTTTGTTTTCGCAGAAATCTAGGAGCCCCCCTCCATCATCCCCGCCGTCGTCCCCGTCACCGACCCCCTCCGACCTCGAGGTGAGACCAGCCACGAACCGGTTTTAGAAAGATAATTAAACGATATTTCGGGTTGACTTTAAGTCTGTTCAGTCTCCACCATATATGAGAGAACGAAGAATCCTGACTGTTGCCGTGGGGGTAGCTTCTCCTTCGTTCCCGTGTGCTAGACAATTTGGTGTAATGCACTCGGAAGCGAAAGGAGGAGCTACCATCACCGATGGTCGCAAATGTCAGAGAGGAATCAATGAGGGAGAGTTCCACCATATATATATGAGAGGACGAAGAATCCCAACTGTTGTCGTGGGGGTCGCTTCTCCTTCATTCCCGTGTGCTAGACATTTTGGTGTAATGCACTCGGGGATGAAAGGAGGAGAGACCATCACCAACGGTCGAATGTATACACCACGTGAGCTGAGAGTTTTCAAGAAAAGACTCGACAGACCGATAGTCAACCCGTGATGAATAATAATGATCTAACTTAGGTTTTTTAGTACATATATTTAATTGTAGATGTTTAATATTTGAATTATGAACATAGGAAATGTCGTACTCGGACGATGAACTCTCCCGGGGGAGTGCGACTAGTGCCACGACAACCGAGGACGGTGCGACGGGTTCATTGAGCTGGACGAAGATCGACGCTTCAGCATTAAGCTCGAGGAGACCTTCGATGTTGAAACGGTACGCGGCGACGACAAGTGTTTTTTTCGTAATTAAGCACGACTTCAACTCTATATTTCAACGTGTACTTATCATCTTTTACAATTCGACTAGCTTATCCCATGCTATGCAAGACACTATGTCTTGGAGAGGATGGGTTTTTGAAGACCATGAAAGTATGGAAACAAAGAAAATTCACCTAAGTACCCATCATGGTATGGATTTCGAAGTAAAACTGTACAATTCTGAGAGCGTAACCCATTTTGGTTGCAAAAATTGGGAAGCACTTTGCAAGATGTATGGTTTTCATGAGGATATGCTTGTCACCATGGATCTTGGTGATCCTGAAATCGAGCAAAACAATCTGGACATTTGGGTCCTTGTTGATACGCCTCCAATTCTACCGCTATGTGAGTTTCTCAAATATAGTTATTAACTAATTTATATTGTTTATTTCAAAATAGTTGACAGCTTATTTCCATTGACAACTTATTTTCATTCTTCAAGGAATGTGCGGAAGATGGTAGACAAAACCCACTACGATGACTGCGAATTAACTTATCAGGAGAAAAATCATTTGATCGCATTTTGTACTGATCTTGAGAATTACAATATCTACAATCAAACTCCTCAACATTACGGTGAATACGTGCCACTAGTGTATGTGTTGAACAACAGTAACTTCCATGGAGATACCCTGGTAAGATTTTTTACTATTACGACATCCTTGCATCTTTTGCATACTTCTCAAACTAGTATATCATTGCTAACTACGAAGTTATTACTATGTTTTTCAACAGATAATATCGAATGATTATGTGCCTCATCTGATGTATCAGCATGGTAGTCGCCTTGATGTTTTGAACATACTGCCAGGTCATGCTAGGGATCTCAACTGTCCATACCGGATTTCTAAAAGAAGTGGAGACATGACAATCAAAGAATGGAAAAAAAATGTATGGACAGTCGTAAGGAGGTTCTTGGAAGCAAAAGGAAGCGCCGCGCAAAAATTGGAGACATGATGATCTCTATTCTCCATAATGGAGAGTCAAGCTCTATATTGTTTTATGCACTAGTAGATAAAGGGCCTTTAGTCCCAGTTCATAAGGGCCTTTAGTCCCGGTTCTGGAACCGGGACTAAAGGGTCGTTACTAAAGCCTCCCCCTTTAGTCCCGGTTCTGGAACCGGGACTAAAGGGTCGTTACTAAAGCCTCCCCCTTTAGTCCCGGTTCTTATACGAACCGGGACTAAAGGCCCTCCACGTGGCCGCTGCCTGGAGGTCCACCTTTAGTCCCGGTTGGTAACACCAACCGGTACTAAAGGAAATTTTATGTTTTTTTTTATTTTTGAATTTTTGAATTATTTTAACCTCTGATCTATAATCACCCCTCATCACTGCTCAATTTAACCTCTAATCTATAATCACCCCTCATCATTCCAAATCATCTAACTTCTCGGACGGTCATCCATCCTCTCACTACTCCAGCCTGAGCACGCTTAACTTCCGGGTTCTATTTTCCCTCGTTTCCAAGTCTGCACTTCTTGTTTTCCTGACAATAGTAAGATGTCAATCCTATTAACCCTCAGGAATTTAGCTTGAGCATGAAGTCACACATTTCACTATTTGAGTTTGAAACTATTGTTCTAAAAACAATAATTATTTAGTAACACTAATATTTCTTCAATAAGTAGTTTGACCATAGTTTGACCACAGTTTGACCATAGTTTGACCAGATTTGACCAAAATTCAAAAAACTGAAATAATTATTTAGTAACACTAATATTTCTTGAATAAGTAGTTTGACCATTGTTTGACCACAGTTTGACCACAGTTTGACCAGATTTGACCAAAATTCAAAAAAACTGAAATAATTATTTAGTAACACTAATATTTTTGAATAATTATTTAGTAACACTAATACTTCTTGAATAAGTAGTTTGACCAGATTTAACAAAAAATCAAAAAAAACTAAAATTTGAGCATAACTTTTTTTCCTTTTAGAATTTGAGGATTCTAAAAATTTGCAAACAGGTCGTAGGCTGTCAAAATCGGATGCGGATTTTCGTGCTGAATATTTTGATATATTATACGTTTTTTCTGACATCGTATGCAAAAGTTATAGCCATTTTACGTTTCCCTACACTTTTTGCAAAACATGTCCAAATTTAAGTTTTTAAATTTTCCTAACTAGTAGATGTGGTAACATAACTACATCTCGAAGGATTTCAACTTTTGAAGTTTTTATCATTTTCTTTTGCTTTTTACAAAACTGAAAAGGCGATACAGGGGGGGTAGGATTTGAAAATTGCACCATTAGTACCGGTTCGTGGCACGAACCGGTACTAAAGGTCTCAACCCCATTAGTACTGGTTCATGGCACGAACCGGTACTAAAGGTTAGACCTTTAGTACCGGTTCGTGCCATGAACCGGTACTAATGGGCATCGCACCCTTTAGTACTGGTTCGTGCCTCAAACCAGGACTAAAGGTCCCATTTGAACCGGGAGTAATGCCTTTCTGACGCCCTCGCCGCTCGAACCAGGACTAATGCTCACATTAGTCCCGGTTCGTAACGAAACCAGGATTAATGCCTTTTCTGGCCTGAACCTTTGCCCCCTTTTATACTAGTGATGCTATTTTACCTTAAATAGGGTATTTAGGTCCTGCCTAATACCGATGATCATGTGCTAAGAATAATTAAGTACGGTTGGTTCGATAACTATCAGGATGATGATCGTATGACTTGTTATTAATAACGAGTAGAAGTTGTATGATGATGATTAGTAGGACTTGTTATTATGATGATGCATGATGCGAGCATGAAGAGTTGTTATATATCTGTGGATGAAATGAACATGGATTGGATTGAAGTGAAGGCAACATGCATGTGGTGCATGTCGAAAATAGTACAATCCAAACTTGATCAAGTTAGGATTAGTATTACTTTCGACATGCACCACATGTTGCCTCACTTCAATCTAAGTCATGTTTAGAAATAGCAGTATAGCAGTAGCACGGAGATAAGAAAAGACACATATCTCTATTAGCTACCTATAACAACCTAAATTAACCCCCAAAATCACTAAACCACCTCCTTTCAAAAAAAAACCCAGCCCCTGAAATGCTGGCGCGTGGAAGCTTATTGGTCCCGGTTGGTGCTACCAACCGGGACCAAAGGCCCTCCTGCCTGGGCTCGCCGAAGCGGCCACGTGGAGGCCCATCTGTCCCGGTTCGTATAAGAATCGGGACTAAAGGCCTAGGGCATTAGTAACGACATTTAGTTTCGGTTCCCCAACCGGGACAGATGGTCCTTATGAACCGGGACAAATGGCCCTTTTTCTACTAGTGAACATGGCATTGTGTAGAGTGTCATCATGACTAGGCTTTACGACTTTGCTACACTTGCGGAATTTATGCTACGGACTTCATCTACGGACTGAGGTGGAGAAAACCAATAGGTGGAGGAGAAGTTTGCTAAAATCAAAGGGTGGAATTAGTGCGTAGGTCCAGTATGTAGGTTTTCACCCATTAGTGTAGCATTTTTGGCTTTGAACTGTAGAAGTCCAATACCGACTAAGGATTCTGGTTAGATGCTAGCCAAAGTACATTGTAGACTGTGTTGCTTAACCCGCGATGGCTCCTAATCCTAGTTTAGTTGAAAACACTTGGGGATCACTGTTTCGGCTTTGCATCCTTTTTCACGCTATGCTAATGCAAGCATGCTGGGATGTTTATTTTTGAGTCCCGTGGGAACTTTGCCCCCATTAAGTAGGATGAATGTTTTCTTTTGCATGCCACATGCTACACAATTAAAGAACAACATACATGTGTAGTACTGTTGCGGTTTGTCGGTGCCACGAATGTTGTGGCTAGAAGAGTTTTGACATCAATGGCGTATCAAAGGCCTTTATCTCTCTGGCAATTTCATTGATGGATTTAAAGCCTGTACACATAGGAAAAAAATGTATGTATATTTTAGAGAAAAGATACAAGCTGAGCTGGAGAAAAGTCTCGAACCTTGCCCAACTTTGCATTAACAAAACTATCAACCTGTCAAATTGCATGACCAACACATTACAAGGAAATTAAAAACAAAACTAAAACAAAAGATACAAGGTACAAAACAAAACAGGCACAAAAGAAGCGACAACACCAGGTGTTTTGTAATAATCTTCTTTGTAGGATCAATCGGAAAAAAATGAATAAAAGGACAACGAATCCAGCTGAAAAGAACTACCATCACTCAAAAATACTACAGGGCTAGAAAATGGGGTGAGAAGGAGAAAATCTCAAACAATCTCGAATGGGCCACTTCTTTATTATAGTTGGAATGTAGGTAATGTTCACTTTGAGTGTAATCTGTAATAGAAATCATAGTTTCTTCATATTTTTGCTTAAGGATACTGCAACGTATCTCCTTAGATGTGCATTTTGGTGTTCAGACCTTCTCGTGCACGTTAAACTCCAACCCCTTTTATGACATGTACCAACCTTCTCTCGCTCATCCTGTCTCTTCCAGTCCATTGTTTCCTCTGCATCGAAAAAACGACTATGAGTGTAGGATCTGCTCCCTCACTCGTAAGATCTGCTCCCTCCCCTCGACGCATTGCGCCAGCATGTCAGTTCCTCGGGTGGATGTGGCACACATGTACAAAAGTCCCAGGCTTGTTCTCCTACGAGGCTTCAACTGCTTCTGTGACACCAGCAGGTTCAGTCAAATGGCCTTGGCTTCAAGGACAACCACCACTAGTGACCACGCAAGAGGGTGACACACACAGGTGCGAGGCTGTCAGCAGCGTTGATGGTGGGGGGATTTGAAATGAGCGGACCGTTGGGCGCTTCCCAAGGCGACGGACTGCGCTCCCCGCCTCGGTCGCCTCCGGCCTCGGCCTCAGGGGGCTGGGAGGTGGTCAGGCGCGGCGCTTGGCCCTCTCCGGCGGGGACGGGGCAGACCGTGAGGGATGGCGCGGTGCTGGCTCCGGTAGGCGGTCGGTTTTGGGCGCTGGCTGCGGACGAGTCGGAGGTCGAGGAGGACTCGGATCCGGCGACTAGGGAGGGGTTCCTGGCGCCGACGAGGCCGTCACTCGGCGACTTTGTGGCCTGTGCGCTTACGTCGGGGCCCGGAGTCGTGAGAGCGCGTCGCCGCTTCGCTCCGGGAGGCCGGGGCTCGCGCGCAGTCGAGATCAGAGCTTGGCGACCCTCCACGTCGGCGGGCAGGGGCTCGCCGTCCTTTGGGGGTGCCGCGAGGGACATTCGTGTTAGGACGGCGGCGACGCTTCTCGCTCCGGTGGACTCGGAGGTGGAGTGGCCGTGCCTTACATCGTCGGTGGGGGCCGGACGGGCGGCGGAGGCGGAGGCGGCGGCGCCGCAGGCTGCGGAGGGTGGCGCGGCGTCTCCGAGGCCTAGGGTTGGCAGTGTCGGGCCCGGGGCCGAGGTGGGCCAGCGGGGTCGCGGGCCGGCCCAGGAATCAGGTTCGGCAGGCGGTGAAGGGCCGCGCTCTGGAGGAGACAGCGAGTCCCGGGGGAAGGGAGGCCTGGCGATCGGTGGGCCGGTGGGTCCCGTCCAGCCCATGGCGGGCCTGCCTCGGCCTTGGCCCAACCCCGGCTCCTATTTATGGGTGCGCCGCGGCTGCCTTGACCCCTCGCTAGGGTTTCCTGCATCTAGATCGGAGGTGCGGCGCTGGGCTCGCCGTGCCAGATCCATCCAACTCATTTCCCCACCCCCCCCTCTCTCCATTTCTTTTGCGGCGGTGGTGATGAACGGGCGGCGCGCGGAGAAGAGGCCTATGGAGCCCCCGATCTCAGATGGGGAGCGGCGCCGGGAGCGCGAGCTGCGGGAAAAGGCGAAGAAGGAGCAGCGAGCTAGGAATGGTGGCAGATCTGAGAGGAGCTATGAGCCGGAGGGGCGCGAGGGGGAGTGGGGTCCCCCTCCCCCATGGTGGATCCAGCAGCAGGAAAGAAGGAAGAAGAAGAAGGAGATGGCTCGGCGTCGGGAGCTGGAACGCAAGCCCGCGGATCTCCCCAGATATGGTGGTGGCCACGGAGATCCGCTGGCCAAGAAGGCCCGGGCATCGTCCGATTCCTTGGCTGTGTCCCTCCCCCCGGGCGCGAAGGGCACCGTGGGCGAGCCCATTCCGGTGGAGGACGGGTCGGAGGTTATGGAAGTGGAATGTTTCAAGTGCGGGAGGCTTGGTCATTTCCAGTCCAAAAGCAAATTCCAGCCTTTGTGTGTGCTCTGCAAGGAGGAGGGACATGCTTCCGCTCATTGCCCGACGAGGGGTCGGCAGCCTAGCCTACAGATTATGGGCAGTGCAATTTCAGGGGAGGGTTTATTCTGCTTGCAGTTTGAAGAGGAGGAAGAGCTGGAGGGCCCTCGGCTCCCCTCGGTTGGAAATGCGGCAATCCTTTCCGCGGAGCTAGGCAGCCTCAACCTGTGGGTTCTCATTCAGGAGCTCAAGCACATGGTCACGGGGGACTGGGACTGGCAAGTCATGCAAGTAGGCGAAGACGATTTCATGGTGGTGTTTCCCTCCGCGGACCTTCTTCACATGGCCCGGACCAGTGGCAAACTCTTCCTCTCCATTAACGACATCACTGCTAGGATGCGGGATGTGGTCCATGAGGTGCTTCCACCAATGGTGATGCCAGAAGCTTGGGTGCGGCTCCATGGGATTCCTGAGAAGCATCGCAAGATTGAGCGCATCAAGGAGGCCTTTAAGATGCTGGGCCGACCCATTCTGGTTGATGAACTTTCCCTCATTAAGTTGGGTCCGGTGAGGATGAAATTGGCTTGCAAGTCGCCGGCAAAGCTGAATGGCACGGTGGAGGTCTGGTTTAATCACGAAGGATATCAGATCAAGGTGGAGCTAGAACGGATGCCCAGAAGGTTGGGTGAGGGCGGTGGAGCCTCGGGGGCGGGCCCATCCGCTCCCCCGCCAGACAGCCAGCAGGGAAAGGGCGACCCTAGCAAGCAAGGGCCTTCCGCGGGCAAAGCCCCCAAGGCAGCTGCCATTGGGGCGCCCATACCTGGGACGGGGGCGTCCCAGAAGGAGGCAGCCGGCTCCGGCGCGAAGGTGGGGGGCCAAGATGTGGTGATGGGCGAGATGGCGGACGACCCCGAAGACAGCATCCAAGACACTTCTATCGACACCGAGACATGGGAAAAACTGGGTGTGATCGCGACTCAAGACACGGCTGTCAGCCTTCCCCCCCTCGCCCGCTCTCTGGATCCGTCTTTCGAGGTCCTGGGCTCCAGCCTGACAGCTCCATGTGCGCCTCTCCCTCTTGTGGCAAGGGGGTACGGGGCCATGCCGGGCTCCCCACCCCGAGGGAGGGGGAGGGCTCGGGGCTGGAATGCGTCCTCATGGACTCGGACCCAACTCCGGCCTCTGACAGGCGCCTGTCGAGTGGCTCTGGCCGACAGGCCAAGAAGACTGCGGGGAGGAAGGCGGGGAGCAAGACGGTGGTCTCGGAGGTTGCGGGGTCGGTTTCGGCGCTGGGAGGCGATTTGGGCGCGGCTCTGGTGGTGTCAGGGCCGGCAGTCAAGGCCAAGCGTACTAGGGCAACTCCGGTGTCGTCTCGGGCTCCTAGCGCTCGCGCCAAGGCCAAGCTCGGAGACATGACCTCTCTGGAAAGTGCAAAGCTTCGTGCTGCTGACAAGAACATGGACACGACAGGTAACCTCCTCCCCTCCTTTAAGATTTTGAATGCTTTCTCTGATGAGCATCTCGCCGAGATTCTGCATGATAGTGGCGTAGCGCTAGACTCCTCGTCTCTGGATTTGATTTCTTTATTGCGTGCGCGCGAAGAGGCCCAGGCTGCCCTTGCGGAAGCAGCTGCCAGGTGTGTGGCTGCTCAGGCGGTCGAAGCCACGGACGCAGCATCAGTAGGGGCTGATGTTGTCGGCATGCCCATGGAGGGAGCTGAGGCCGAGGCGGCCTTGGTCTTGCCTTCTTCCAGTCGAAAGCCGGCTAGGAAGCGTGTGGCCAAGGCGGTCTCCTCCCGTGGAGTCCGCTTGCGTAACAGGATTATCTAATGCGTTATTTATTCTGGAATATCCGCGGATGCGGGCACGTGGGGCGTCGCACGCAGCTCCGCGAGTACATGTCCAAAGAACTCATTGACTTTGTGGCGCTCCAGGAGACTATTAAAGCCGATTTGTCCTTTAGAGACCTTTTGGCGTATGATCCGCTCCAGCATTTTGATTGGTTCTGGATTCCGTCTGTCGGCCTCTCTGGGGGTCAACTGATGGGTTGCAACAAGGATGTGTGTGAGGTTATATCGTGGGAGGGCGGCACGTTCTATATAGCTGCCACTATCCGTCACCAGGTCTCCCAAGCTTCTTGGGTGATCGCGAGTGTTTATGGGCCGGCGGATCACGCGAGGTCCGCTATTTTCTTAGATGAAATCACAGCTATGGTGGGGGCCAAACAATCGTCCAACCTACCAGTGGTGGTAGGAGGTGATTTCAACTTGATCCGCTCGGGGGCGGACAAAAGCAACAACAATATTGACTGGGCTAGGGTGTCCATGTTCAATAATGCCATTGCGTACGCTGCCCTTCGGGATATCGCGTGTACTGGGGCTAGATACACTTGGACTAACAAGCAACGTGAGCCAATCAGATGTGTCCTGGACCGTGTCTTTTGCACTAGTGACTGGGAGGCGCTGTTTCCTCTCTGTACTTTAGTGGTGGAAACGCGCATAGGATCCGATCACGTCCCGCTGATTTTGTCCTCAGTGGAGGACAACGTGCGCCGTAGTCATAGATTCTTCTTTGAGACAGCTTGGTTCGAACATGAGGGTTTCAGCCAGCTAGTCACAAATCGCTGGTCCCAGATCGGCAACCAGTTGGGGCGTCAACGAGGACCAGTTGAGTTCTGGTCCTCAGCGGCTGCGGCTTTGCGTGCTTTCCTTAGGGGCTGGGGAGCTAACCATGGTAGCGAGTCCAAAAGGGAGAGGGAGCGCATTACGGCAGATATAGCCCTCCTCGACTCGCAGGCTGATATTAGAACCTTCTCTGGTGACGAATGGGAGCTTAGATACTCTCTTGAACATCAGGTCCTGGCTATTCTCAGGGCGGAGGAGGAATACTGGCGCCGTAGGGGTGGTGTCAAGTGGGTAGTGAAAGGCGATGCAAACACAGGATACTTTCACGCTTACGCTAACGGTCGCAAACGGAAGAGCACTATCCTTAGGCTCCAATCAGAACGTGGGACGCTGATATCTCAGAACGATATAGCGAAGTACATCTATAGCTTCTTCGTTGAGCTGTTGGGAACAGCTGAGGTGAAAAACCTAAGTCTTAGGGCAGACTTTTGGGGCATGCACGAACGAGTCTCGCAGCAGGAAAACGACGCCCTTATGGTGTCCTTTTCGGCCCAGGAGATTGATTGCGCGCTTGCGGGTATGAAGAACGACACGGCCCCAGGGCCTGACGGCTGGCCGGTGGAGTTTTTCAAGCGCTTCTGGCCGCTGCTTAGGGACTTATTCCAAGCGATCATAAACGGCTTCGCCCTAGGTACGGTTGACCTGTCTCGTCTGAATTACGGGGCCATCTGCCTAATCCCCAAGGTCAAAGGGGCAGAAGCTATTACACAGTTTCGGCCGATTACGCTCATCAATGTTCCCTCTAAATTGTGCGCCAAAGCTTATGCTTCTAGGCTAGCGACGGTCGCCCAACAAGTTATTAGTTTGAGCCAAACTGCTTTCCTGAAGGGTAGGAACATCCTGGAAGGGCCCATTGCTCTTACGGAGATTGTACACGAGTTAAAACGAACACAGGAGCAGGGTGTCATTATTAAGTTAGATTTTGAAAAAGCTTATGACCGCGTAAATTGGGAGTTTATTCGCGAGGTCTTCCTCAAAAAGGGTTTTGAGGCAGGGTTTGTTCACCGGATCATGAGCCTGATCTCGAGTGGCAACACCTCGGTCATTGTTAATGGCGAGATGGGGAAATATTTCCGTAACAGGAAAGGGCTTAGACAGGGCGATCCCATATCCCCACTTGTCTTTAATTTTGTGGCAGATGCAATGGCAGCCATGTTGACCAAGGCCAGGGAGGCCGGTCACATCAAGGGGTTAGTCTCACACCTCATCCCGGGTGGAGTGACTCACTTACAATACGCAGACGACACCCTGCTGTTGTTTAAGCCAGATGATCACAGTATCGCTTCGATTAAACTTTTGCTACTAGCCTTCGAGCTCCTCTCCGGACTCAAAATCAACTTTACAAAGAGCGAGGTCATAACCATGGGGATGGACGACCAGCAAAGCTTACGTACCGCAAACCTCCTTAATTGCAAGCTAGGGAGCTTTCCAATTAAGTACCTAGGGCTTCCAATCTCCAACCGCAAACTTTCGATACTAGAATGGGAGCCCCTGTACGGGAAAGTGGCCAATAGGGTAAGCCCGTGGCGAGGGCGCTTCATGTCCTCCGCTGCAAGGCTCATTCTCACAAACTCGAGCCTCTCTTCCCTTCCCCTCTTCACTATGGGGATGTTTTTGCTTGCCGATGGGGTACATGCCAAGCTAGACACGCCTAGATCCAGGTTCTTCTGGGAAGGAACTGGCATCAAAAGGAAGTACCACCTCGTCAAGTGGGCGGCGGTTTGTAGGCCTAAGAAATTTGGGGGATTGGGAATCCTAAATTCCAAACTTATGAATGTTGCCCTTCTAGCCAAATGGTGGTGGCGGTTGACCCAAGATGAGTCGGGGCTTTGGGCAAAGATGCTTAAAGCCAAGTACTTCCCGCATGGGAACCCATTCACAGCCTCGGCCAACGGATCCGTGTTTTGGAGAGGGATTCAAGCGGTGCGGCCTGCTTTCGATTTAGGGGCCAATTTCCAGACCAACAACGGACTATCCACTAGGTTTTGGCTTGATCACTGGTTGGGCGATTCCCCCCTTTGGCAAAGCCATCCCTCCTTATTCAGGATCGCCACAGATACTAACATCCTAGTTGGGGAGGTGTTACATGTAGACCCGCCGGCGATCCACTTTATGAGGGCCCTAACAAACGAAGAGCGCATCTCTTGGGACGGGCTGTCCCAGCAATTAGGCGCCCATCGCCTTCGGGCGGGGGCTGACACTGTCAAGTGGAGTTTGACAGCATCCGGGAAATTTACAGTGAAGTCCTTATATAACAAGCTAACTGGAGGGCCAGTGCTTGACATAGCTAAAGGTCTGTGGAAGGCAGGCCTGCCCCTGAAGATCAAGATCTTTATGTGGCAAATGCTCAGGAATAGGCTGCCTACTTCGGACAACATAGCCAAACGGAACGGTCCGACCGACGGCACATGCGTGATCTGTGGGCAAGGGGAAGACGCGAATCATGTTTTCTTCCGGTGCCACCTGGCCAGGTTTATGTGGAGTGCAGTTCGGGAGGCCTTCTACATAGACTGGAACCCCGTTTCGGGGACACAATTGGTATCGATTCTAAAATCCACTAAGGGGACCTCTAGCAGAATCGCCTGGCGTTGCGTAGGGGCGTTACTATGGGCACTTTGGACGACGCGAAACAAAATTACGATTGAAAAGAAATTTCCTAACCACCCTGCAGACATGATCTTCAAATGCCACCTATTTTTGCAGATGTGGACACCGCTGGGGAAGGAGCGTGATGCTGAGCGCATGACTGAAGCCATGGAGCATATCAAGTCAATTCAGACGAGGGCAAGACAAAACATGACGAGTTGATGATGCTTTTGGAACCTCCTGCGGTGTTTAGTAGTCTAGGTCATTGCTCTTGCTGATCCGTCTTGGTGATTTGTAGCGATGAACCTTGCTTTTGCTGCCCTGAGGGGTGTGTTGTTGAACCTGTTGATGTGTAACCGTTAAACCTGGATGCCTTTCGGGCTTTATCAATTTAAAGCCGGACGCTTCTAGCGTCTTCGTTTCAAAAAAAAAGCGTTGATGGTGGGCCTGGAGTAGGACAAAATATGCCATGTAACGTGGTATTGGGATGAATTACAGTTTGACGAAAATGGCATCATGCTATGCAATTGTTCAGGATGCTTCCTGTGTTAAACATCATCATATCACGCATCATGTCACGATGACTTGTGTCACGTAACTTCGGCAGGAGTTACTAGATAGTTTAGATTCTTTCTAAACCGCATGTACTTATCTCTATCTCTTATCTCTTCCTTGCTCCTCAAGATGTAATCTCTCCAAACTACTTGTATGCATATCCAAGGATAAGCCCCTGTCTATATAACACGCGGGCGCGACCCCGATCAGGGTACGACGCTTCACGCATCCTTTGTTCTGTTTAATCATCTTTGGGGTGCATCAATTCTTCGTGTTTCTCTAAGAAAACTTATTTGTATGTGTCTTTGGGCTCCTTACGGCGCGTGAACACACACATATATGTAGTCCTAGCAGGCTCGCAAAAAGCACATGCCTGATTTGACTTTCCCTTTACGATCAACCATTGGAGTTCGAGTCAGGATAGTACTACTATTGCTTGTTTGTTTGGAAGTTGTTGAATTGGACAACTAATGCATTGAATTGTCAGCAATAAAACATCATTACTTGGGTCTGCCGTAGCACACATTTAAGCCCCATGGCTAGCACAATCCATTGATTATGAGACTAGCCACAATAGTGGACATGTTACTAGTCTATGTTACTACCTCTATAGTGAGGAGTAACATATGTGTGGTAACATGCAACACTTCATTTATTAGGCTATAGACACATCTTGTCTTGATATGTGTGATGTTTCTCAGGCCCCTCCCAATGCTCCACCTTGTACAGGTGTTAAGCCTTCCACGTAGGCAAAAAATCTGATGTGGCAAGTTATTTAAGAGGAGAGAGATGAGTGTGGTGACCCCAGAAAGAAACAATGCTAAGCGCGTGGACCTAGGCAAAACATTTAAAGGAAGGAAGCCCACCAATACATGAAGAGCTTTAGTTGCTAAATCATTAAATGAAGCGAGCTTAGCAACCATAAGCTAAGCACCTATGCATTGGGGAGTATAGTTGATAAGCTATTTAATATGCTTAGCACCTCATCTAAGCACTCATGCATTGGGAGCAGCCTCATACTACTAGTAAGCTATGTTACTATTTCCCTCTCTTTCTTCATTTATTGCTTGCTACATCATCTAATTCATTTAGACATGTGTGATGCTACTACCTATGTTACTCCTGTTAGAAGGGAGAGAGGGAGATTGGTGGAATAGTCCGATGTATTGCTTGAGCCTCGTGGGCATATATATAGGAGTACAATCATCTACTTGGAGTACAAGACAAGCTAGAACAAATCCTAGTCTATCTCGTCTTTCCTAATAAACATTATACTCAACATCCCCCCGCAGTCACAACGGTAGTGACGCAAACGATAAGACTGGAAAAGAATCCGAAGGCAAGCCGACGGACA
>NC_041390.1:586256355-586267880 GCF_002162155.2 Triticum dicoccoides
AACGGTCAACGCATCGCAAAGTCGTGGCTAGAGTGGAAACCAACGAGGTTGCTCAAGCAGGCGGTAGCCCTTTCTGCCGTTTGTTGATGTAGCCGAGAGCATGGGTGGTGGAGCCGTGAGAAGAATGCCGTGGTCGATGTTGAGTCGGTGTAGCCAGTGTCGAGGAAGTTGCTGTGGAGCCGCGGGCGCAAGGGGCGCCGAGTTAGCATGGGCGCAGTGGTGTCGAAGTAGGGGTGAGCCGAGAAGAAAATGTTGTTGACAACGCGTCGCGACGGGTTTGCCAAGCCCGGGTACACATCATGGACGAAGGCACGCACCGGTGTTGCCAGCACTGGGCATGCGTAGACGGACGAAGACGAATTTGACGAAGCGCTGACCAGGCTTGCCAGGCCCGGGGACACGTCGTGGATGAAGGCACGCATCGGTGTTGCCAGCACCGGGCATGCATAGACGAGGGACCTGCACGAGCTGTACGCCATGTCGGAGAAGTCGGAGGGGCCAGCAGAGAAGAACTCGACGACGATTGCGGTGTCCATCGGCGCGGGGCCGATGTCACCAACGGTGGTCGGAGTAGACGAAGTGGTCGGGGTAGATAACGGCGACGCTGGCGACAGGCTGGTGCTTGGACGAATACGAAGGGGGTGGACGGGCGGTGGCGGTGGCTACGAAAGTAGCGGTGGCGGCGGCCAAAGAAGAACGACGGCGGCGGCCTGACGGCGGCGGCGGCGGCTAGGTTAGGAGTGTGGCGACGGTGTTCGAAGTAGGCGAGAACCCTGACAGCATGACGAAGACCGGCGCGGACGGTGGCGTTCCCGCGCCAAGGGAGACGGCGCAGCGCATACCACGGGAGGTCGACGCGCGGTGACGGCGGAATGGACCGCGGGCCGCGGCACTACGGCCCGAAGGGGCGACGCAGCGGCGACAGGCGGGTCAGGGCGACGGCGGGAAGACCTCTGGGCGGCAGCGGGGACCGCGGGCCGCGACGCTGCGGCCCGAAGGGGCCACACAACGGCGGTTCACGAGTCGGTGCAACCGCGGGGACAGCCTCGGGGCAGCGGCGGGGACCGCGTATCGCGACACTACGGCCCGAAGGGGCGACGCAGCAGCGACGCACGAGTCGATGCAGCCGCGAGGAGAACCACGGGGCGGCGGCGCTGCGGCCCGACGGGGCGACACATCAGCAGCCCGATGCTCGATCGGTGGAGAGGCGCGCTGAACTCGGGGACGATCTTCACGGGGCCTGCGGAGGCGCACGTAACCGACGGGCCAGGTTGGTCACGCGGCGTAGGTGAGGCGGATCACGGCGGCGAGCGGGTGATCAAGTCGATCGCGCGCGAGGTCGGGGACGCCGCTCGGTGGAGGCGTGGTGGTGGCGGAGTCCGAGATGAAGCCGGCGACGACGGATGGCGTGGGACGTCGTGCGGATGAGCTTGTCAGCACCGGCACCCGGGCTGCCAAAGCAACACCGGCGCCCGGGCAGCGAGGCCCGAGCGACCAACGGAGCAGCGGCGCCCGAGTTGAGGGAGCCGACTAGCCTAACGCAGCTGTCCCGACGCAGCCGAGGACGAGGCCGACGAGGTAGACCGTCGGGCCGCCGTGCAGACGCGGCGGAGACGGGTGATGTGGATCGATGGGCAGGCCGGCGCGCGAGCGACGGCTATGATTGGCCGTCGCATGGCGCGAGGCCGCCGGGCCGAGGCGACGCAGGTGTCCCGGTCGGAGTAGGGCGGTGACGGCCGGCGCAGGGCGACGGGCGGACCGACGCGCGAACGATGTCTGGCCCTGACGGGCCGCCTCGGTGGGCATGGCCGCCGGGTCGGAGGAGAGGCCAGCTGGTCGTGCCGGGGTCGGAGTAGAGGCGCTCGGGGTCAACGGCGGCGGTGGGCGACGCAAACCGATCAAAAGCAGATCGGAAAACCAAAAAGAAACCGCGCGATCAAGATGACCGGCGGGAGAGAGAAAACCGCAGAGCAAGGCTCGGGGAAAAGACTCTCTTGGGCAGCCGGTCAACACGGCCTGCGGACGAACCCTAGGTATGGGCGGCGCTGCCCCCGGCGGCGGTCATGGAGGCCTACCGCCCCGGAGGCGGCGCGCAGGTGCGGAAGCGGCGGCGGCTAGGGTTTAGGATCGACTTGCGATAGATACCATGTTAGAAGGGAGAGAGGGAGATTGGTGGAATAGTCCGATGTATTGCTTGAGCCTCGTGGGCATATATATAGGAGTACAATCATCTATTTGGAGTACAAGACAAGACAGAACAAATCCTAATCTATCTCGTCTTTCCTAATAAACATTATACTCAACAACTCCCATTGTGGGTAGTCTGAAGGACGTGTCGGTGCAACTAGCCCTTCAAAATATTCTCTTGCGAAGAGTTAACTGCACCTAGAGAAACTCCTATCCGGTTAACTCTGTGAAAGAATGATTTGATCGAAGTGTCTTATTCCATTGATGATCACACATTTATACAAGGGGAACCGACGCTTATAAGAAGATGCGCCTGTTCGAGGGGATGCGAGGAGCGGATGCGAGGAGCGGATGCGACGGTTGCCTGGAGAGGTTCCCGCACGAACGAGGCGGCGGTTGCCTCCAGAGGATCCCGTGCATGCTGTTATTTACAACAAGGATTATCTCTAATAATTAAATCCTAACACTCCCCCTAATCCTTGCTTGTCCTTGTGACTGATCATCCTTTGGAATCATCTCCTCCAAAAACCCTGCGGGAAAAATTGAGGAGAAATATACAATATGCCATGAAAAACTCCTTCTAAAACCCAGTGGGAAAATAAGGAGAAAACGACATATATCGTCCATGCTTGCATTGATATTGCCTCATTAAAAACCTTACATGAGAAACCATTTGGAAAAACTCATAAAGGAAAAGAGTGCAATATTAATGATCTTATGATCTTAACAGGTTATATTTAGGAGATTTCTCCCCCTGAATTTTGCAAGTCTCGAAGTCGTCGCATACCAATTCGAGTTACATGTTTATAAAACAGAGCACTTGGTAAGGACTTAGTAAACAGATCAGCGAGATTGTCGCATGACTTCGTTTGCAAAATACTTATCTCCCCCTTTTCTTGCTGATCATGGGGATAAAATAATTTAGGAGAAATATGCTTCGTAATATTGCTCTTAATATAACATGTTTGCATTTGTGCAATACAAGCAGCATTATCTTCATAGATAATGGTGGGTGATTTTAACGAACCAATCCCACTTAAACTTTGGACAAAGTTCATCATTCTGCGAAGCCATATACATTCTTGTGTTGCTTCGAACAAAGCAATTATCTCAGAATGATTGGTGGACGTTGCCACTAAGGTTTGCTTTGTTGACTTCCAAGAGAAGGCCGTACCTCCATGTAAGAAGACAAAACCAGTCTGCGATTTGGCATCATGGGGATCTGACAAGTATCCAGCATCGCAATACCCCACCATGGTTCTCTCTTGATTTTTCTGATAGAATAAACCAAGATCTTTGGTGCCCTGAAGATATCTGAAAATATTCTTCACACCAACCCAATGCCGTTTTGTTGGTGATGCGCTGTATCTAGCCAGTAAATTAACTGCAAATGCTATGTCAGGCCTGGTGCAGTTCGCTAGATACATTAGTGCTCCAATAGCACTGAGGTAAGGAAACTCAGGTCCTAATACCTCTTCGTCATCACCCTTAGGTCTGAATGGGTCTTTATCTCTTTCAAGAGATCTGACGACCATATGTGTTTTAGACGGGTATGCTTTATCCATATTGAACTTTTCCAATATCTTTTGGATATAAGCAGACTGATGAACAAGTATTTCTGAAGAAAAATGTTCAAGTTGCAAACCAAGACAAAATTTGGTTTTACCCAAATCTTTCATCTCGAATTCCGTCTTCAAATGATTACACGCCTCATGTATTTCTCGTGTAGTCCCAATGATGTTCATGTCATCAACATACACGAAAATTATGCAAAATCCATCAGTGGATTTCTTGATAAACACACATGGGCAATCATTGTTGTTTGAGTAACCCTTCTTCAGAAGGAACTCACTTAGTTGGTTATACCACATTCTGCCCGACTGTCTCAAGCCGTATAACGACTTTAGTAGCTTTACACAATACATGTTACGATTAGCTTTTAGATCCGGAATCTTCAGTCCCTCAGGAACTTTCATATAGATATCCGTCTTAAGTGACCCATATAAGTATGCAGTCACCACATCCATTAATTGGATATGCAAATTCATTTGCACTGCCAGTGATATCAAGTATCAGTACGTGATTCCACTCATCACAGAAGAATATGTTTCATCATAATTGATGTCGGGTCTCTATGTAAACCCTTGTGCTACAAGCCTCGCTTTATATCTCACCACCTCATTGTTTTCGTTCCTTTTACGAACAAAAACCCATTTTGCCCCCATGGGGAAAACATTAGGAGGAGTAGGTATTGCTGCAGTAAATACCCCTCTCTTGGCAAGCGAGCGCAATTCGTCCTCTATTGCAACCTTCCAGTTGGACCAGTCTAAGCGTTTCATACACTCTGCCATGGACTTAGGTTCATGATCCAATGCCAGGTCATCTGCAATCTTTGAGGCGAAAAATATGTCGACAATTGTAGTCTTTCTATTGAATGATTCTCCTGATTCAACATAGTTGATGGAAATCTCATCAATACCTTCTGACTCATTGTGATTTCCTACAACAATCGAGTCAGGGTGTACCGATGTCCCAGCACCAATATTTGTGTGCACAGTTGTGCTGGGTTCTGGATGCATAAGATCCTTCAGGTGTCTTTCAACACTAGGTTGAATATCAACTCACGGTTGACCTGCATTTACTATTTGAGGGATCCTCATTTCCCGCAGACGCTTCTGAGAAGCATTGTCCTTTTTGTCCAGTTTTCTCCCCCTCTTGGGCGGTTGAGTGGTCTTATGAGATATCTCAACTCTCTCTGGAACATTCATAGCAGGAACATGGGATTTAGTGACACCTTTATAATCAGTAAATGCATCTGGCAGATTATTTGCAATATTTTGCAAATTAATAATCTTCTGAACTTCCAGTTCAGATTCATTTGTACGTGGATCTAAGGACTGAATGCCTTTGACATTCCAATCTATTTCCCGGCATTCTTTGTGGTTCTTTTCTCCCCCTAATGCCAGAAAATTGTCCTCATCGAAGATACAATCGGCGTACCGGGCTGTAAATAGATCCCCTGTTAGAGGTTCCAGGTACTTTATAATCGACGGAGAATTGTACCCCACATAGATCCCCATTTTTCTATGTGGACCCATCGATGTACGCTGAGGTGGTGATATCGGTACGTACACAGCGCAACCGAATCTTCGAAGATGGGAAATACTTGGTTGATTTCCACGTACTAACTGCAACGGGGAGGCCGTATGATATGCAGTTGGTCGAATTTGTATCAACTCTGCGGCATGCAATACCGCATGTCCCCAACAAGATGTTGAAAGATTACAGTTCTGTAGGAGTGGTCTTGCTATCAACTTGATCCTCTTGATAAGTGATTCCGCAAGACCATTTTGTGTGTGTACATATGGTACAGAATGCTCCACAGTTATGCCCAAAGCTAGGCAGTAATCATTGAATGCTCGTGAACTAAATTCAGCAGCATTATCCATTCTGATGGATTTTATCCTGTGTTCAGGATGATTTGCCCTCAGTTTAATGATTTGAGCGATCAGCTTTGCAAAAGCATGGTTCCTTGTTGATAATAGACACACATTGGACCATCTTGTTGATGCATCAATGAGCACCATAAAATATCTAAATAGTCCCGATAACGGTTGAATTGGACCACATATATCTCCTTGAATGCGTTCAAGAAAATTAAATGGTTCATTCTTGATCTTCAGATATGAAGGTCTTGTGATTAATTTCCCAGTTGCACATGCAGTGCATACGAAATCCGAGGATTTGGGGAAATTAGCAACCGTTATGTTGTGTCTAGTTGAACCATCAATAATTTTTCTCATCATCCCCACGCCAGGATGACCCAGGCGATCATGCCATATCTTGAACTTGTCAAGATTCTAAAATATTATTTTGTATGCCACATGTTGCTCTGGCTTGATGTATGTGTAATATAGTCCAGAAGATAGAGCAGGCAGTCTCTCAAGGGTTTCCTTGTCGGATCCCTTCTGTTGAGTTATGAGTAGGCTTTCAACCGCATTGTCTTCATGAGTTTCAATGTGGTAGCCATTCATGCGGATATCCTTAAAACTCAACAGGGTACGAGTCGAATCCGGATACAATAAAGCCTCCTGGATTTCAAGTTTTGTACCATTCAGGAGTGTAAATGTGGCTTGACCAGAACCAACAATTACTGTGTCATGACCACCAATTGTCATAACACTTCCCTTACTCTTTTTGAGACTTCGGAAGTATTTAACTTCTCGTAGAATTGTGTTAGAGGCACCACTGTCCACTAAACAAATTTCCTCCTCCATTGGATTGTTTCTCGAAGTTTTCTATAGAGTAAAAGAATAAAATTCATTATTTATTCAATATCATATAGAAATAACACATACATTACACACTATGTATGTCTGCTACATATTATAATACATTATGCTTAAGGACATAATTATTACAATACCATATGTCCGAGGACATAATTATTTTACAGCACACAATATAACTAAGGACATATCACAATACTTATGACATTATTGGAAGATCAAAGCATATCTCCATATATGTCATTAGTAGAAGTGAAATCCACCATGTCTTCAACAGTAAGTGGTGGTCCTTCCTTTTGCTGAGCCTGATCTTGGTTCTCCATGTTGTCATGAACTTCGTTCTGATGAACGCCTTGAGAACTTTCAATCATTGGACCAGTGAAGTGAGCTTCGTACTGGTTCCCTTGAGCCTTCTTGCTCTTGCCAATTGATTGTTGATACAGCGTCACCAAATGCTTAGAAGTTGTACACGTCCTTGCATGATGAGTAGTACAACCACATCTGTAGAAAGCTTGAGAGCTGCTACCCTTATCATTTTTCTTAAAATGATTCTTGCCCTTTTGTACTCCATTGCTATTCTGATTCTCATTGCGTCTCCACTTTCCTTTAAACTTCCTATGGT
The DNA here is from genome assembly GCF_002162155.2 of Triticum dicoccoides. Lineage (NCBI taxonomy): Eukaryota > Viridiplantae > Streptophyta > Magnoliopsida > Poales > Poaceae > Triticum > Triticum dicoccoides. The sequence continues at coordinate 586,263,454 of NC_041390.1, forward strand.
TCCTGTTGGGACCACGAGACTTCTGAGTATTCTGAGAATTGAAATGTGCTTCAGGCAGCGGCAGTGTTCCCGTTGGACGGGACATATTATTCTTATCGAGAATTTCACTGTGCTTTTCTGCCTGAAGAAGTGCATATATCAACTCAAAATGCTTCTTGTATTTCTGCTGACGATGTTGTTCAGCAAGAATCCTCATATTAGGATGGAAAGTAGAAAGTGTCTTTTCAATGATATCCGCATCGGAAACTGCACTGTTGCAGAATCTCAACTTTGAGTTGATTTGATGCACGGCAGAATTGTATGCTGCAACGGACTTAAAATCCTGGAAACGGATAAGTGCCCATTCTCTTTGCGCTTCAGGCAACATCACCGACCTTTGTTGATCATAACGCTCCTTTAAGGAGTTCCACAATGATAGAGGACTTTCCTCCATCATGTACTCTTCTTTCAAAGCAGGATCAAGGTGGTGTCGAATGAAATGCAAAGAAGCATACTTTGTCGTATCTGCAATAGCAGGAGCACCTTGAGTAGGTGTGGTTATAGTGCTGATCAGATTCCTGGCCGCCAAGTTGATCTTGACATCCATGGCCCAGGTCAAATAGTTTCTGCCATCAATGGCAAGCTCAGCAAATTCCTTCTTGGATATGTCAGCCATATCCTGCATGAAAATATCATGCGCATTAATTTACACTTATGTAAATTAATTGTGTGTAAAATAAAATGCTTGAATCAAATATAAAGGTAATCACCAGAATATGACTTTCTACAAAATATAATCACCATAAAATGCGTAGATCTTTGTTTTATAGAACACATAGAGGTAGTCACCACGAAGTGGCATAGACACTCGTATGGCAATTTTCATGCCATAATATGTGTGCTTTCATTTTTGCTTTGAGGTAATCACTACTAAGTAGCGTAGACCTTATTCTTATGGTACTTTGTACAATCTTGTGTTACTTAAAACACTTTGAAGGTAATCACCAGATGGTGTAAACCTCACAGTTGTGAACAAAGCTATATGTATTGCCATAAGTACAATTCATAAGATATGCGCAAAAATTGAAAGTAGTCATATAATTTTCAAGCACAATCAACATGTAGCAATTAAAGATTGCATCCATAAACATGTTGACATTACATAAGCAGACATTACATAGTAGTATGTTAGAAAATACTAACAAATACATATGTACAAAAACTGAAAAAGCTAGAAGCTAATCAGAAAAGAAAAAGAAAAATAATGGCAATAGGCTAAATACAGGATAGCCTACTACCGTGGCTAAGCCACCTTTTTATTTTCGTTTATGATTCTTTTTTTTCTCTCTCTGCTGTTTGTACGCCATGGGCTAGTGGCTAGTGTGCTGGCTCCAACAGCCCATACGCACCCACGAGTAGATAAGGGAGGCGACGGGATATTTCTCGTTCCCATCGACAACTCATCCCCAATCCAACTTAAGCGGCGGCCGTCTGCACCACTACCACCAACCTCCGCCACCGGCGTCTGGCTCACTGGCGCGAGGTCGACGGCCCCGGCGCAGCATCTTCCTCCTCTGAAGAAAATTCACCAGGAAGCTGCGTCCCAGGTGCGACGCCGTTGGAGTGGCCGTTGGCCAGTCCGAGAACCACCGCGCGGCTGCGTTGCAGCTCGGCCCGCGGCACTATGTGCCAGCGGCGGGGCGCCGATGGGCCAGTGGAGCTGCTCGCCCAGTTGTCGAAGACGTCCCCGAGCGCAGCAGCCCGCGCGGGGAGGCGCAGCCCGAGGCTAGCGCTCGACGAAGAAGCCCCAGCGCCGGCCGCCTCGTGCGCCGGCGTCGGAGATGGAAGACGCGGGGAGTCCGGCTGCGCGGGCGGCACAGGCGGCGCAGGTTCGGCCTCCTCCTGGACCTCGTAATCTTGTGGCGGGGGTGGCTGCAGGACCACCCATGGCCCCCAACCATGCACCGGGCACGGACGCGGTGGTGGAGGAGCCGCAAGTTCCGGCTCGACGTCCACTGCGTCGTCCGCGGGCTCCAGTACCTCGTCCGCGTACAGGTTTGGAGTGGCCGGTCCGGCAAGAATCCAGGCCGGGAGCGGCGCCGCCGCCGGCATGGCCGGTTCGGGCGGAGCATTAAAAGGCCCAGCACCATCGCGACCTCGGACGCCATGTCCAAGACGTGGTCCACGGCGACGGAAACCGTTCCGGCGGCCTCCGAACCGGCGCAGAGCACGGGCGTGGCGGTTGTGGCGGCGAAGTCCACCAACACCATGGCGACGGCGACGGCCCTGTCAGCGTCTACCGCCGCTACGAACAAGGTGCAGGAAGAAGGACAGGAGACCACGAGGCATCCTCTCACCTTTTCCTTTCTTCCCTTCTGGCTCTCTTTTCCGGCGACTGTCGCCGGCGTGATTTGCCTATGCGTGCTCTGGGCAGAGACAAGTGCTGATAACGTGTGAAAGAATGATTTGATCGAAGTGTCTTATTCCATTGATGATCACACATTTATACAAGGGGAACCGACGCTTATGAGAAGATGCGCCTGTTTGAGGGGATGCGAGGAGCGGATGCGACGGTTGCCTGGAGAGGTTCCCGCACGAACGAGGCGGCGGTTGCCTCGAGAGCATCCCGTGCATGCTGTTATTTACAACAAGGATTATCTCTAATAATTAAATCCTAACAAACTCCACGTTAACTTCCAATACTCCTAACTCCTACCTACGGTGCAAGCGGTTCGATGCTTCAGGAAAAAGCTGTGTGCGGAGTACATCCCATTGCATATAGCTTGGAGAAACCGACCATGTGCAATGCGTTGGCTACGGTCTATTTTCATGAAACGTGTTTGGTGCGTGTAGCCGCATACTATTATTGGTGGTGACGGTTGCTTTATCCAAGCCGTGTGCAATTCTTTGTTGAAATTTAATAGCCCGACATATGTTTGCAACGGCGGCAAATTGGTTGCGCCACGACAACAACGATGGATTTCAAAGAGAGAGTTGGTCAGCAGCACTCCCGCGCGGCCACATACGAGGAGAGCTAGCGCTGGATCGTCAGCATCAATCAGTCAACCCTCATGGAGGAGTAGCTAGCTTGTGCATGGAGAGGAAGCCGACCCGCATCGTGCGCTGCCGAACAAAAAATCCGAGAACAGACACGTGCTTCAAAAGTCAACAATTATTGTAATTTGTGACCTATTTTTTTCATTCACTTTGTATGTCTGCTATACAAGTAAAGCAATTAAGGTGTGCTCAATTTAAGCCACCCTGCGAAGTAAGGATAGCTTATATGGTTAGGTTCCTTGGGGTGTCACCCGCGAAAAAAGAAAAAGAAGATTCCTTGTGATGGAACCATCCCATCAGAGTTTAAATTCTAGATTTGGTACTAGTGCTTGTATTTTTTAAATTTTATTTCAGATTTTCCGGCAATGTTGGTTCAGTGGCTACGAGACTTCTACTTCGTCGATCTCAAGATGCTGAGTCAGCCCAGTATCTCGAAGGTGCTCATAGGAATAGTGCATGCACTACAAATGATGTGTTCTACAATGTCAAATAAGGCCTAGTCCGATGATGTGCATGTGCTCCACCAGGTCCCAAAATGCCAGAGGACGTGCATAATGTTACACAAATGGTTAATCAATATGCTACAGAATGTTAATTCAAAAAATATGAACTTCAAAGCACTATATAACAACAGATAGAATGGCTGTAGAACCCACAGGGACAAACATGTACACTCATAACATACTAACATTATTCAACGCCGACTAACAAAATGCATGTCTAATCCAAATCCAACAGACTCCAAAAGACTCAGAACAAAAAAATGATAATGGAATTAACACAATCCAGACACGTTCGGGGACTATCAATCAAGTTATGATCTAATATAGTAATTGAAAATTGTGAAACATGGTTATCGTGTATCACAAACTATTTTCTGTCCTGCAAATATTTGGCTGGACGCTAACAATTGCAATTTATAGCTATGCTTCATCATGAAAGATTTGCAGCCCCAAAAAAATGAAGCATAAGTCCTGAATGCTCGAGTTGCAACCATCACATTATTCACATCTCTATGCGCTTCCGCCTTGCGAATCTCAACTAACTTGAGAGTTGAATGTGATTTACTTTGACCCGTAGGATCTTAACAACACGAGCTGCAGCCTTCATTACTACTTAGCAAGATAATCCAGAGACCTCCCAATCCTAAAATGTGCTCTACTAGGTACAGTGGCATGTCCTCGCAGAGTTAACTCATCTTTTTCTCTATCTATACTCACTATGGAATAAAAGAAAGCTACATTTACTCAGCTATTGGGGTGGATGGAAATTATAGTGAGCTACAAAGGGAGTCCCCTCACAACTTATATAGCCAGGCGTGTAACTAAATTACTGAATCAGCCCTCCCTCATTTTACCAACCTTTCAGTAGATTTATTGTCACAAATTTTG
>NC_041390.1:586268178-586280454 GCF_002162155.2 Triticum dicoccoides
AACTTCCCAACTAAGTTTTCTTTCCATTCTTTGAAGCTCAATGGTTGGTCATGTTCCCTTTTTGGTATCTTCTAGAAATTGCAAACATCAACTTTAAGAAATTCTAGCTCCTAACTCTCAGGTATTAAACACTTTTAAGGATTTTGAAATTCGCAAATGTTCAAAAAAAATCGACAACCTTCAAAAAGTTAGAACTTTAGAAACTTAAAACTTCCAGTAATTTCGAAACCTGCAAATATTTGAATTTTTTTAACATTGAATTTTCAAAAAAATATAAATTTCAACTTTGAAAGTTTCACAAAATTTTATTAACTTAAAAATAATATAGAGAGAGAGAGAGAGAGAGAGAGAGAGAGGACTAGGATAGTTGCCGTATGGTGGGCTGCATGGGCTTCTGTGCTTTCTGCATGTGCCCTAGGGCAAACAGATGAATGTTTCAACTTTTGAACTAATGGTCAAAGCGCGCATGAGCAAAACCATTGAACTAAAAGCTGGCAAATTAGATGGAGAAGTTTACCGATAAAAATTAGAACTATGACTGGCATGAATTGTAGTTTCATACATGCTTAGAGCATGTCTAGTAGTATCCCTAAACCCTCAAACCCTCAGAAACAACCGCTTTTTTCCGGGTTGGAACAAAAAAAAACGCAAAGACTAGAACCCCTAAACCCTAAAAAAAAGTAAGGGTTCAACCCTCAAACCCAGTTCCAACCTGTAGAAGTGAGGGTTGGAGAGGGGCACTCGACCCCAACTCGCACTCCTCTTCCCACGTCGCGCGGGAGGGAAAAATCCCGTCCCCAACCTCCCGCCTCCTCCCTTCCAAGCCGCCGCCCGCCGCCCGCCGCCAATCCGGCCGGCCCCCGCCTCCCCTCGACGCACGCCGCCCGTCGCCGGCTGTACCACACTCCCCACCGCCGGATCCGCCGTTCCCCGCCGCCTCCCGCCCCGCGTGGCACCCACCCGTGCCGCGCGACCGCCGTCGTCGCCCCGAGCTTTCTCCTCGCCGTCCGGCCGCCACCCGGCCTCCTCAACCTCTCCTCCACCTCCTCGACCTCCCCCAGCCGCCGCGCCCCGCCCCCGGCTCCCGCACCAGGCCGCCTGCCGCGCCCCGCCCACCATCGACAGCAGCCTCCAGCCCCCCAGCCGCCTCTCGCAGCCAGAGGCAGGCCGACCCCAGGCTTCCTCGAGCTCTCCTCGCAGCCGCGCCAGAGGCCAGGCGGGCCAGAGGCAGCCGCGCCGCCCCGATCTCCCCGTAGGTATGCCTCCTTTTCTTTCTTTTTGTTTCATTTTTTCCTTTTTGATTCATCATTGGCACTCACAATTTATTGTTTGTTGTATTGTGTAGATGGAGGTGAACACCGACGACATGGAGTCATTGTCCGATGATTCCGGTTGGTCGTCATCGGACGATTCGGACATTGAGGAGTTGCTTCAAGACGATGACGTAGAGATGATGGGCCTCCTCCTCGACGTGCAAGAGTTTGAAGACCGCGCCAAGCTGATGGATCTGAGGAGAGGGTAGAAGATGGGGCGAGTCACCATCTATCGGAACCGCGGTCTCGGACACGAGCAATTGATGCAAGACTACTTCGCGGAGGTACCAACATACCCACCTCGCCTCTTCCGGAGAAGGTACCGAATGCGCCGTAGTTTGTTTGTGAAGATTGTCACCGATTGTGAGGCCGCCTCAGATTACTTCAAACGTTTTAGATCCGCCGCCGGTATCATGGGGTTTAGTGGGTACCAAAATATATCGGCTGCAATGCGGGTGATCGCCTATGGCATACCCGCGGACTATACCGACGAGTATCTCCGCATTGGACAAGATACAACCATGGCGTCCGTTCGTAGGTTTGCAAAATTGGTCATCCAGTTGTATGGTGATGAGTATCTTCGGGCACCCAACGAGGAAGATACAAAGAGATTGATGGAGATGAATGAAAAAAGGGGATGGCCGGGGATGCTTGGTAGTCTTCATTGCATGCATTGGACATGGAAAAATTGCCCAAAAGCATGGCAAGGAATGTATCGCGGTAAAAGCCGTGATGCTACTATTGTGCTTGAGGCCGTGGCATCGGAGGACACATGGATCTGGCATGCATTTTTTGGTTTGCCGGGAACACTCAATGATATCAATGTGCTCAATAGATCTCCTTTGTCTGCAAGATTAGTTTCTGGGGATGCTCCAACTTGCAACTACAAAATCATGGACAATTACTACTCAATGGGATACTATCTCACCGATGGAATTTATCCCGAGTGGGCAACTCCTTGTGAAGTCCATCAAGGAGAAAATGGGGTGCCCTTAACTAAAAAACATGCTCATTTCACCAAGGCACAAGAGGCAGCCCGCAAGGATATTGAGAGAGCTTTCGGTGTTTTGCAAGTAAGGTTTGCCATAGTTCGTGGTCCAGCTCGTTTTTTGGACAAAAAAACCTTGGAGAACATCATGAAATATTGTGTGATTCTACACAACATGATCCTCGAGGATGAGAGAGGGTTAAACCTGCCTTGTTTCTATGACAATGTTGGTAACCGTGTGCAACCAGAAAGAAACTGTTGTCACGTACAAGCTTTTCTTGAAGCACATCGTGAGATTGAGGATGCAAACACTCATGGTCAGCTCCGGGATGATCTAGTAGAGCACCTGTGGCAGTTGGATGGGCGGCGCCAAGGCCCATGATCTACCTTTGTTTTACTTTTCCATGTCCTATTTGATTCGAATAACTTGAATGATTATCATGTGCTTGAAGGCACTATTCGGTGTTGTAATAATAACTAGAATGATTATTGTTTTCTTCAAACCGTTATTGAGATGATGAAAATTGTGATATGTCAAATGACTGTTTTAAGGGTTGGGGTTGCGACAAAGACTAGAATCCTCAAACTCAACCCTTATAACGGTTCTAGTCTTTGCTCCTGTTTTCAACCCTTAAAAGTGCCAAAAAAATGCCAATTCTCAACCCTTAAACTGGTTTGAGGGTTTGAGGGTTTCAGGGTACTACTAGTGATGCTCTTAGGACAAGCTCTTGAAGCAAATCCAGGATTTCCACTCACAATCCTCAATAGTTCCACGAATAAGTCTATGACATGCTTGTAATCTAGATATATATATACCAGCATATGCACTACTTGATGAAGATTCAAAAAATCCGAGAACATACGTATGCTTCAAAAGTCACCAATTATTGTAATTTGTGACCTTGTTTTTCATCCACTTTGTTTGTCTGCTATACAAGTAAAACAATTAAGGTCTGCTCGGTATAAGCCAATGTTTACCCTGCGAATTAAGTGTGGCTTATATGGTTAGTTTCGTTATGGTGGAACCATCTCACCTGGGACCAATTCCTAAACTTGGCACCGGTGCTCGTATTCTTCTGAAATTTTTCAGGCTTTCCAGCGATGTTTGTTCAGTGGCTACGAGGCATCTATTGTAAATTCGTCAATATCAAGATGTCGTGCCGGCTCAGTATCTCGAAGGTGCTCACAGGGATAGCGTGTGCATGCATGCACTACAAATGATGTGTTATGCAATGTTGAATAAGCCATAATCCTATGAAATACATGTCCTCCACCAGGTCCCTAATGCCACAGGGCGTGCAAAATGTTCCATAAATGATTAATCATTTTTTATAGAATGTTAATTCAAAAAATATGAACCTCGAAGAGCTATCTAACAGCAGATAGAACGGTTTTAGAACCCACAGGGGCAAGGATGTACACTCATACCATACTAACATTATTCAATGCCTACAATTTCCAAAGAGTAGATCACCTTGAACCAATTAAACAGAAAAGGAGAAATTTTTAGATGCTCCCAACTATTGTGGCCATTCATTATTTTTGATCCGAGGGTCTAGACTGAATGTGGTGACCTATTACCTCGTAGAAGATAATAGATCACCCATGAGAGGTAAGCCCTCCTTAATAGGTGTTATCTGTTTTATATTTGGTAAGTGTTTGATAAAAAGAGAAAATAATTTCTAAATGATGAATTGGTAGTATAAAGTATAATATTGTATATTTCTGGCATATTGAGAATGTTCTAGTAAAATGAAACTACGTAGTCCTAATTGACGTTATTGAACCATCGAATGTCACTATGTATAAGAAAACTATTGTGACACCACAAAATAACATGACATGAGAAATAATAATAATTACTTTACTCTTTCCATGAGATATTATGGTGGTAAAACCACACACATATGGTTAAGTACATTGGGGAACTTCTGGCAAAAGGCATAATCACGAACTTCAAGAAACAAAGTACATGTGTTGTCATAGTAGTTATCATACTTCGTCTGATTTGTTGCAACGCAAAAAGAAAATCTCGGACGGGATTAAGATGTTGTCTATCCATCTCCTTTATTTGACTAGTATAATGCCTGTGCGTTGCAACGGTATATAAATATTCTAGTACGTTAGCCTGTGATTTACCTTCCCATATTAATGTGATTGTGAAAATAAATGTTTACCAAGTACTGCCATGATTTACCTTATATTTTGATGAGAAGTTTGGTAAGTAAATTAAAGTGGAATTAGTTTTGAAGGTAAGTAAATTCAGGTTATTTATTATTACGGGGAAGGTTGGACAAATGGGTGGCGGAAAGAAAAGTGAAACATGAAATCATATGTTTTTGAAGTAGTAGAGAATTTCTCATTGCTTACAAAAGCCAAAAAGAACAGGTTTGAGGCCAGAGCCATAGGAAAGCGATCTAGAGAGAGATATTACAATGCACTGGTGATTTATGATAGTATTTTTCTAGAGGAAGAGCATGATTCACAAGATTATATTTTTTGGTTTCTTTCCTTGTTTGGGTATTGAACAATTGGGGGAGGCGATCAGCCGAGGTTTGATTAATTTAAACATGCTGTCTTGGACCCACTAATCTATCTATATATCTATATCTATCTATCTATCTATCTATCTATATCTATATCTATATATATATATATATATATATATATATATATATATATATATATATATAATATTATATACCTATACTAATTAGGCACTTCCTAAAAATTTCCACGTTAATCAGTAATTAGGAACCGTTAATCTGGTGGGGCCGAATTATGACGGTCTTGATTAATCCATGTAATCTGCTAAAAGGAGGATGCTAAAAAGTTAAAATAATTGTCCGTCTGATCTATGAATTAGGTATCCGCAGCCGTCGGATGAAATATCTCATAAGAGTCCTTGCCATTTTCTATACTAATTAGGCACTTCCTAAAAATTCCCACGTTAATCAGTAATTAGGAACCGTTAATCTGGTGGGGCCGAATTATGACGGTCTTGATTAATCCATGTAATCTGCTAAAAGGAGGATGCTAAAAAGTTAAAATAATTGTCCGTCTGATCTGTGAATTAGGTATCCGCAGCCGTCGGATGAAATATCTCATAAGAGTCCTTGCCATCTATCCCATGCACATGATTTTTCCACCATTGGCTGCTTAAAAAACTGTTTTGCAGCCTCTAGAATCCCCAACTCATCTGCCGCATCATGTGAGAAGAAGAGGAACGCATCTGATGCATCTAGCGTTCCATCTGCTGGCTGCAATCCATGTAAGGCTCACCTAAATCTCAATTCAATCCTTCTATGGTCAATCTCTTTCCAATCCCTAATGTCTATTCTAGCCACGTTCTTCTATGAATCCCAATCCAATCTCTCCCCAAACCCTACTGTCCATGCTCGCCACGTTCTTCACATAGATTTGCCGCTTTCAGGGAGGAAAGCAACCAATCCTGCTGCAAGTCAGCAATGACGTATGGCTGTGCCACATCTCCTCGAGTTAATGCGTCCACGAAGAGAAGCACAGATCCTACAGCAAAGACCTAATTAGTACTTCAGTATGTGAGTTGAGGAATCACAATGGGCAGGCAAGGCGGCTACACGGCGGATCACACCCCAAACCCTATATGAGTTCATCCGTCAATTTTCATGTGATGAAGGCAAGTAACCATGCATCATTAATTCTGTCCTTCGTTCTCCACCCTGACGTATTTATACAAGCGCCCGCAGTAAATTTGCTTGGTCCATGACGTCTCAGCAACAATTTCTTTTTGGTTTTGTACATATAGTGCATAGGTCGTGACCAGATTGTGCGTACTAGATAGTGAAAGAGAAGGAGAATCAGCCAGCTAAGGGGATCTGCATCACGTTTGGAGCCAACCTGCTGTAAGCTAGGTAATTAGCGTTCTCTACATCTAAAAATTGACCATCGTCGGCCAGTTAATTTTCATGTTTATAGATGCTTTATTTTCATAAGGAAATGATTTATATGTTGTATATTTTTATTCTAATATGATAAATATCAGATTATCGGCATGCTAAGCAGATTATTTGTATGTCCTTTTCTAAAAAAGATTATTTGTATGTCCATGATTAAGAAAAATGTGTGATGCCTTGACATCAAATATTTTCCTGTACTTTTGACCTTCTGAACATTTTGGATTTCTCAAAATCATGTCAAATAATGTATATTGTATTTTCTTCGTGGATTTGTGAGACTTTAGTACTGTTGCATCTGCAAAAGTTTAGATAGATATAAGGCGTGTCGAGTTATACATGTTACTGTTTACATGGTTCATTTGTTGTATTTGGCAACAGATCTAGATATATGATGAGGAATTTTCATATATTCAGATGGAATTTCAGCCCAGTTAGATTTGAGGCAAAGGATGACGTAGCATGTCGGGACAAGAGAACTTATCCACGCGCAGTTGTGTAAAGGGAGGCACAATGAAGTCTCCGTATATTTCTAACGGAACATGCTCTAAGCTGCACCCTATTTTTGGACAAGCTGCGGCCCATCCTATGGGACGTCTTCAGTTAGTTGCTGAGCACGCCTGATCAAAACAGGGTTGATTAGCTCTCTACATTCCGATCAATATGCATCATGTGTTATTGGCGATGCTGACAATTAGCTCGATGATCTCGGCTCATGTAGTGGTGTCCCTGATGGTGGTTATATGTTGACATGGCAGCTGCCGGATCTAACCATCAGGCTTGCTTGCCGAAGATATGCCCATGTACAGTGACAGGCCAATTGACCGTTTTAGTCAATGTGTACCGGCAGTTATGATGCTCCATATAGCTGCAGCTCGCAGGGTTTGATGGTTTGTCCACCTCGCCAAAGATGCAGCCTTTGCTGTATGTTGAGTTTCAATGTATGTCTGTTCTTTCTTCATATGGCAAATCGCCGTCATTGAGTTGATTTTCTTGACAGCAAGAAATTGCAGTTTATCCCGAAATTACTCATCTGCCCTCATGCAAAAAACATCATTTCCTTTTTAAGATAACAGGAAATACCTTTACAGATTATTATGGCCATAATAAACATGCGGCTATTTGGTGAGCTGATGTATTAGTGTGGCTACTCAAAATTAGTGTGGTGCGTGCACAAAATCTTGAATGTCATGCTACATCTACATCACACACTATATGCTATTACTTAATTAGTACAGGTGATGCAATCTCAAACATTGTATTAATTATGAGGCGAAGCACTGAAGGAGGCAACAATTAAAAAAGTGTGGTTTGAAGCAAATAGAAAATCCAGCTGCCCACGATTGATGTCATTTATATGTGTAGAATACAGTCTTAGACAAATATATAATCCATCAAGATCAGTGAAAGGTTAGCTTAAGGACAATGGATTTTTTTCACCACGCAGACAATCGCCCACTCAAAGTCATCCTCTATCTATTAGGCCGCTGAACTCTTGATGATCTACAATCTACGTTTTGTTAGTTTGGTAATTCTTTTCCAGCATAAGAGTCAACTGTTCGCAGGAAAAACACTGTATTTCTTATCGTCGTGCAAAAAGAATTGTTATCTTGTCAAAATAATGAATTATGATTATTACTTTCATGCAAAAAGAATTGTTAACAAGAAGTCTTAAATTTTTTTTAAAGAAGTCTTCAATATTGCAGGCCAGCCTTTTGTTTCACTAGGCCTAACTGTATTCCTCTAGCAAACACGTGATGTTTTTCTTCTATGCTTATCAAGTTTTACAGGTCATTCCATTGTCATCATAATTTGTACTAAGAATCAGCTTCGTGCTCTATATATATCTGCAATCCACACATGACTGAATCTCTACAGTAGAGTTGTGTCAGCTACATGGACAATGAAACATAGGTCAGCTACTTTGATGGGTACTTGAGGCTCAAGCTATATATCCTTTTCCATGTCCCACCATGTTAGTTAACAGGATTAATCATGTTTTCGACGTAAAGTATTTTGATGATGCCTTCTATTTCCTCTACATATGTGCTAAATCTTGGATTATCTAGATTGAATATCTTATCATTATCTCATAATTAAATGAACATATGATGCCTAGACTCTGAATATAATCATATGCTTATGTCACTTAACGTAGAAAGACTTCCCATATTTTTCAGAACAATATGAAATAGAGTGTATAATTCGTTCTTGATCTTTCTGGCCAAACCTGAAATGTTGAGGGAAGATCCAGAGTACATGGGGATCAGTAGTTGTTGCCTACAATCCTATCTCTTATCTGTACAAATTCCGAAAGCTTTTGTTAATTTTGTGTTGAGTGTATTCCTTGCAGATAGGCTGTCAATGATCATGCATGCTAATAACTTTGGAATGCTGAGATTTGTTTAGATGTTTCCTTTGGATTGCTCAAATAGAATAGTGCTCATCTTACTTACTGTTGTTGGTAAATAAACCCAGAAGTTTGTTGTCCTGGCTCAATTTATAGGATGTCTATGGAAAGGGAGATGAAGTCGTCATGATAATTACTATTCAGTTCAGGTATATAGATTGACTCTTCATGTAATTCTGTCTACTGTTTTCATAGTAACGACATAATGATGCACATGAATTTCACGATTTAGCTTAATATAAAAGAGGACATCTCAGTTTTTTTGCTACTCAACTATGATATTAGTATGCTCATAACAGAGAATATGTCACAACCATTCATTTCCTTTTTCTGTTTCATATATTTTTTCTATGGGAAAGATTTTATTCAGCTCTAAACCTTATGTATTTACTTACAGGAGGCTCCTTCTTAGCATCCACGACCTTACAAGATTTTGGTACGAATTCTTTGGGCACCCAATTACAATTTATAGTTTCCAACACATTTTTGGTCACACCGTCAGTTCACCTATCCCCACCCTACTCTGCCTAGATATCTCTGAACCCTCTTGCTCTCCCACGTTGTGTCCAGCTGCACCTTATCTGCCACTAGCACCCATGATGCACCAGTCCTCCTCAATTGCACAACTTCATCGTTAAGGTGTCCTCCACTTAGCTAAGGTTCTCTACTTTCATAGCAGCCATGCCTGGGTGACAGATTACTATGAACACTGTTCTACTCTCAGGCTGATGATCTCCCCTCGGACTGATGATCCAGACTAGGCGTCATATCAACATCCTCAATCGTGGAATTCAGCTCAGCCAAGTTCTGTTTGTAATTAATATAATTCCCTCTTTGGATGAAGATGTCCTATTTTGTGTAGTTTAGTGACGTGCCATTCATACATGCTGCTCTTGACCTTTGAGTAATCCACTTCTTCTTATAATTTTCTGCACCTTTTTTTAGTTGTGTTCTTAAACGAATGGGGTGGTCAGCTTTGAGGTGGAGCACTTCATGTTTTCTGGCAATAGGAGCGCCCATGGATTATAAGCTAATATACAATTGGTACATTTTGTTTCAGGTACGTGATCATTGATTCGTATTTAATTGACACCTAAATCACGCTTTCCAGAACGGTCAAGGAAGTTTGAGATACTCAGTAGGATATTAAACCATAAGGACAACCTTTGGGTTGTTCCAATGCCATCATCTTTTGTTTCAGGTATGTGATCATTAATTCATTATGGTAAGTTCACATTTGTGAGTAGGGATATCAATGGTTCCCACAAGACTCAGCAATTGGCATATTTCATATGGATTCTAAATGGTCACGAGACCCTAATAGGTGAATCTCTCTGTAAAAGTTTTGCCTTATCATTGAGAAGTTCATTTCACTAAGAACAACCTCTTAGGTTATACCTAGCAATTTTTGTAAATGGTTTTTAAACTGTAATGTCTTACTACCTACACTTTAAATTTCTAAATGCTTTTGCATACTAGCCCGTGCAAACGCACGGGCCAACGACTAGTAACTATAACCAATGGTTGAGATTAAGTATGTACTTTATGAGGTGAGAGGAGCCATGTTAAAAGAGCTCGAAAATAACATGTGTCATTCAAAGTGGAATGTGTTAACTAGCTAAGAACATGTAACATTGTCCTTTAATTATGTCATCAACAACGTTCTTTCATTTGACTACATATTAACAAACTTAGGTCAACATCGAAGCAAGAGGACAAACACCTGGTCACCGCCATTGTCGCATGTTGTGACGGAACTCATTGTCATGTTCCATTGTCCAGCTTAGGATGGAATGAACCAACTCCTCAAAAGCATATTCCTATGTGCAACCTACTGAACATGTCAGCTCATGTTTTAGAGAGATGAATCTCCATAGATATAATCATCGTGTCCAACGTATTCTGAAGGCTTCCAAATCCTACAATGTGTGTGCTCTACCTCCACAACAAGGTACCCGAGGCATTCCTTGGATTTGGATACCTCTACCCTTTTAAAATATGCTATGCTACTTTTTCAAGGTAAATAGTTGTCTCAGTTTGGTTGCAAATTCCCTGGCATATTTATAGCATTACAACACTCTAGCAGCACAATGTGGTACTAAATGTGTGAAAAAGAAGTTATTTCATGGAGTTATTTCACACAAAAAAGGAACTTATGTTCCTTTGTCTTAAGAGGGCATTCATGGAGTTGATACTTGAAGATACATACACTCCTGCACATTTTCATGCAATTGTATGAGTGCTCGGGGACCTGCTGGGCATGCCTATTTTATTTTCAGAACCGTCTTTGCCGAGTTAACTTCTCAAGCCAATAATCTCTTGAACAACCCCGGGTGTAAGAATAAGATGTATGTTCACTCCTCAACCAGTCGACATCTCTCACCTTCAGAATTTTTTGTTCATAGTTGTTCCTACATATATTTTCGAGAATTATTTTTGTTCCAATACTCCTATTTTTTTAGAGAGTACGCAAATTGTATACCTTTTATTTATAGAAGAAACCAAGGATGATTTACAAGATAGCTGTCAATTACAAAACAACCATAGGAAACACAACTCCTCCTCTCTACAAACTACTACTCACATAATGTAGCTACTCCAGAGTTTCCTGCTAACTTCAAAAGTTTGAGATCGTCAATGATCATTTTGGTAAGTTGGTCACATTCCTTTGAAGGTTAGTATTTTAAAACACTCTAGCATTCCTTTGCTTCCACAAGCCCTAACGGGTAAACATAACTAGAGAATCAAACCCCTTCCTTTTGAACTGCCTTTTGCCAGTCAATATTAAACAACCTTTTGTGTTGTGTCTCACTTGAACATGTCGATGTTATTATAGCTTCACGAGTTTATGTTAGGTCTTTGATTCGCTCATTTGTACGCTTAGCCAATTGAATTGGCATCACAGAATGTTTGATGTAGAAGAGGGAGGAATGATCCTGCAGCATAATTGTTTTAGTAAATGTTGCACCAGTGTTGAGCATGAAAACTCCCGTTGCACCAAGAGTAGAACATAGCAAGAATGATTGACTGAAAAGCGTAAATACCGTGTGCATCGTTGTACTCTTAGACTGCTGATGGAAAGAACATGGCAAGAAGCTATGTCAATTCTCCCAACTGTCATGGCATAGAATCCTAGCTACGGTGTTTATAGGGGATGCAAATAGGCATGCTAGTATATCTTAGGGCAGCAAGAGCAAAAGCAAAATTATTGTACAACCATGCTCACCTCAAATCAACGGTACTTTCAAGCAAGGTCGGTGAGATCTTTAGTCTTGCAAAATGATGATGTTCGAAAAAGAAAACGTTTTTAGTCATAGCAAAAATTGGTAGCTTATATTTCCCCCACAACCTAGACATGCCCATAATGAAGTTGACATAGAAAAAATCGATCAAAAGAATAGAATACCAATTAGATCCGACCTCTACAACATGATATCAAGAGTTATGTAACCCTTCTAGGATGCACATTTGTAAATTATCAAAAAAGGGCGCAATGATGATTCACACCAAGCAGTCATGAGAACCACTCTCGGCAACACCAGGACCATGAGAATGCACTAGTGCAAAATCGGCCTTTGGTCCCGGTTCGTAAGGACCTTTAGTGCCAGTTCTGCAACCGGCACTAGAGGG
>NC_041390.1:586280831-586303847 GCF_002162155.2 Triticum dicoccoides
TGACCCCAAACGGACGTCCGGTTTGGCCGGATTTTGTCCCTTTTGGGCGGTAATGGGTTCGCCCATGTCCGCGTCTGTCCGATGGGTCGTGGGTGCGCCCACGGCGCGGCCGCACCCCAAATCTTGTCCGTGTTGGACGTGATTAAAAAAACATAAAAACTTAAATAAAATGACTTCAAAAAGTAAATAAACGCAGTTAAAAAATTTAAAACTTAAGTTAGGGTCATGGCCACAAAACGGCCCAATTTCACGTACAACTTAACGTCCCAGTGCCATAATCTATTTATATATGAAAAGTAAATGATGGGCTAACCACAGTAAAGATAATCAGGTATAAATTACCACAAAAATTAGAAATATCCAACCATTCATTTAATAGATAAATTTTCTATAGCCATTGGATTATTTAACTGGGAAATTACCCACCATTGCCATTACAATGGATTAACGTGCCCTTCCCTTTACTTCGTTTTTCCTAAAAGAAAACAATCTGATGGACGGTCAATTAATTAGATCCAATACCTAGAAGCTACGTATGGACTTAAAGAAACCTACCATATGCCACGCTTCCTCCATCCCAGCCTAAAAGAAATCCTTCAATTAATCCCAGCCAATCAATTTCATTAATCTATTTCCAGAAATCCTCACGTGATTCCTTTACATGCCCAGGGAAACAAATCTCTACAAACAACAAATGGAAACACTATGTTAGGAAGTAAAAAGAAACATATCGCGAAGATTGATGGCGTATTGGCCTCGAGGTTGATTGATGTACATATAGGAGAGAAGAAACCCTATGTTAGGAAGTAAAAAAGAAACATATCGCCAAGATTGATGGCGTATTGGCCTCGAGGTTGATTGATGTACATATAGGAGAGAAGATGGCGCTGACTGATGATCAAATCATCAAATTCGTAGCCACCAGATTTAAGTGGATTGGCTTGGCAGATTGATTGACATACGAGAAAAGATTGCGCTCACAGTCGAGGAAATCGTCAACTCATCGTCACCGAATCTCCCATAGGTATAGCTGCAGGACCTTTTGTTTATTCTTTATCTACAACAAATTGATAAAGGAATTGTCGGGCAATAAGCCACGGCTCGGACGGGTCAGGCGCGGTGCGCGTATGTGCGTGCGGTGGCCGCGTCGGGTCCGACAGTGGCGGGCTCGGGCGTGCGTACGTGCGCATGTCCGAGGGCGTGTGTGTGCGTGCGTTCATGGGTTGTTAGCGAGTAGTCGGGGAGACCGCGTCGAGCGCTAGGAGTGGCCGTGGCGATAGTGTTGGAGTGCGTCGTGTGCGCGAGCCGTAGCGTAGGGAGTGGGAGGTGGGTGCGTCGGTGCGCGGCCCAGCGTGTCTGAGCGCGCGGGTATAAGATCCCCCATGCCTGTGTACTCGTTGCCCAGTTTGAGTTCGAGCTCAAAGAGAAAAACAGAGAAACCGTACGTGCGGTGAAGGTGTTTGTGCGCCTGAAAAATTTTCTGTGTTCATCCTCTACCCCTCCGACCTTGTCTCCGGTGATCACCGGCATCGGGGGGTTCCATTTTTGCACCAACATTTGGCATCAGAGCGAGGTGTGAGAGAGGGAGGTCGCGGCCATGGCGCTCGTCCCGTACGCCGGAGGATCAGGGAGCTCGGTGTCGCAGCCGGTACCCGTGCTCACAGGGGAGAACTACACCACCTGGGCCATCAAGGTGGAGGCCGACCTGGACGCCGCCGGGCTCTGGGAGGCGGTGGTGCCGCCGGAGGACGCAGCGTCGGCGGTGATCGCCAATAAGGATAAGCCTGCCCGGGCTTATCTGCTGCGGGCGCTTGCCGACGACCTGCTGCTGCAGGTGGCTGCGAAGAAGACGGCGGCGGAGATCTAGGCGAGTCTCAAGACTCGTTTCGTCGGCGCGGACCGGGTCAGGGCGGCGCGACTGGGTACGCTACGCGACGAATTCGAGCGCCTCCGCATGAAGGACGGCGAGACGTTGGACAACTACGCTGGGAGGATCGGGGCCATGGCGGCTCGCTACGCCGGGCTCGAAGCGACACTTGACGACACGGCGATGGTCAAGAAGGTGCTGGACATGGTGCCGGATCGCATGTACGCGGCGGTGGCGGGCATTGAACAATTCTGCACCGTGGAGACCATGCCGTTCGAGGAGGCGCTCGGCCGTCTCAAAGCGTTTGAGGAGCGTCTGCGGCGGCGCGGGCGGGCCGACGGCGAGCCGGCGGATGGCCAGCTCATGCTCACGGCAGAGCAGTGGCGTGCCAAGGAGCGCCAACATCGTGGTACACGGGACGACGACGGTCGGAGCAGCGAGGCGTCGGGCAGCGGAGGAGGACGGCGAGGTCGCTGCTACAACTGCAGCCAGAGGGGGCATTTCAAGCGCGACTGCACCCAGCCGAAGAAGGTGGGAGCGGCGGCGGAGCAGGCACTGCTGGCGGATGCCGGCATGGAGAACGACGGCCTGCTGTAGGCCGTGGCTTAGGAGGTGATATGTCGGGCAATAAGCCACGGCTAGGACGGGTCAGGCGCGGTGCGCGTATGTGCGTGCGGTGGCCGCGTCGGGTCCGACAGTGGTGGGCTCGGGCGTGCGTACATGCGCGTGTCCGAGGGCGTGTGTGTGCGTGCGTTCATGGGTTGTTAGCGAGTAGTCGGGGAGACCGCGTCGAGCGCTAGGAGTGGCCGTGGCGATAGCGTTGGAGCGCGTCGTGTGCGCGAGCCGTAGCGTAGGGAGTGGGAGGTGGGTGTGTCGGTGCGCGGCCCAGCGTGTCTGAGCGCGCGGGTATAAGATCCCCCATGCCTGTATACTCGTTGCGCAGTTTGAGTTCGAGCTCAAAGAGAAAAACAAAGAAACCGTACGTGCGGTGAAGGTGTTTGTGTGCCTGAAAATTTTCTGTGTTCATCCTCTACCCCTCCGACCTTGTCTCCGGTGATCACCGGCGTCGGGGGGTTCCATTTTTGCACCAACAGGAATGGCTGACGAGCAACAACGCCTAAAAGCCAAGCCCATGGATAATGCACTGATGGGAAATTACACGATGATCTTTCAAGTAACCAGGGCACCGGCTCATGTGTACAGGTACAGATGCACGTAATCATCCATTAATTCATTTGACCTTTAATCATTGGTTAGTGTCCGATCGTTTTATTAATCGACCTGATTGTTTATATGACAATATTCCCCGTTGCTTCGATCCCAGGAGGTTGTGTTGTCGGGTCATCAATGTGTGGCTGGCCTCCAGATGAAACTTTTACAGACGTTGCACCCCTACTGCTGTATCTTTTTGGCAGTAGCTGGCTGGAAAACGTAGGCTAGAGAGCTACCACAACAGATTATCACTCAGCTTGCAAAAACTCATTTGTGATCGTGTATAGGTCTTCTAAATGTGACCTTGAAGAAGCATGATCATCCGAGCTGCTTGTATGCAGACATCCATATATATTTGGTTAGCAGCAAGCAATTATTATCTCGATAAATAGTTGTGTTTACAATTTTTGTGTTGGTCTGTACAATTTATAGTGAAATACAACCATATTTCTTATATGGTTCATGAAGCGAATTCTATGATTCAGCCCCAAGGCACTGAGGAGAGGGAAAAAAACAGATACAACTATCATACATGATTGAACACAGCTGATATCACATATATCACATGGTAGTCAGACATATGCATGACAGGACACAGTGATATCATGCTTATACACTTTGCGTATATATACAGTTCTAAAGGGTAATATAGAATGTCTTTGATGTCTGCAAAATAATCATTGCACATCCGTCCTTTTTAGATCTATTTACATCTTACATGCATGATTGCTTTTAATATCGTCTTACACTTTGTCCATTTACGTTTTTGTTGTCCTTCAAAAAAGCCCGTACAATGCTTTTAAAAGTTCAGGTTCGCTCCTAAAAATACATGTAAATCGACCTTTTTTTGAAGGTATTCTGTCTTATTAGGCATACTTTTATTCCATTAATTCATACTTTGCATTTACAAATGACAAGAGTTATAGTTCAACCTTACTACACTACAACGTTTCAGCCTTCCATGTGGTGACTGACTATATTTTGTTTTATTCCTCTGCCGCTGGCAATGATGGAAAATAGTGGGTTATTTCCCAATTTGACTATCCACCAAAAAAAGGGTTGTTTGGTGAGTATCTTATTCCCATCTAGAAGCTCACGTTATTTGTTCTCTCTTGACTACTGTTCAGATCAAACATGCTGCAAAAGTTTTGGCAACCATGGGAGCATATGTTACCTCTTCACAAAGAAATAGTTTCGTGCATCCTGATCCTATATACTATTAGTTCTCAAATTTTACCAACATCGTTGGGGTAACACTTTGAAAAACAATTACATAATATTTCATAGAGAATTTATTATGAATATCGGGCGGTCTTCCACAATTCGGGTAAAATGCACCCGCATATTTCCAATGTGTAGTCATGCATTGGTGATTCAAATGTTTTGTTTATAATCAGGCTACAATCTAGAACGACACATCATTTCCAATGTGTATTCACATAAATGAGAAATGAACCTATTGAAGTCCAACATTGGGTGCTTGGCTTGCTGAAGTATTTCTTAATGTTGGACAATGTCAGATAAATAATTTCTTCGACTGAACTAATCTTATTATATTTTATTTGCCATTTTTATTATCTCTAATTAGCATTTAAAACATATTATTGGCTTCATGTTCATCCTGCCAATAATGTGGAGGGGGTGAAACCGGTTAGTAAATACATATTTTAGGTGAAGTTGCAACACACTCGGGTATTGGAGGCATTTTTCATTATTAATAAGTTAGGAGAAGTGTACAAATGTTTTTAATATGTCCTTTTTGCTCGATAGAAGGAACTATAGCATGATCTTTGCTTAAGGATGCATAATGCGTCTAAAAGAAAGATAATGTGAAATATCATCAAGGCGTTCAACCATTTTTTCCTTAAAACAAAGAGGATATTCTACTATGTAGTAACTCTCTATTTTGCTGTCCCCAAAGTAGATAATATGATACAAATAGAATTTACACAATGCGACTGATCATGAAAAACAGGGTCATACGACATGCATAATTAGTAGGTAGTGATAAATGCATAACACATATATTTATATACCAATAAAAATAAATCATACCTAAGACAAAACTATATTAGGAAAAGTATTATATTTGTTATGCCATCACATAAGGTTTTAGTTTTTGTGTAGAAAAAACACATAATATGTTCTTATTGTTGAATTTACAAAATTCTAGCCCGCGCATCGAGCGGGCCACTTTGCTAGTTAAACATAAAAAAGAAAATAAAAACGGCCGCCGCCCGCGCGCTCCTGCCCGTGCCCGTCGATGCTGTCGCTGTCGCCGTCTTCAGTGGCCGCCGGTGTCGTCGTCGTCGCTGACGAGGTCGACGTAGGCCGGCGACATCCAGAGGTGGGCCGGCGGTGCATGGTAGACGGGGGCGGGCTGGATGGCGGGAGGTGCATGCACCACCTCCTCCGGTGGCGACGCCTCCCGCTCCGGTGACCGCGGCGGAGTGATGCACCAGTTCACTCCCACGGCGGCGGCCATCTCCGGAGTAGTGCACAACCAGCCCCACCCCTGGTCCAACAGGCCCGGGTGGAACGCGGCCACCGGCTCCTCCTCCATCGCCTCCTCCGCGGCCACCATCTCCAGCTTGGGGATGGCTACCTCGCCGACGGCTGAGCGGGCCATCATCACCTCGAGGCCCTCCCATTGGCGCTCATCGTGCGTGCACATGGAGTCCTCCATGACACGTGCCATGAGACGGGCCTGCTCCTCCGCTGTCATGCGAGGAGGTGGTGGTGGCAATGGAGATGGCAAAGGCGATGGCGTGGGCATGAGGCGCGCACCCGCCTGCACCCGCGCTCATGGGGAGCAGCCGCTCGGCGCTCTGGACGTGGCCGCCGCGGCCCCGTCGACGTGCCGGCGAAGAAGGACGCCCGCCGTCTGTCGTGCTCATTGCGGAACCAAGTGTCCCACAACGGCGAGTCAGGGGCGTACCTCTCGTCGTAGTAGAGGTCGTATGGGAGGAGGCGGTGGCAGCGCTCGATCTCCTCACGGTGCGTACGGCCGCTCATCGGGACCGGTGGGATCGGCACGCGGTCGGCCGACAGGTGCCACTTGTTGGGGAGGTGGGCATCGCACCAGGGGAGCGGCGTCCTCGTCTCCTAGTAACGACGGCACACACTAGCGCGGATGTAGTGCCGGTCGCGCTCGCCGGCGGATATGGGGGCAATGGAGAACGCGGGCGGCGCGGGGGCCCGGTGTGGTGGTGATGCGGGCTCCTCCTTCTTCATGGAGCCGGCGCGGCGCCCTGACGAGGAGACAGCCTCGCGGTCGTGCTTCCCTTGCGGCCTGGGTTCCAGAAGCCCATGGCTTCGAGGTGGCCGGCCGGCGAGCTCGAGGACGGGGGAGGGCTAGGGTTTCGCGCTGTCGGGTTTCGAGGAGGCCGCGGGATGGAGTGGGGCAGTGTGGACAACGACGGGTCCACGGGTTCCCCATTTAAGAAGGATGACGGCGACCTCCATTGCGCCGATGACAGGTGGGTCCGGCCGCCCGTGCGCATTGATGTTGGCGGGTGGGAGGTAGGTGGCCGCCCTGCCATGCGGCCAGACACGAACAAGCGGCGCGTTCGTTCAGTGTCCGCGGCGACCCAAACCCGGCGCAAGTTTGCGCTCGAAATGTGTCGGCCCAGACACAAAACGGACCAGATGGGTCCGGGCCGTCGCGCGCTGGGCCGTCTGGTTTGTCCGGTTTACCCCAAACGGACGGCGGCGGACAGGATGGGGTCGCGCGGTGGAGTTGGCCTTAGTGCCAGTTCGTCACAACCGGGACCAAAGGCCCACCACATGGCACGATCCCGCGCCAGGGGGGCTGGGGGCCTTTATTCCCGGTTGGTTACACCAACCGGTGAAGGAAATATGCCCTAGAGGCAATAATAAAGTTATTATTTATTTCCTTATTTCATGATAAATGTTTATTATTCATGCTAAAATTGTATTAACCGGGAACTTAGTACATGTGTGAATACATAGACAAAACAAAGTGTCCCTCGTATGCCTCTACTTGACTAGCTCATTTATCAAAGATGGTTATGTTTCCTAAACGTAGACATGTGTTTTCATTTGATGAATGGTATCACATCATTAGGAGAATGATGTGATGGACAAGACCCATTCGTTATCTTAGTATTATGATCGTTACAGTTTCATTGCTACTGCTTCCTTCATGACTTATACATGTTCCTCGGACTATGCGATTATGCAACTCCCGAATATTGGAGGAACACTTAGTGTGCTATCAAACGTCACAACGTAAATGGGCGATTATAAAGATGCTCTACAGGTGTCTCTGAAGGTGTTTGTTGGGTTGGCATAGATCGAGATTAGGATTTGTCACTCCGTGTTTCGGAGAGGTATCTCTGGGCCCTCTCGGTAATGCTCATCACTATAAGCCTTGCAAGCAACGTGACTAATGAGTTAGTTGCGGGATGAAGTATTATGGAACGAGTAAAGAGACTTGCCGGTAACGAGATTGAACTAGATATGATGATACCGACGATTGAATCTCGGGCAAGTAACATACCGATGACAAAGGGAACAACGTATGTTGTTATGAGGTTTGCCCGATAAAGATCTTCGTAGAATATGTAGGAGCCAATATGAGCATCCAGGTTTCGCTATTGGTTATTGACTGGAGATGTGTCTCGGTCATGTCTACATAGTTCTCGAACTTGTAGGGTCCGCACGCTTAACGTTCGATGATGATTTGTATTATGAGTTATGTGTTTTGATGACCGAAGTTTGTTCGGTGTCCCGGATGAGATCACGGACGCGACGAGGAGTCTCGAAATGGTCGATACATAAAGATTGATATATTGGACGATGTTATTTGGTCACCGGATGAGTTCCAAGAGGTACCGGATAAATATCGGAGTGCCGGAGGGTTATCGGAATCCCCCGGGGGAACTAATGGACCTCTATGGGCCTTAGTGGGAACAGAGGAAGGGCCAAGAGGGGTTGGCTGCGCCCCCCCTTGGGTCCGAATTGGACGAGGGAAGGGGGCGGCGCTCCCCTTTCCTTCCCTTCCCCCTCTTCCTTCCTTCTTCCCCCTCTTCCTTAGGTGTAAACCTACTAGGACTTAGAGTCCTAGTAGGATTCCCCTCTGTTGGCGCGCCCTAGAAGGGCCGGCCGGCCTCCCCTCCCATCCTTTATATACGGGGGGGGGGCACCCTAGAACACACAAGTTTCTCTTAACCGTGTGCGGTGCCCCCTCCACAGTTACACACCTCGATCATACCATCATAGTGCTTAGGCGAAGCCCTGTGCCGGTAACATCATCATCACCGTCGCCACGCTGTCGTGCTGACGGAACTCTCCCTCGACCTCAACTGGATCAAGAGTTCGTGTGACATCATCGAGCTGAACGTGTGTTGAACGCCGAGGTGCCGTACTAAACGCTTCCGCTTTCGGTCTACGAGGGTACGTGGACACACTCTCCCCGCTCGTTGCTATGCTTCTTCTAGATAGATCTTGCATGATCGTAGGAATTGTTTTGAAATATTACGTTCCCCAACAGTGGTATTAGAGCCAGGTCTATGCATAGATGTTATATGCACAAGTAGAATACAAAGAGTTGTGGGCGATAATAGTCATACTGCTTACCAGCAACGTCTTACTATGATTCGGCGGTATTGTTGGATGAAGCGGCCCGGACCAACATTACATGACCACGTTCATGAGGATGGTTCTACCGATGTGCTTCGCACACAGGTGGCTAGCGGGTGTCAGTTTCTCCAACTTTAGTTGAATCGAGTTTGACTACGCCCGGTCCTTGTTGAAGGTAAAACAACACACTTGATGAAAAATTGTTGTGGTTTTGATGCGTAGGTAAGAACAGTTCTTGCTAAGCCCGTAGCAGACACGTAAAACTTGCAACAACAAAGTGGAGGACGTCTAACTTGTTTTTGCAGGGCTTGCTGTGATGTGATATGGTCAAGACACTACTAGGAAAAGGCATGCTAGCGGCGCACCAGTTTTGCCTTCTAATGGCGCACTACTGGTGCGCCACTGGCATCACGCCATTAGAATTAAATTCTAATGGCGCACGTCTGGTGCGCCATTAGTATCTGGTGTTCTAATGGCGCACCGCGTAGTGCGCCATTAGTATAGCCTTCAGTGCGCCATTAGAATGCCTCCCAAGGGGCCATATGTACCCCATGTGCTTTGGCATTCTAATGGCGCACCAGTGGGTGATGCGTCATTAGTGTGATTATCAGAGTGCGCCATTAGTGTCTTGTGTGGTGCGCCACTAGTATGAATATTAGGGATTTTTTTTTCATTTCTGATATTTTCACAGGTTACAAAATATTAGAGATAACATACAACACAGATCTGCTTAGCTTACATACAGGGGGCCATATGTAACGATGTTACCCGCGTCCACCAGATCATATCCAACACACAAGTTTCATCATATATACATACATAGCCAACACATAGTTCCATCGTTACATATTACAAAAGTTTCACAATGTTCATTCAACACCGTTATCCATCAATTCACAAAAGTTTCACATTGATACAAAATATAAACACAAATGGAAAAGAAGCACTCCATCCATGCAAGCTTTTGTGAATTAAATCAAATCTGCAAAATGATAAACAAGAAGTTAGAAGAAGAAGAAGAAGAAGAAGAGAATAAGAGAATAAGAAGAAGAAGACTAGAAGAAGAATAAGAAGAATAATAAGAAGAATAAGAAGAAGACTATAAGCTTATTATGTAAACTTGATCATTTTGTGCTAACATAAGTAATTTTGGAGCTAACCTATAGGAAACTAAGCATATAAGCTCTAAGTTAGCATATTAGAGCCAACTTAGGTAAAATGAAGCTAACCTATGTCATTTTGGATAAGAAGAATAAGAAGAAGACTATAAGCTTATTATGTAAACTTGATCATTTTGTGCTAACATAAGTTATTTTGGAGCTAACCTATAGGAAACTAAGCATATAAGCTCTAAGTTAGCATATTAGAGCCAACTTAGGTAAAATGAAGCTAACATATGTCATTTTGGAAAAGAAGAAGATTAAGAAGAAGACTATAAGCTTATTATGTAAACTTGATCATTTTGTGCTAACATAAGTAATTTTGGAGCTAACCTATAGGAAACTAAGCATATTAGAGATAACATAGGTAACTAAGTATATATATATCATTTTGGAGATCTGACATACCTGACATAGTTCAGTTCTCATTGTTCTTCTCCTTCTCCTTCCTCAGCCTGATGCGCCAAGAGCAGCGAGGCGGTGGAGGCAGCTGTGGGATGTAGTCTTCTACCACAATTGGCGTGGTCATGTCGCCCAGCTGTGGGATCGCCGGCACCATCACCGGTGCGTGGTAATTGTCAGGCACCACCACCATCGCGAGGCCACCCTCAGCCACCACCATCTCTTGCCCATGGTCAACCACCACCATCTCTTGCCCATGGTCAGCCACCACCATCTCTTGCACCTGGTCAGCCACCACCATCTCTTGCCCTTGGTCAGCCACCACCAGCGCTAGGTCATCCTCAGCCTGATGACATCGTCATCCTGCAGCTCCTCATCCCCACTCTGCTCCTCTTCTCCCCCACTCCAGTCCGGATCATCCTTCTTGTTGTCTTCGCTGCTGCCAGAATCGCTGCTGCTTTCGCTAAGGCCAGAATCGCTGTTGCTTTTGCTACAGCCATAATCGCTGCTACTTTGGCTGTAGCCAGTGTCGCTGCTGCTGCTCCCATTGCCTATCCAAATGCAACAATGACCGTTAACAATCGATGTGAGACAAAGCCAAATGTAGAAGAATAAGAAGAGGCGGAATGCACTGGCATTTTCGTCTTCAGCGTAGCGCATGCGACACATAGTCGTGTTGAAAACCTTCACGATGAGCATTGTGGTGTCATCGTCGTACCTCAAGAGAAGAAAGTACCCGATCCGCAGGTCGTAGGCACTGTAGAACTTCTCCCAGCCACGGCACAGGTACATGTGGCCCTCCTCGATCACCAACTCCACGTCCCACAGCCTGCGAACCCCGCTGCCGGCCTGTCGGAGCTTCACATTATCTGGCGGATCTTCACCCAGCATCTTCATAAAAGCGTCAGGCGGCCTCTACAATTTGGGACAAGGAGTGATGTAGCAAACAACAGAGTTATCAGAATGAGATGGGTGAAGGGGAGATCTCTCGTTTTATATACCTGCCTCGTGGCTGATACTAAAGAAGAAAGTATGATAGTGAAGAACTCGAAAGCATCCAACTCGTACTTCGGTGAGGCAGAGCGGCGGTGGTTGCTTCCCCCCATCTTTGATAAGCAGCAGAAGAGACCAATTAGTACCCTTACAACATTATCATACAACATTATAGCAGCATAAATTTTGAGCAGAAGATAATCAACATTAGTCGCAAGTACCCCATATGTCCTATTTTTAGCAAAGTCATGCTAAAATTCACGGAAAATTTCAGCATGACCTTTGCTGAAAATAGGACATATGGAGTACCCGAATTTGCCGGAACGGAAGTTAATCGACATTCCGGCAAACTCAAGGGCCTCTTGGGGTACCTGCAAATTCATCACGACACAATGGTCGGAGACAAAACCCAGCAACTTTACAAGTCTTTCACAGATTTGTTTGCAAGTTCTAATATGTAATAAAGATGAGCCTCAAGATACAACACATCAAGCATGGAAAACAAGTCAAACGTTTGAGATATCGAGTTTCAAGACATTATACTGCAATTCACTCATAAAGCCATGATTAAATGTGCATAACTACCACTGAGAAAATAATAGGTCTCATCTTCTCATGCATAAACTGCATATCCAGAAGGCACATAGCTAAAAAGGGTGAAAATTAC
This sequence comes from Triticum dicoccoides, assembly GCF_002162155.2. Taxonomy (NCBI): domain Eukaryota; kingdom Viridiplantae; phylum Streptophyta; class Magnoliopsida; order Poales; family Poaceae; genus Triticum; species Triticum dicoccoides. The sequence goes on from NC_041390.1 coordinate 586,292,737, forward strand.
ATGGACATTAACCTGTCCAGTTTTTCATTATGGGATTGCTAAACATCACACATAACAGTACCACCCAAACTTTGAGCTAGCATACAGAGAGAAATGCCATTTTTTGCAACATCAAAACTGAAAAATCAATACACTTTCTAGCATAAGACTAATCTTTTCACCAATGAGCCAAGAGAAAAAGGAATTAGCCTGTTGTTCTCAGACCTGGATTCTAGATGAATTCTATAAGCAAGTGAATCCAGAAATAAAATCATGTATTCTTTACCTTGGACTACCAAGGTCGAGACTTGCCACAACAAAGGGAGGAGTAGGTCTGGACAAAAGGAGACACGATGCCCAGATGAAGAACAAACCCACGACACGATGGCCAATCGGCCCTGCAAAATGAGGTGAACAGAGCAGCAGCAGCAGGTCAGCAAGATTTCTACAAGTAGACAACCTGGGATGACCAAAGAGAAGACTAGCAATTAGTCTGAAACTTTTATGCACAGGGAAGACTACCCTTAGTTATGTGGGGCTTCTAGGCACATCACTGAGTTTGTTCTAGCAAGCGACAGTTTTATGTGAGATATATGTGGTTCATAGCTGAATGTGATCATACTTCAAACTTTTAACTGTATGGGTGAGAAATCTGATGGTTGAACATCGATTGATTTTGGCAAAAATCAACGGCTAGTTGAATTGCTTAATTTCAGAATTGAAGCTAATCTCTCGGCTAACCGAATTGCTTACTGCTACTGTGGATGAAAGATTGCAGCAAAAGAGCAAGCAAGCAACTCAGCACAAAACAGATGCAACCTAACTAGTCTCATGGCAAGTACTTAGTACCAAGCAGCAACAACAAACAGGCACGACGCAGGGTACAAATTACTACAACAAATTTCCATGAACTGTACTGTCAGCAAAAAAACCCTGCTAGAATTACAACAACTACACTGAACCTATTTCAAAAAGATAGAAAATGAACACATAAAAAGAACACTACATATACTCATCTATTTTCCTCAGTTTTTTTTAAAAAGGGACCAAAAAATGGACAAACATGAACTGCAGCTACTGATATGGTCTACTACCAAACATAAACTGCAGAAAAAAGAAAAAGGAGAGGGAAGTGGTTAGGGTTCAAACCCAATACATTAGGTGTACCTAATACACATGGAGTACTAATTATTCATGTTTGCTAGGCACTACTCCCACAATTTTTTGAACCTAATTTGACCTAAATTCGAGAGGGATTTGACCTAAACCTAGCAAAAGAGAGAAGAAGAGGGCATGGCTGGGAGGGAGGAGAGGAGGAAGAGAGGAGAAGAGAGGCAGAGGGAGGAGGGTTACCTGACCATGATGAGGTGGTGGCCTGAGCGGAGACGACGGAGGGCGGAGACGACGAGCTTGGGGGAGGCGGGGATAGACGGCGGGGAGGTCGCATGCCTCCTCTCCTGGTGGACGTGGGGCCTCCTCTCCTGGTGGACGTGGGGTGGCTCCGAGGCGAGGAAGGCGGCGCTCGGGGGGAGGCGGGGCTCGGAGGGAGGCGGCGAAGGGGAGAGGGAGGCGGCGGGGGCGCGTGGGTGGCTGCAGCGAGGTTAGGTCGAGTGGGGGATCTGGCGAGGGAAGGAGAGAGGCCAGAGGGGAATAGGTGGAGTGGGGGGAGGGTTAGCAATGGCGCACCTCCCCCTAGTGCGCCATAAGTACGACGACAGCAATGGCGCACCTTCCCCCGGTTATATTCCACCTAACCGTATCCGAAACAGAACACACACACTAGCCCGACTGGTCAACACGCAGCACACACACTGGGAGGTCCTGGGTTCGATTTCGAGGCTCCCCAATTTTTGTTTTTATGTATTTTTTCTTTGCACATATCTTTTTATGCATGCGTCCAAATATAACATGTCACATATGCTAGATGCTCAGAATTTCATGTAGAAAAATAATATGCAGTTTATTGCCATGTTAACAATATTTAAAACGCTGTTTGATATTTATTTGTGTTTAAATATGTTCAAACTTGTTTAAATCATAACTAAATATCCATAGCTCCAAATTTGACAAACTTTATATGCTTTTGGGAGTAACATATATGCGGTGGGTCGGCGGCGGCGGTGGAGCGGGGGAGGGTGCAGTGGGTGCTCGGCGGCGGTGGAGCGGGACGGGGATCGAGATCGAGATGGAGGGGGATAGCGATCGAGATTTAAAAATATTCATCAAATTTGAAAATATTCATGAGTTCAAAAAGTGCCCATGTAATACAATTGAGATATGAAGACTACGATTTAAATACAATCGATCTTAGCTAGCAAGCTATCTGTTCACAATCTTCTTGCCTTCTTTTTTGCAAATGGAGTTCTTCTGTGGAACGGACGTCCTTTAGGTAGGGTGGTCCTGCTTCTTCTTGTGGTACGCTCAACAATAGATGGAATAAAGTGCTAGACACTGCAGAAAAGTACGGTGGCAGTCGCCACACAAAGAGCTATCCAAAGAGCAAGCTACTGCCTGAATTCGATGACGAGGCTTTAGAGCCTATACAGCCGAAAAATAAAATGGCCGATCAGCCGGATCGACCACCCCGTGGCTGCGATAGGGCGGCTAACGATGCCGCACATAAGTCAACACACGACCTATGCTACCTCTTGAGCACTATGTTGGATTTCCTCGAAGAGGAGAGGATGATGCAGCAAAGTAGCGTAAGTATTTCCCACAATTTTTGAGAACCAAGGTATCAATCCAGTAGGAGGCCACGCGCGAGTCCCTCGTACCTACACAAAACAAATAGCTCGACACAACCAACACAATTAGGGGTTGTCAATCCCTTCACGGTCACTTACGAGAGTGAGATCTGATAGAGATGATAGATAATATTTTTGGTATTTTTGATATAAAGATGCAAGGTAAAATAAAAGGCAAAGTAAAAAAGAAAAGTAATAATAAAGTGATTGAAGATTGATATGATGAGAATAGACCCGGGGGCCATAGATTTCACTAGTGGCTTCTCTCAAGAGCATAAGTATTTCTACGGTGGGTGAATAAATTACTGTTGAGCAATTGACAAAATTGAGCATAGTTATGAGAGTATCTAGGTATGATCATGTATATAGGCATCACGTCCGAGACAAGTAGACCGACTCCTGCCTGCATCTACTACTATTACTCCACTCATTGGCCGCTATCCAACATGCATCTAGAGTATTAAGTTCAAGAAAACAGAGTAACGCCTTAAGCAAGATGACATGATGTAGAGGGATAAATTCATGCAATATGATAAAAACCCCATCTTGTTATCCTCAATGGAAACAATACAATACATGCCTTGCTGCCCCTACTGTCACTGGGAAAGGACACCACAAGATTGAACCCAAAGTTAAGCACTTCTCCTATTGCAAGAAAAACCAATCTAGTAGGCCAAACCAAACAGATAATTCGAAGAGACTTGCAAAGATAACCAATCATACATAAAACAATTCAGAGAAGATTCAAATATTGCTCATAGATAATCTTGATCATAAACCCACAATTCATCGGTCTCAACAAACACACCGCAAAAAGAAGATTACATCGAATAGATCTCCACGAGAGAGGGGGGGAACATTATATTGAGATCCAAAAAGAGAGAAGAAGCCATCTAGCTACTAACTATGGACCCGAAGGTCTGAGGTAAACTACTCACACTTCACCGGAGGGGCTATGGTGATGATGTAGAAGCCCTCCGTGGTGGATTCCCCTTCCGGCGGAGCTCCGGAACAGGCCCCAAGATGGGATCTCGTTGGTACAGAAGGTTGCGGCGGTGGAATTAGGTTTTTGGCTCCGTATCTGATCGTTTGGGGGTACGTAGGTATATATAGGAGGAAGGAGTACGTCGGTGGAGCAAAGAGGGGCCCACGAGGCAGGGGGCGTGCCCTGGGGGGCGCCCTCCACCCTCGTGGCCGCCTCTGTCCTTTCTTGATGGAGGGTCCAAGTCTCCTGGATCATATTTGTTGAGAAAATCACGTTCCCGAAGGTTTCATTCCGTTTGGACTCCGTTTGGTATTCCGTTTCTTCGAAACACTGAAATAGGCAAAAAACAGCAATTCTGGGCTGGGCCTCCGGTTAATAGGTTAGTCCCAAAAGTAATATAAAAGTGGAAAATAAAGCCCAATATGGTCCAAAACAGTAGATAATATAGCATTGAGCAATAAAAAATTATAGATACGTTGGAGACGTATCAGGCATCCCCAAGCTTAATTCCTGCTCGTCCTCGAGTAGGTAAATGATAAAAAAACAATTTTTGATGCGGAGTGCTACTTGGCATAATTTCAATGTAATTCTTTTTAATTGTGGCATGAATATTCAGATCCGAAAGATTCGAGACAAAAGTTCATATTGACATAAAAATAATAATACTTCAAGCGTACTAACTAAGCAATTATGTCCTCTCAAAATAACATGGCCAAAGAAAACTCATCCCTACAAAATCATATAGTTTAGTCATGCTCCATTTTCGTCACACAAGAATGCTCTCATCATGCACAACCCCGATGACAAGCCAAGCAATTGTTTCATATTTTAATAATCTCAAACCTATAAACTTTCACGCAATATATGAGCGCGAGCCATGGACATAGCACTATGGGTGGAATAGAATATGATGATGGGGGTTATGTGGAGAAGACAAAAAAGGAGAAGATCTCACATCAACGAGGCTAATCAATGGGCTATGGAGAGGCCCATCGATTGATGTTAATGCAAGGAGTAGGGATTGCCATGTAACGGATGCGCTAGAGCTATAAATGTATGAAAGCTCAACAAAAGAAACTAAGTGGGTGTGCATGCAACTTGCTTCCTCACGAAGACCTAGAGCACTTGAGGAGGCCCATCTTTGGAATATACAAGCCAAGTTCTATAATGAAAAATTCCCACTAGTATATGAAAATGTTAAAACAAGAGACTCTCTATCATGAAGATTACGGTGCTACTTTGAAGCACAAGTGTGGCAAAGGATAGTAACATTGTCCCTTCTCTCTTTTTCTCTCATTTTTTTGTTGGGCTTCTTTGGCCTCTTTTTTTTGAACCTCACATGGGACAATGCTCTAGAAAATGATGATCATCACACTTCTATTTACAACTCAATGATTACAACTCGATACTAGAAGAAAGTATGACTCTATATGAATGCCTCCGGCGGTGTACCGGGATATGCAATGAACCAAGAGTGACATGTATGAAAGAATTATGATGGTGTCTTTGCCACAAATACTATGTCAACTACATGATCATGCTAGCAATATGACAATGATGAATGTGTCATGATGGAATGGAATGGTGGAAAGTTGCATGGCAATATATCTCGGAATGGCTATGGAAATGCCATAATAGGTAGGTATGGTGGCTGTTTTGAGGAAGATATAAGGAGGTTTATGTGTGAAAGAGCGTATCGTATCACGGGTTTTGGATGTACCGGCGAAGTTTGCACCAACTCTCGATGTGAGAAAGGGCAATGCACGGTACTGAAGAGGCTAGCAATGATGGAAGGGTGAGAGTGCGTATAATCCGTGGACTCAATATTAGTCATAAAGAACTCACATACTTATTGCAAAAATCTACAAGCCATCAAAAACCAAAGCACTACGCGCAGGCTCCTAGAGGGATAGATTGGTAGGAAAAGACCATCGCTCGTCCCCGACCGCCACTCATAAGGAAGACAATCAAAGAACACCCCATGTTTCAAATTTGTTACATAACGTTTACCATACGTGCATGCTACGGGACTTGCAAACTTCAACACAAGCATTCTTCAAATTCACAACTACTCAACTAGCACGACTTTGATATTATCACCTCCATATCTCAAAACAATTATCAAGCATCAAACTTCTCTTAGTATTCAACACACTCCTAAGAATTTTACTAATTTTGTATATCTAGCATATTAAAATTATTAAGAAAATTACCATGATATTCAAGACTCTCAAAATAATCTAAGTGAAGCATGAGAGATCAATAGTTTCTTTAAAACAAATCCACCACCGTGCTCTAAAATATATAAGTGAAGTACTAGAGCAAAAACTATATAGCTCAAAAGGTATAAGTGAAGCACATAGAGCAAAACTATAAAGCTCAAAAGATATAAGGGAAGCACATAGAGTATTCTAACAAATTCCAATTCATGTATGGCTCTTTCAAAAGGAGTGTACAACAAGGATGATTGTGGTAAACTAAAAATAAAATACTCAAATCATACAAGACGCTCCAAGCAAAACACATATCATGTGGTGAATAAAAATATAGCTCCAAGTAAAGTTACCGATGGAAGTAGACGAAAGAGGGGATGCCTTCCGGGGGCATCCCCAAGCTTTGACTTTTTGGTGTCCTTAGATTATATTGGGGGTGCCATGGGAATCCCCAAGCTTAGGCTCTTGCCACTCTTTGTTCCATAATCCATCAAAATATTTTACCCAAAACTTGAAAACCTCACAACACAAAACTCAACAGAAATCTCGTGAGCTCCGTTAGCGAAAGAAAACAAAAGACCACTTCAAGGTACTGCAATGAACTCATTCTTTATTTATATTGGTGTTAAACCTACTGTATTCCAACTTCTCTATGGATTATAAAATATTTTACTATCCATAGATTCATCAAAATAAGCAAACAACACACGAAAAACAGAATCTGTCAAAAACAGAACAGTCTGTAGTAATATGTAACTACCGCAAACTTCTGGAACTCCAAAACATCAGCCAAAATTGGACGACCTAGGCAATTTGTTTATTGAGCAGGAGCAATTGGAATCACTATTTTATCACGTCCTGGTGAATTTTAACAATTGTTTTCATGAACCGAAAGTTTCTGGAAATTACAGCAAGATCAAATAACTATCATCCAAGAAGATCCTATAGGTTTAACTTGGCACAAACACTAATTAAAAGATCAAACCACATCTAAACAGAAGGTAGATGGATTATTTATTCCTAAATAGAAACAAAAAAACAAGACACTAAAATAAAATTGGGTTGCCTCCCAACAAGCGCTATCGTTTAACGCCCCTAGCTAGGCATAAAAGCAAGGATAGATCTAGGTATTGTCATCTTTGGTAGGCAATCCATAAGCGGCTCTCATGATAGATTCATATGGTAATTTCATTTTCTTCCTAGGGAAGTGTTCCATGCCCTTCTTTAATGGGAATTGGAATCTAATATTCCCTTCCTTCATATCAATAATTGCACCAATCGTTCGAAGGAAGGGTCTACCAAGAATAATAAGACATAAAGGATTGCAATCTATATCAAGAAAAATAAAATCTACGGGCACATAATTCCTATTTGCAACAATAAGAACATCATTAATTCTTCCCATAGGTTTCTTAATAGTGGAATCCGCAAGGTGCAAGTTTAGAGAGAAATCATCAAAATCGCGAAAATCTAGCAAATCACACAAAGTTTTGGGAATAGTGGAAACACTAGCACCCAAATCACATAAAGCATAAAATTCATGATCTTTAATCCTAATTTTAATAGTTGCACTAGTAGAAAAAGGGCCTTCAGTCCCGGTTCATAAGGGCCTTTAGTCTCGGTTCTGGAACCGGGACTAAAATGTCGGTACTAATGCCTCTCCCTTTAGTCCCGGTTCAATCCAGAACCGGGACTAAAGGGCGCGGCCACGTGGAGCTCCACCTTTAGTCCCGATTGGTAACACCAACCGGGACTAAAGGAAATTTTATGATTTTTTTGAATTTTTTTGAATTTTTTTTTATTTTCAAATTTCTGAATTATTTTAACCTCTAGTCTGTAATCACCACCCCTCATCACTTCTCAATTTATCCTCTAATCACCCCTCATCATTCCAAATCATCTAACTTCCCGAATGGTCACCCATCCTCCCACTCCCCCAGCCTGAGCACGCTTAACTTCCGGGTTCTATTCTCCCTCGCTCCAAGTCTGCACTTGTTGTTTTCCTGACAATACTAAGATGTCAATCCTATTAACCTTCAAGAATTTTGCTTGAGCATGAAGTGACACATTTCATAGTTTTATTTTGAAACTATTGTTTTAAAAAACAATAATTATTTCTTGAATAATTAGTTTGACCATTGTTTGATCACAGTTTGACCAGATTTGACCAAAATTGAAATAACTGAAATAATTATTTAGTAACACTAATATTCTAGAATAATTAGTTTGACCATTGTTTGACCACAGTTTGCCCACTGTTTGAATTTTTTTCGATTTTTTTCACTCTAGATCTTAAAAGCCCCGTAACTTTTTTCTATTAGGTTTTTGAGAATTTTGAAAATGTTTAACGGGGTACCCCCGGTTAAATTCGGATGTAACTTTTCGAGTAGATGATTTTTCATATAAAAAACTTTTTCATCCGAGTTAGTATGCAAAAGTTATGCGCATTTTTACAAATTTTAGAGAGATTTTGCAAATAAAGTCAAAATTCACATTTGCAAATTTTCCCAACAACTAGACCACATATCACATGGGAAACTTATTTTCTTTTATTTTTTTTGACATTTCCATCATTTTCTTTATTTTTTTTAAAACTGAAAAGGCGATCCAGGGGGGGTAGAGTTTGAAAATGGGACCTTTTGTACCGGTTCATGGCACGAACCGGGACTAAAGGTCTCATCCCCATTAGTCCCGGTTCGTGCCTCAAACCGGGACTAAAGGTCTAATCTTTAGTCCCGGTTTGAGGCACAAACCGGGACCAATGGTTGTGGGCCAGGAGCGAGGCCCATTGGTCCCGGTTCATCCCACCAACCGGGACCAAAAGGTCCAGATGATCCGGGACCAATGGCCCACGTGGCCCGGCCGGCCCCCTGGGCTCACGAACCGGGACCAATGCCCCCATTGGTCCCGGTTCTGGACTGAACCGGGACTAATGGGGTTACCCGGCCTGGACCAAAGCCCCCTTTTCTACTAGTGTTGGTTCCCACTCATCATAAATTTTTCTAGGGATAGAAACTTCCAACTCAAGTTTTTCTTCATAAGATTGCATCAAGGCATCAACGATATGTTTAGTAAACGCTTTATTTTGACTATAAGCATGAGGAGAATTTAGCAAGGATTGCAACAAGGAAATGCAATCAACTAAAGAGCAACTTTCATAATTAAATTCCTTGAAATCCAATATAGTGGGTTTAGCAACATCTATGGTTTTATTCTTTTCAATCCCACTTTTATCAATTTCGTCATCAAGATCTAAAAACTCCGAATTTTTGGAATGCCTTCTAGGTAAAGGTGGATCATATTCAGTTTTATCAAGATTCATATTGCAAAACAAAGATTTAATAGGGGACACATCAATAACTTTTAGATCTTCGTCTTGATTTTCATAGGAATTGGAAGAACACACTTTAATAAAGGCATCTTTCGTAGGACGCATCCTAGCGGTTCTTTCCTTGCACTCATCAATGGAAATTCTCATGGCTTTGAGAGACTCATTGATATCATGCTTAGGAGGAATAGATCTAAGCTTTAAGGAATCAACATCAAGAGAAACTCTATCAATGTTCCTAGCCAATTCATCAACTTTAAGCAATTTCTCTTCAAGCAAAGCATTGAAACTCTTTTGCGAATTCATAAAATCTTTAACACTAGTCTCAAATTCAGAGGGCATCTTATTAAAATTTCCATAAGAGTTGTTGTAGGAATTTCCATAATTATTAGAAAGATTACTAGGATAAGGCCTAGGATTAAAGTTCCCTCTATACGCGTTGTTGCCAAAATTATTCCTACCAACAAAATTTACATCCATACATTCATTATTATTCTCAATAAAAGTAGACAAAGGCATATCATTAGGATCAGAAGAAACACTCTTAGTAGAAAATAATTTCATAAGTTCATCCATCTTTCCACTCAAAACATTAATTTTTTCTATCGCATGCACTTTTTTATTAGTTGATCTTTCAGTGTGTGAGGGAGTCCTAGATTAGGGGGTGTCCAGATAGCCGGACTATACCTTCAGTCGGACTCCTGGACTATGAAGATACAAGATTGAAGACTTCGTCCCGTGTCCGGAAGGGACTTTCCACTACACCACAACACTTAATTAGGGGCAATTAACTGCCGGGAGAAGTACATAACTAGGGGCAAAAGATCTGCCGGGAATCTTGTTACTGCCGGTAGAAGTAGTTCATGGCAGAATAACTGCCGGTAGAACGTGAACAGCAAGGGCAGGGTGACTGCCGGTACCACGTGTACGTGAGAGGGCAAGGAAACTGCCGGGACAACCAGAGAACGGCCCATTTTCTGCCGGGACAACAACGTTGGCGCGCGATCCTGAAATTTTTTTGGGCCTAAGCGCACGCTCGCTCGGGAAAGCCCGCGAGCCGTGAAAACTATGTTGGCACGGAACCAAGTACGAGGCCCCAATCTCTCGATTCATCCCTTCACAACGTGTTTGGCAGTTCCAGGGAATGGGAGTGGGAATTTTAGAAGGGAGTTTATTGGAGGGATTAAACTTGGGAAGTGGACTAGTAGTCCCAATCCCACGTTTGGTGCGTGCTGGGAGTTGCTTGGGAAATTTGAGATTTGTTACCAACCTGGCTGAACCAGACCTTGTATCTAGGTCTGCAATGGTAAGAGAAATAAAAATGAAAATAAAAGAGGGGAATAGATCTGGATTGATGTGAAGAGAAAAACAACAAGAAACCAGGATTTTTTTTTGGCATAGTCAGATAAGATGCACGCAAAAGAATTATGCTATCCGGTTAGATGAGACAAGCAGCACAGAGTTTCCAAGAATTTGATTGAAAGAAGCAGCCCACGTGAGCTTTCGTACATGGCATCACTTTTGCTGATCGGGCTGTTAGGCTAGTGGACGGATTTACTGGAGGCAAATGATGCCGCTGCTTATTTACCAAGATATTCCAGCGTATTGGCTAAGATTTTCGCAGGTTTCTTCCATGCAGGACGTGTGCAACTGATGCTAACCTTTTTTTTCCCGTCAATTCCCATTCCCTGCTTGTATTACCAGGTCACCCCAGGGAAGAGATATAGGGGAGTTGGCCTCCTTAAATCCCCTTCCCACTCCCTTCTGAATTCCCATGCCCTCCAGCCATACAAAGGATTTTAAGTCCCATACCCCATCAATTCCCATTCCCCAGTTTTAATTCCCACCAACCAAACAGGTTG
>NC_041390.1:586304536-586310429 GCF_002162155.2 Triticum dicoccoides
GACCACTTCCTTCGTCGCCCCCAACACCCCATCACAGCGTCGCCGAGCATACATCTGACACGGATCTAAGCCGCCGCCGACCGGCCCCGTCGCCGAGCCACTCCACCGCCGACCACTGCCCTCCGCCGTCCACTGTCCTTTGCCACCACCATACTCTGCGAGCTTTCTCCCCCGAGCAGGACTTGTCACCAGAGCACCGACCAAGCCTGCCTCCTCTACGTCCTCTGCCCCAAGCAACGGAGCGTCCGTCCCCTCCCGCGAGCAGCTCTGCCTCCTCCACTTCCTTGTCCCAAACCAGAGCATTTGATAGGTGAGATTTGTTTGCTAACTTTTCTTTTTATTCAGTGTCCAGCAGTTTTAGTCATGAGATGCAGTGTACTAACCTAAAGGTTCAATTGGCGGAAACCTGGCCAGATTATTTGGAATATTATTTGTATTCTTTAGTAATCTGCTTCTCAAAACCTGACGTACAGTGGCGGAGCTACAAAGAAAATCCTGGGCGGGCCAATCTAAAAAAAACACGAAAAAAAATCAACCCAAGGAAAGGATGATGAGTTGCTGCTGAAAAGTCTTCCTCAACTTAATCTGTAACGTACATCTCTTTTTTCACTTGAAAACCAAATCGATTTTGGCGTTGATTAGCCTTGCTACCCAGTGCCCAGGGCAATTATCCACTATCCAAATTAGGATGTGTATTATTAATTCACTGAATTTCAGAGTGCTATAGCCTACATTTTATAGGAAAGTTAGACTGCCTGGGAGATGAGAGTTTGCGGGTTGTGCATGTGCCTGTGCTAGTGCAGCAGCGCTCGTCGCCTAGGTCTGCACTTGCCGTCACCCGGTTGGGCGCAGCCGCTGCTAGCTGCCGCCTGGTGCATGGCCAAGCCACCGCGGCATGGGTCGCCGTGGAGCATCCGCAGTCCGCATCGCTCTACGCTGCTACTCGTTGTGACCGGCAACTGGGCCTTAATTTGCGGCTCCGCCCCACCTCTCTCTGTCCCTCTGTGCAGCTGTATGTGTGGCTCGTGCCCTCTCGCTGTGACTGAGGCTGGATGCAAGGAGAGAAGTCTGACGAGGCGAGACAGCATGCGAGCGAGGCTGTCGTGGGCTGGCCTGCACGTATATAGCTATATTTTTACCTCAGCGGCTGGGCGGGCCATGGCACGCTTTTGCCCTCACGAAGCTCCGCCAGTGCTGACATAGTTTCTCACTCATTGGCTATTTTCCATTGTAGACATTTACTTGCTTTGTTCATGTGGTTGTAAGACGTTTAAACTGTTGGGCGCCATAACCTGTTCATTCTTGCTTGCAGTCGTTGCATTGCTGGAGGAAAGAGTGAGTAAAGATCATGCAGGAATGAGTTTTAATCCTGCTTGAATCATAGGCAGAAATTTCGGTTGTTTTGTCTGTAAAACTGCAAAATATGTTCCAGAGGTAAAAACCAAAATGCACTTAAAGCTGGCCAGATTTGGAGATCTTTTTACAAGTTCATGGATTACAGATTTAGGAATTAGGAATTTATGTATACGACCAAATTTTATCATCCCAGTATCTTGTGTATCTAGTATGGTATACTGTGGCATGGCCTGCACTAACGTTCACAAGACTGCTGTCTGGCTTAAAAAATGCAGCAAAGGTGATGCTTGGTTCGATCTGATCTGTTAGCAAGTGTTTGTGATGCACTCTATAGGTTGCAAGTTGTTGGGTGGCCGCCTATTGGGAGCTACCGGAAGAACAGACTAGCCGCCAATGCCATAAAGACCAAGGTTGAGAACAAAGGTAGAAGCGAGGCAGGATGCTGCTATGTCAAGGTCAGCATGAATGGAGACCCATACCTAAGGAAGGTCGAACTCAAGACTTAACTCGAGCTATACGAAAACATTTCCCTAGCGATCCAGAAGATGTTCAGCTGCTTCATCACTGGTGAGTGTTGTTGTTTTCATTTTCTTCTAATGATTTCCAGCTATATATGTGCACTGTTCTTTCTTTCGTTGTTTCTAGATGTAAGTTACCATTGTAAAATATATGTTAATATCTAGCCTGCAGTAAATGTAAAAATATGAATGAGATTTTCCTTATGCATTTTTGGGTTAGTGAAGCTCTCAAGAAGATAAAAATGGACTACTTTTGAATCCCACTGGCTTAACTATGGCTACAAGGCAGTCAATGATCGCTAAATAATTACTCATGAGGATTAACTGTAACATCCTTTTAAAAAGAGAAAAATAAATAATTAGAGATGTCTATTGCTACTTGAGTGGGTCTGGTCTTTCCTAAATGGTAGGAACACAAAGGCAAAAGAACACATATGCCATTCACAACATTCATTCAGTATTGGAGGAAAAGAAGCAGCTTTTGGTAACCTGTGTTCAGTTAGTCTGTTGATGTGCAACTTCTATAAAGCATTTTCCATTATTGTCATTCGTTACCTCCAAGTTTTCACCCTTTCATACGATTCCCCCTCCCACCGATGTTTTTCTCAATCTGAGGCCCACCTTTTATTTTCCCCAAGACAATTTTTTTCCAACCGAACCACACCTCTCCAGGTTCACCCTCTCACACAATGCCCTTTGTGAGCCAGGCAACCTTTTCCAGCCTAATTTGTTTCCTAGAATTTATCATGCATCCTGACCTATTGGGAAATTGGATTTTTGTGTCATCATGTTTTGGTATGTCCTCAACACTGCTCACTATTCAATGAACTGTTTCTTCTAATCCAGTACGACATGCATCTCCACAAATCGGTCGCATCTCCTCTATTTAGAGTTTGTATATGAAGAAGACTGATTGTATTATTTTACAGGATCGCATACACTATGATCAGATCTTTTTGGCAGATTTGAGTACCTTGAGCTCTCATTTGGAGAAAGCATCATTTTTTAGTTTCAGATTCATATCGGCATGGAAAGTTTATAGTACCACACGAAGCAATCATGTAAGAATGTAAAATTTCCATTTCCCTATGAGATTTTTAATGATTACGAATGGTCAAGATTGTACACAAGATTGGGTCATGGTGAAGCCTTTCATCTACTGCGGAAGTTCCACATAACTTTTTCTTGTTCTTTTCTCTCCTAAATCATTGTTTTATATGTCATTGCTTTGTGTTAACATTTTTGTTAATCATCTTCACTATTAAAGTGGAATTGGCGATTGTGCGCCGTTTTCATGGCACATACTCCCGGCCTCTCCAGTTTAACTTAGCAGTGATGCGTTTGTCCTGTGCTTTAATTTTCTCCGCGGGCTTTTCAAGGAAAAAAAATCTTATTGAACAATTCCAGGTCTTTGGCACTTCGTTCATTCACTCCACATGCTTAAGATTGAGGTTGATATTGCTTTTGCTAAGCAGTACTCACATGTCTTGAGGTTGAGGCAATACTTTCATGTTTTTCGAATTAGTACTGCACATGCGACAAGTTGTACAGTGATATTTTAATCAGTGTCTACGTCTAATTATGTTTTCCGGTGGCAACGCATAGAAAATTAGCTAGTATAAGTACTATTCCTAGCATTACTTACGGAACTTTGTGTAACTATAGGTGTTTTCTATTTTCCTCTAAAATTGATGTATATTTCAAGGAAGCAGATTCGTAACTAAAATCATGGTATTACAGGCAAAACATGTTCCTGCAAAACATCAACAAGGATAGGCTCACAAATGGTTCTAGGACAGATGCTCTTAGGGACCAAGAGTATGTCCTGACCGATGAGAATAAGGATGCTGATTAGATGCTCTTTGGCAATCTTCCTTGGAAGTGAGTTTGTAAATTTTGTGGATTGTTATATCCATGCACCTAAACTTATGATATTTTATTGTAGTATTCATCTCTTACATGTAGTACTTCTGCCCACTCGGGCAATATCCCTTTTGTTGTTCTCAATTGATGTAAGTTTGGTTAGAAAACTTGGAGATCTTGATAGGAGATTTTGATCAAACTTGTAATATGGTAGCCTAGACTTCTACCACAAGTGGTTTACCCTTCACAGCAGCCTTTCAAAGTTAATTTTTGTAGTAGTCAAAACATACTTTGCAACTTGATGAAATTTTAAGCCCCATGTGTGAAAATGGCTTCTTGGGTAATCAAGTATTCCTAGTTATCCATGAAACCTAGCTTGCCCTTCCTTTTATTTTTCAAATGGAAGATATATAGCCTTTGGCCTCTGCATGGGTGCACCCATCCCTGTGTGAATCATAGATTTCTTGCATAATGTGTGGATATGTATTCTGTGAACAATTGATTAGGAAATTGTATGAAGAGAACACTATATGTATCCCCATAAACATGATTCTTTCCTAGAAATACATTGATATTAAATATTTATTCTGTCGATTTGAAATCTGAAACAACATCATTTTGCATTTCTAATTTGTTACAGGTTTCTCAAAGATACAGAAGTTGCTGGAGGTTTGGAAGATCTACAAGTTGGTGGAGTGATAATATATATGTAATATGCCTTGTTTGTTGAACCTAGAGACATTGCAAAGTTTTACTGTGCTCATTTTGGTTGTTGTTTTGGCACCCAAGGCACTGTATCCTCATTTTGCTTGTGTGTCATGATCTTTCTTTATCTCGAAACTTATGTACATATGTATCTGGTCTGTTTATGATATTGAATGAGGCCTTACACATAACTTTGATTGAACCGCATGTATAACTTGTGATCTGTCATGATTGTTTGAACAAACTGATTGGATATTAAATAAGGGATATGCTACCAATAACAATTTAGATTGCTTGTGAAAAAACCGTGATGGCATACTATCTGCCGGGTAAACATGTTTGTGCAAGCAGTAAAACTGCCGGGAATTGTAGTGCCAACCCATCACAGAGTCTGCCGGGAAAAATTAACTGTCGGGAGATACAAAGGTCAGGGCAGAAAAACTGCCAGGGATTGTTTATCTGCCGGGAGAAGTAATCCCCAGCAGCCGTTGTCGTGGCAGTTCTATCTGCCGGGAGAAACTCCTTCCTGGCAGTTCTTCTGCCGTCTTAATTGCGTTCTCCTGGCAGATTATATGCCATTGCATTGGTGTTGTGGTGTAGTGTTCCTTGGCGTGGAAGGCAAGCTTGGCTATACGGATATGTAGATCTCCTACCATTGTAACCGACTCTGTGAAACCCTAACCCTCTCCGGTGTCTATATAAACCGGAGAGTTTTAGTCCGTAGGACGAACAACAATCATTACCATAGGCTAGCTTCTAGGGTTTAGCCTCCTTGATCTCGTGGTAGATCTACTCTTGTACTACCCATATCATCAATATTAATCAAGCAGGAGTAGGGTTTTACCTCCATCGAGAGGGCCCGAACCTGGGTAAAAACATCGTGTCCCTTGTCTCCTGTTACCATCCGCCTAGACGCACAGTTCGGGACTCCCTACCCGAGATCCGCCGGTTTTGACACCGACATTGGTGCTTTCATTGAGAGTTCCTCTGTGTCGTCACTTTTAGGCCCGATGGCTCCTCCGATCATCAACAGCGATGCGGTCCAGGGTGAGACTTTTCTCCCCGGACAAATCTTCGTATTCAGCGGCTTTGCATTGCGGGCCGATTCGCTTGGCCATCTGGAACAGATTGAAAGCTATGCCCCTGGCCATCAGGTCAGATTTGGAAGTTTGAACTACACGGCTGACATCCGCGGGGACTTGATCTTCGACGTATTCGAGCCACAGCCGAGCGCGCCGCACTGTCACGAAGGGCATGATTTAGCTCTGTCGTCGAACAATGCCCTAGAGGCCGCACCCGCATCAGCTTCGACCCTTAGTTCGGAGCCAATTGCGCCGATCGAGGACGGGTGGTTGGACGCCGCCTCAGAGGCTGCAATCTCTACGGAGATCGAGCCGAACACCATCTTAGTCCCCTGCGAAGCCCGTGACTCCAAGGTGTCGGACTCCTCT
>NC_041390.1:586310992-586382717 GCF_002162155.2 Triticum dicoccoides
AAATCCGATTGGGCGGAGATTATGGAGTTCACCGCCGCGGACATCTTTCAGCACTCGCCTTTCGGCGATATTCTGAATTCACTAAAGTCTCTCTCTTTATCAGGTGAGCCCTGGCTAGACTACAGTCAGCAAGGTTGGGATGCGGATGATGAAGAAATTCAAAGCCCACCCAACACCCACTTTGTAGCCACTGTCGACGATTTAACTGACATGCTCGACTACGACTCCGAAGACATCGATGGTATGGATGCCGATGCAGGAGACGATCAGGAACCGGCGCCTATAGGGCACTGGAAAGCCACCTCGTCATATGACATATACATGGTGGACACCCCAAAAGAAGGCGATGGTGATGGAACAATGGAGGATGACCCCTCCAAGAAACAGCCTAAGCGCCGGCGTCAGCGGCGCCGCTCTAAATCCTGCCAAAGCAAAAATGGTAATTCCGGCATGGGAGATAATAACACTCCGGACAGTGCCGAAGGAAACCCCCTCCAGCAAAATTCAGCACAGGAGGATGGAGAGCGGCAGATAGAGAGGTCGAGGACGATAATTACATGCCTCCCTCCGAAGACGAGGCAAGCCTCGACGACGACGAATTTGTCGTGCCTGAGGATCCCGTTGAATAAGAGCGCTTCAAACGCAGGCTTATGGCCATGGCGAGCAGCCTCAAGAAAAAACAGCTGCAGCTTAGAGCTGATCAAGACTTGCTAGCCGACAAATGGACGGAAGTCCTTGCGGCTGAAGAGTATGAACTCGAACGCCCCTCCAAGAGCTACCCAAAGTGCAGGTTGCTACCCCGATTAGAGGAGGAAGCACCTGCATCACCAGCGCATGTTGCGGCTGACCGGCCACCTCGTGGCCGCGACAGAGAGGCCTCTCGGCCCTCCACTCAAGCTGCACCCCAGCGCCGCTTTAAAAATACCAAGGCACGGGGAAATGCGCCAGACCTGCGAGATATATTGGAGGACAAGGCAAAGCAAACAAGGTCGATCTACGGATCGCGTGGGCGCCCCACGGCACGAGACGGTAATCGTCACGCCGGATACAGTAAATCCGGCCGGGCCGAACACAGTAGACAAAGCTCGTTCGAGCTACGTCGTGTTATAGCCCAATACAGAGGTGCCGCACACCCACTATGCTTCACAGATGAAGTAATGGATCATCAAATCCCCAAGGGTTTCAAATCCGTGAACATCGAATCATACGATGGCACAACAGATCCTGCAGTATGGATCGAGGACTATCTCCTCCATATCCACATGGCCCACGGTGATGACCTACACGCCATCAAATACCTCCCACTCAAGCTTAAAGGACCAGCTCGGCATTTGCTTAACAACTTGCCAGCAGAATCAATTGGTTGTTGGGAGGACCTGGAAGCCGCATTCCTCGATAATTTCCAGGGCACTTATGTGCGACCACCAGACGCCGATGACCTAAGCCACATAATTCAGCAGCCAGAGGAATCGGCCAGGCAATTCTGGACACGGTTCCTAACCAAGAAAAATCAAATCGTCGACTGTCCGGACGCAGAGGCCCTAGCGCCCTTCAAGCATAATATCCGTGATGAGTGGCTTTCCCGGCACCTTGGACAGGAAAAGCCGAAATCTATGGCAGCCCTCACGACACTCATGACCCGTTTTTGCGCGGGAGAAGACAGCTGGCTGGCTCGTAGCAATAACATAACCAAGAGCCCTGGTAATTCGGATACCAAGGACAACAGTGCCCGGTCGGGTCGCAACAAGCACAAGCGCCGCATTAACGGCGACAATGCTGAGGATACGACAGTTAATGCCGGATTCAGAGGCTCTAAACCCGGTCAGCGGGAAAATCCATTCAAGAGAAATAGTCTGGGCCCGTCCAGTTTGGACCGAATACTAGACCGCTCGTGCCAGATACATGGCACCCCCGAAAAGCCAGCCAATCACACCAACAGGGATTGTTGGGTGTTCAAGCAGGCCGGCAAATTAAATGCCAAAAAAAGAGACTAGGGGCTACATAGCGACGACGAGGAGGAGCCCCGGCCGCCGAACAGTAGTGGACAGAAGGGATTCCCCCCACAAGTGCGGACGGTGAACATGATATACGCAACCCACATCCACAAGAGGGAGCGGAAGCGTGCGTTAAGGGACGTATACGCGATGGAGCCAGTCGCCTCGAAGTTCAACCCATGGTCCTCCTGCCCGATCACTTTTGATCGAAGGGACCACCCCACTAGCATCCGTCATGGCGGATTCGCCGCATTGGTTTTTAGACCCAATTGTGGACGGATTTCACCTCACTAGAGTCCTTATGGACGGTGGTAGCAGCCTGGACCTGCTTTATCAGGATACAATGCGGAAAATGGGCATCGATCCCTCGAGGATTAAACCCACTAAAACAACCTTTGAAGGCGTCATACCAGGTGTAGAGGCCAACTGTACAGGCTCAGTCACACTTGAAGTGGTCTTCGGATCTCCGGATAATTTCCGAAGCGAGGAGTTAATCTTCGACATAGTCCCGTTCCGCAGTGGCTATCACGCACTGCTCGGGCGAACCGCATTCGCCAGGTTCAATGCGGTACCGCACTACGCATACTTCAAGCTCAAGATGCCAGGCCCTCGAGGAGCCATTACGGTCAATGGAAACACCGAACGCTCTCTTCGAACGGAGGAGCATACAGCGGCTCTCGCAGCGGAAGTACAAAGCAGCCTCTCAAGGCAATTCTCAAGTCCGGTCATTAAACGACCGAACACCGTCAAGCGCGCCCGGAGTAACCTACAACAAGACCGTCTGGCACGTTCCGAGCAGGCGTAGCAATGCGGCCCCAACCCCAGCCCTTGCGACATTGCGAAACCAGTGCCGCACGTACATAACTACGCTCTGGAAATACCATGGGCACAGGGGGCGGGGCACCATCACGACACGCCCGAAACACGGCTTAAACCGCACTAGGGGCTGCCGATTTCTTACTTTTATCTTACTTTCAGGACTCCATTCTTCGGAAGGCCTAACTGGCAGTACAATTGCCGCACAAACGATGCAAGAACCAGGGAAGCAGAAAGCCACGCCGCACTATGGAACTCTCAGGTGGTCTCTATAACGAGCAGTATACCTGTTTCACATACCATTCTGCAGCCCTCCCCTGGAAAGGACATGTTAAATAGTCCCACCTTTTGCTTATCGCACTATTTGTATCGTTCTGCTTTAATCGCAGCTTTTTCAAATAAACAATGCATAACTTTTGTCTATTATTGCATTACTCTTTTTTACGAATATATGTTCATTAATGACATGTTGCACCCGTACACTTTGGTACGGCCAATACGCCAGGGGCTTAAGTACCCCACAATACGGTGTGAAAAGTCCGAACACTTTCACAAGTCCGACACCCCGAACTTATAGCATTATATGCATCGGCTCCGAATCATGTCTTGGGTCAATAGTTGGGTTTGCTCGGCTCCTATGTTTTGGTGCCTTACGTTCCGTTATATCGGCTAAGGTAGCACTAGGAGAACTACTGCGATTGTGCCCCAGTTGAGATGGGCTAAGCACCTTAGTAGAGAAAGTTAAAACTGACCGTCATGATGAGGCGAGAGCTGGTCGCTATTCGAGAGGTTTTCGAGTCCCTAAAGACTTATGCCGCTTAGAGCGAGGAGTCGGCTTTGTCCGGCCTAGGCGTGGATAGCGCCCCGAACTCGGTCTTCCGAACACTAGGGGCTTCGCCGAAATTTAAAATTATAGAATTCTATGGCTAAGTGAGAGTGTTCAAGCATTATAGTCCGATTGCCTTGTTCGTTGTGTTGAGCGCCTTCCTCGAAGGACCCAAGAATGGGAAAAAGAGCACTCAAGTTTATCCCGAACACCCCAGCACTCGTGGCATGGGGGCAGAAGCCGACGACTCACCATCTCTCAAATTTGATAAACGACCGCACAGAAGGTAATATTTTAAATTCAAAAAGCATTGCTTAGCGCACATGAACAAGTTTTCAGCGCACAGGACAAAACAAGCGAGTTTACTCAAAAATTACATCCCTGGAACATTCATCTGCCATAAGGCGGGCACCCATCAGAACGCCCTCATAATACATCTCGGGCTTGTGATGCTCTTTGACCGGCGGTTGCCCGTCCTTCACAAGCTTCTCAGCATCCAACTTGCCCCAGTGCACCTTAGCGCGGGCAAGGGCCCTACGGGCACCTTCGATGCAGACGAAGCGCTTGATGACTTCGAGCCTTGGACAGGCCTCCACCAGCCGCCGCACCAGCCCGAAGTAGCTCCCAGGTAGAGCCTCTCCAGGCCACAGCCGAACTATGAGGCCCTTCATGGCCTGTTCAGCCACCTTGTGGAGCTCGACCAGTTGCTTCAGCTGGTCGCTCAAGGGCACAGGGTGTCCGGCCTCAGCATACTGAGACCAGAACACCTTCTCTGTCGAGCTGCCCTCCTCGGCTCGGTAGAATGCGGCGGCATCGGACACGCTGCGGGGCAAATCTGCGAATGCTCCTGGAGAGCTCCGAATTCGGGTAAGTAACAAGTAATTCACTTTCACATGCTTGCTGTGCATAAAGAAAGCCTTACCCGCCGCTATCTTTTTCATCGCCTCAACCTCCTCTTGGGCCTTCTGGGCTTCGGCCTTGGCAGACTTGGCATTCTCAATGGCCGCCGCGAGCTCGGACTCTCGTGTCTTCGCTCCAAACTCTCATGTTTTTTCATGAGAGACTAGAGCTCTTGCCGCACCTCGCCAACCTGCGCCTCATACTTCTCCCGCTCGGTGCGCTCCGTGGCCGCCCTCTTCTCGGACTCGGACAGCGCTTGCTTAAGGGTCGCCACCTCCGCTGTGGCCCCTACCATAGCCACGTTAATCCTGTCACCTTTTGCAATTGCACCTTTTATATATTTAAATAAGGTATTTCTTACCTTCCTTATCCTCGAGCTGCTTCTTGGCAAGCCCGAGCTCTTGCTCAGACTGCTCAAGGTTCTGCTTCAGTGCGTCCACCTCCGCAGTCAGTGCAGCGGACACCAGCAGCGAAGCCTGCATATGCATATTGACTTACTTTTGTTAGACTCCTGCGAATGTTATTAGATCCTCTATTCAGCTTTTCTTTCCGAACGCCAAACAGCGCATCAGGGGCTACTGTCTATGCGGTAATATTTTTACATATCCTTTACTTACCTCAAAGCCTGTTAGAAGGCTGGCACAGGCTTCAGTCAGTCCGCTTGAGGGAGTCCTGGATTAGGGGGTGTCCGGATAGCCGGACTATACCTTCAGCCAGACTCCAGGACTATGAAGATACGAGATTGAAGACTTCGTCTCGTGTCCGGAAGGAACTTTCCTTGGCGTGGAAGGCAAGCTTGGCGATACGGATATGTGGATCTCCTACCATTGTAACCAACTCTGTGTAACCCTAACCCTCTCCGGTGTCTATATAAGCCGAAGGGTTTTAGTCCATAGGAAAACATAACAATCATACCATAGGCTAGCTTCTAGGGTTTAGCCTCCTTGATCTCGTGGTAGATCTACTCTTGTGCTACCCATATCATCAATATTAATCAAGTAGGACGTAGGGTTTTACCTCCATCAAGAGTGCCCGAACCTGGGTAAAACATCGTGTCCCTTGTCTCCTATTACCATCCGCCTAGACGCACAGTTCGGGACCCCCTACCCGAGATCCACCAGTTTTGACACCGACATTGGTGCTTTCATTGAGAGTTCCTCTGTGTCGTCACTTTTAGGCTCGATGGCTCCTCCGATCATCAATAGCGATGCAGTCCAGGGTAAGACTTTTCTCCCCGGATAGATCTTCGCCTTTGGCGGCTTCGCACTGCAGGCCAATTCGCTTGGTCATCTGGAGCAGATCGAAAGCTACGCCCCTGGCCATCAGGTCAGGTTTGGAAGTTTAAACTACACAGCTGATGTCTGCAGGGACATGATCTCCGACGGATTCGAGTCATAGCCGAGCGTGCCGCACTATTATGATGGGCATGATCTAGCTCTGCCACCGAACAGTGCCCTGGAGGCCGCACTCGCATCGGCTCCGACCCTTAATTCGGAGCCAACTGCACCGATCGAGGATGGGTGGTTAGACGCCACCTCGGGGGCTGCGATCCCGACGGCGATCGATCCAAACACCAGCCCCGCACTCCGCAAGGCCAGCGACTCCGAGGGGCCGGACTCCTCTCCGGACTCCGCGCCCTCCGCGCCCCTGCCGATCGAATCCGATTGGGCGCCGATCATGGAGTTCACCGCCGCGGACATCTTTCAGCACTCGCCCTTTGGCAACATTCTGAAGTCACTAAAGTCTCTCTCTTTATCAGAAGATCCCTGGCCGGACTACGGTCAGCAAGGTTGGGATACGGACGATGAAGAAATTCAAAGCCCACCCACCACCCATTTGGTAGCCACTGTCGATAATTTAAACGACGTGCTCAATTTTGACTCCGAAGACATCGACGGTATGGACGACGATGTAGGAGACGCACATGAACCAACGCCTATAGGGCACTGGACAGCCACCTCATCTCATGATGTGTACATGGTGGATACACCAAAAGGAAGCGACGACGAGGAACGCTGGGATGCAACGAGGGATCGTTCTCTCGAAAAGCAATCAAAGCGGCGATGTAAACGCCGCTCCAAACCCCGCCTCAATAAAGACAGCAGCCATACAGACCCAGCCACAGAGCAGGACGAACCGGCGGACGACGAATAGGGCAACTTGGATAAACAATCCAAACAACCCGCCCCCGGTGAGAACGGCATTCCGGACGACCTTACGCCAAACAAGCTAATGGAACAGAAGAACCTCCACTGAAGGCTCATTGCCACTGCACGTAGCCTGAAAAAGCAGAAGCGGAAGCTCAAGACTGTGGAAGATGCACTCAGAATCAGATGGAGCAAAGTACTCAACACCGCAGACAAATACGGCAGCAGTCGCCATACCAAAAGCTATCCGAAGCGAAAGCTACTACCTGAATTTGACGAAGAGGCCGTAGAACTCCCGCAATCAAAAAAGAAGAACGCCACCAGGTCGGATAGACGACCCCATGGCTAGCATAGAGCGGCAAACGACGCTACACACAAGCCGACATGCGATCCACTTAAGGATTCACATCAAAAAGATGGCCCAGCCAGATCTATCTACGGGCCAAGAAAGCAAGCTCTCATAAGCAATGCAACACAACTAGTATCCGAACATCACGGCACACCCAGATACAGGGGTGCCGCACACCCCCTATGTTTCACTGATGAGGTTTTGGACCATGAATTTCCAGCAGGATTCAAGCCCGTAAACATAGAGGCGTATGGCGGAACAACAGACCCTGGAGTCTGGATTGAGGATTATATCCTCCACATACACATGGCAAGAGGAGATGACCTCCACGCCATAAAATACTTACCCCTCATACTTAAAGGCCCAACTCGGCATTGGCTCAAAGGCCTTCCTGAAAACACCATTGGAAGTTGGGAGGAGCTCGAGGATGCTTTCCGGGCAAATTTTCAAGGGACTTATGTCCACCCTCCGGATGTAGATGATTTAAGTCATATAACTCAATGGCCCGGAGAGTCAGCCCGGAAATTTTGGAACAGATTCCTTACTAAAAAGAATCAGATAGTCGACTGTCCGGACGCCGAAGCCTTAGCAGCTTTTAAGCATAACGTTTGAGACGAATGGCTCGCCAGGCACCTCGGCCAAGAAAAGCCAAGAACAATGGCCGCATTAACAAGCCTCATGACCCGCTTTTGTGCAGGAGAGGACAGCTGGTTGGCAAGATGTAGCACCAGCGACCCAAGTACATCCGAAACTAGGGATGGAAACGGAAAACCGCGACGCAACAAGGACCATCGCCGGACTAAGGAAAACAGTCCGAAGTGCACGACAGTCAATGCCGGATTCAAAAGCTCGCGGCAGAATCAGAAAAAGCCGCCCCTCAAGGATAACAGGGACGAGCTATCCAACATAAACAAAATCTTGGACAAGATATGTCAAATACACAGTACCCCCGGGAAGCCTGCGAACCATACCCACAAAAATTGTTGGGTTTTCAAGCAATCCGGCAAACTCAATGCCGAACACAAGGGGCTCGACACACCAAGCGAAGACGATGACGAACCCCAAAAGCAGAGCACCAGGAAACAAAAGAATTTTCCACAAGAAGTAAAAATAGTAAACTTACTTCACATAACAAAACGAGCGGCGCCCATAGAGGTACGCGCCATACGGACTATCCCAAAGGAGTCTCACCACTGGTTGTTAAAACCAATCACCTTCGATCATCGGGATTACTCTAGAAGCATTAGGAACGCAGGCTGGACTGCCTTGGTACTTGATCCAATAATCGGCGGACTCCACTTTACAAATGTCCCGATGGACGGCGGCAGTGGTCTAAACATGATATATCAAGACACAATCCGCCACATGGCGATAGAGCCAACAAAAATTCGCCATAGCAACATCTCCTTTCAAGGAGTAACGCCAGGTTCGGATACCCATTGCAGGGGTTTTCTCCGGCTAGAAGTTATGTTTCGGCTCCCCCGATAACTTCCATCATGAAAAGCTAACTTTTCACATCGTCCCATCCTCAAGTAGCTATCAAGCACTGCTGGGACGCGAAGCTTTCGCTCGCTTTAACGCAATACGACATTATGCATCTCTTACGCTTAAGATGCCCGGTCCACGAGGCATCATCTCACTAAAGGGAAACATGGAATGCGTCCCCCGCGCGGAAGATTGTGCGGCTGCCTTAACAGCCCCACAATAAATGGCTTCACCAGCCAAAACATCCAAACAGGTCGTTAAGACCACAGACACGGCTAGACGAGTCTGGCATAAAACATATAATTGATAAAGGCTTAATAGCCGTATACCCCTGTACTAGGGGCTCCGCGCATATAAAATACGAGACAATCAAGCTCAACTTTACCCATTTCAATTTATACTTTGTTTATTTAGTATAACTTCTATTTGGCACGACCCTTTTTCAACTAAGTTCCTCTCTTTTACAGATGAACACCGTGCCGCGCCCGTCCAGGATATGGCACAACGGAGACACAGACGCAGACGTGCAGCAGGGACCCGTTCCAAGGATTCTTTTCAGATTAAGACCCTGCGTAAACCTTTTTTACTGTCTCTTGTTGATACACATCCTCCGGTTTTTCGATATAATCACATAGGAGGCTAGCGTCTTGGCATGTGGCCACGCCAGATATTTGGGCGTACCTGGACACTAGGGGCTTACAACTAAGGGCGTTGTCCGCCCGCACTCATAAAGACCGAATATCTTAGGGAGTGTTCGGCGTCGCGAGTTTGGCCCTATATGCATCAGCTCCGAATCATGTCTTTGGTCAAATGTTGGGTTGCCCGGCTCCTGTGTTTTGCTGCCTTACGTTCCGCTCTATCGGCTAAGGCGGCACCAGGAGAACTACTGCGATTGTGCCCTGGTTCGGCCAGGCGAGCACCTCAGTAGAGAAAGCCAAAAACTGACTGTCATGATATAGCGTGAGACTGGTCAACCACTCGATGACTTACCGGAATCTATAGGATTCCTCCACATTAATGAAGGGCCGTTTCCCGGCCAGGCACATAAGCGCCCCGAATTCGGGAGAGCGCAGGTGCCACCAGGGGCTATCTAAGTAGCCTCACTGTCAAGCTCCTATGGCTAAGTGAAAGTGATAAAGCATTATAGTCCGATTGCCTCGCTCGCTACGCTATCACCTCCTTTGTAGGACCAAGACGTTGGGTCAAGTGTCAAAATGCGCCTTCTGCGAACACCCCCGCATTATTTGCGTGGGGGCTGAAGCTGACGACTGCCATCTTTCAGATTATATATATATATATATATCTTAAAACGGCCGCACAGGAGGTGTTACAAATACTTGAAGGCACAAGTATAAAAAGCTCCTACAATTTATCAAAATATTGTTTTACAATAACATATGCTATTCGAACATAGCATCCTTCAAGCATTGCGTCTCTATTACACGAGCGCCTTGAAGGACTTCCTGAAAATAGTGCTCGGCAGGTATTCGGCTTTCGTCCGAATCTCGGGATGCAACAATGGTGGTCTCCATCTCCGCCCAGTATGTCTTGACACGGGCAAGAGCCATCCGTGCACCCTATATGCATGCTGACCTCTTCATTGCATTAATACGTGGTACCGCGCCAAGGAACTGCTGCACCAAGCTGAAATAACTTTTCGGCTCTGATCTCTCCGGCCACAGATGACTCATGATGCACTTCATGGCGAGTCTGGACAACCTATTCATCTCAGCCCATTCGGCCAGCCGATCGGCCACTGATAGTGGACGCTCTGGATTGTGGAACTGCGACCAGAAGAGCTTTTCCACTTCGCGATCTTCTTGATCTTGAAAGTGTTCGGTCGCATCAGCAGCACTTGCTGCCAAATCCAGATAGGTGTCCGCCGTACTCCACAACCGGTCTAACGGAGCATGCTTAGGATCACAAAACTTCCTCCGCAGCATAAAGGGCTTTCCAGCCGCGATCTCTCTGGCTGGACGGAGCTCCTCCTTCGCAGCTCTCATCGAAGAGCGAGCATCCTTGGCATCGGCAACGGCCTTCTCCAAGTTCGTTCGTTCCACCTGGTCTTCTTTTTCAAGAAGCCTGCAACGGTCAGCAGTGCTCTTCAGCTTCACGGCCATCTCGGCCATCTCTTTCTTGCTTTGGCAGTGAGCAGCCTGTTCGGCTCTCAGCTCTTCAAAGGCCTTCTTGGCAGCTGCATCACTTTTTTTGGCTTGCTCCTTGGCTCAGGGAAGTTCCGCCCGAAGACTCTCCACGGCGGCAGCACCATCTGCATCGAGCACACACACTGTAAGATAATGGCATAAAAAGCTCCTCTTACTAGGTGCCACCGGAGGGATTACATACCTTGTGCCTCGTCGAGCCGCTTGTTAACAAGCACCATGTCGGCATCTGCCACGTCAAGTTGCCGCTTTAGCTTGGTAAATTCATCAGTCCGGCTGGATGCCGGACACTTCGCCACCAACATACAAAGGCGGCATTTTAGACCTGGGGTTATGATACTCTACGCGCCGTCACTTTTGACAATGCCCAGAGTCTCAGGGGCTACTATCTACATAGGACGCATCTTGTTTATGCGCAACTATCAAAAAGGGTGTGTTATTCCGCATACCTCAAAACCCGTCATTAAACTTCTGACGGCCTCATGCAATCCGCTTTCCACGGACGAAATCCTTCGAATCACAGTGCCCATCAATGCACGGTGCTCCTTGTTGGGGAACGTAGCATAAATTCAAAATTTTCCTATGTGTCACCAAGATCTATCTATGGAGTCATCTAGCAACGAGGGAGGAGTGGATCTACATACCCTTGTAGATCGCGCGCGAAAGCGTTCAAGAGAACGGGGTTGATGGAGTCGTACTCATCGTGATCCAAATCACCGATGATCCTAGCACCGAACGGACGGCACCTCCGCGTTCAACACACGTACGGAGCAGCAACGTCTCCTCCTTCTTGATCCAACAAGGGGGGAGGAGAGGTTTATGGAGATCCAACAGCACGACGGCGTGGTGGTGGAAGCAGCGGGATTCCAAGAGGGCTTCGCCAAGCGCTGCGGGAGGAGGGAGATGTGTCATGGGAGGGAGAGGGAGGCGCCAGGGCTTAGGTTGGGCTGCCCTCCCTTCCCCCACTATATATAGGGCCAAGGGAGAGGGGGGGGGGAGGCGCAGCCTTGGCCCTTCCTCCAAGGAAGGGTGCGGCCAGGGAGGAGTCCCTCCTCCCCAAGGCACCTCGGAGGTGCCTTCCCCTTTTAGGACTCTTCCTCTCCCTTGATTCTTGGCGCATGGGCCTCTTGGGGCTGGTGCCCTTGGCCCATACAGGCCAAGGTGCACCCCCTACAGCCCATGTGGCCCCCGGGGCAGGTGGCCCCACCCGGTGGACCCCCGGGACCCTTCCGGTGGTCCCGGTACAATACCGGTGACACCGAAACTTGTCCCGATGGCCGAAATAGCACTTCCTATATATAATTCTTTACCTCCGGACCATTCCGGAACTCCTCGTGACGTCCGGGATCTCATCCGGGACTCCGAACAACTTTCGGGTTACCACATACTAATATCTCTATAACCCTAGCGTCACCGAACCTTAAGTGTGTAGACCCTACGGGTTCGGGAGACATGCAGACATGACCGAGATGACTCTCCGGTCAATAACCAACAGCAGGATCTGGATACCCATGTTGGCTCCCACATGTTCCACGATGATCTCATCGGATGAACCACGATGTCAAGGACTTAATCAATCCCGTATACAATTCCCTTTGTCTAGCGGTACGATACTTGCCCGAGATTCGATCGTCGGTATCCCGATACCTTGTTCAATCTCGTTACCGGCAAGTCTCTTTTACTCGTTCCGTAACACATCATCCCGTGATCAACTCCTTGATCACATTGTGCACATTATGATGATGTCCTACCAAGTGGGCCCAGAGATACCACTCCGTCACACGGAGTGACAAATCCCAGTCTTGATTCGTGCCAACCCAACAGACACTTTCGGAGATACCCGTAGTGTACCTTTATAGCCACCCAGTTATGTTGTGACGTTTGGCACACCCAAAGCACTCCTACGGTATCCGGGAGTTGCACAATCTCATGGTCTAAGGAAATGATACTTGACATTAGAAAAGCTTTAGCATACGAACTACACGATCTAGTGCTATGCTTAGGATTGGGTCTTGTCCATCACATCATTCTCCTAATGATGTGATCCCGTTATCAGCGACATCCAATGTCCATGGTCAGGAAACCGTAACCATCTATTGATCAACGAGCTAGTCAACTAGAGGCTTACTAGGGACATGGTGTTGTCTATGCATCCACACATGTATCTGAGTTTCCTATCAATACAATTCTAGCATGGATAATAAACGATTATCATGAACAAGGAAATATAATAATAACTTATTTATTGTTGCCTCTAGGGCATATTTCCAACAGTCTCCCACTTGCACTAGAGTCAATAATCTAGTTTACATCGCCATGTGATTAACACTCACAGGTCACATCGCCATGTGACCAACATCCAAAGAGTTTACTAGAGTCAATAATCTAGTTCACATCACTATGTGATTAACACTCAATGATTTCTGGGTTTGATCATGTTGCTTGTGAGAGAGGTTTTAGTCAACGGGTCTGAACCTTTCAGATCCGTGTGTGCTTTACAAATCTCTATGTCATCTCCTAGATGTAGCTACCACGTTCTATTTGGAGCTATTCCAAATAACTGTTCTACTTGGAGCTATTCTAAATTGCTGCTCCATTATACGTATTCGGTATCTCTACTCAGAGCTATCCGGATAGGTGTTAAGCTTGCATCGATGTAACCCTTTACGACGAACTCTTTTACCACCTCCATAATCGAGAAAATTCCTTAGTCCACTAGTTACTAAGGATAACTTTGACCGCTGTCCTGTGATCCATTCTTGGATCACTCTTGTACCCCTTGACTGACTCATGGCAAGGCACATTTCAGGTGCGGTACACAGCATAGCATACTGTAGAGCCTATGTCTTAAGCACAGGGGACGACCTTCGTCCTTTCTCTCTATTCTGCCGTGGTCGAGCTTTAAGTCTTAACTTCATACCTTACAACTCAGGCAAGAACTCCTTCTTTGACTGATCCATCTTGAACACCTTCAAGATCATGTCAAGGAATGTGCTCATTTGAAAGTACTATTAAGCGTTTTGATCTATCCTTATAGATCTTGATGCTCAATGTTCAAGTAGCTTAATCCAGGCTTTCCATTGAAAAACACCTTTCCAAATAACCCTATATGCTTTCCAGAAATTCTACATCATTTCTGATCTACAATATGTCAACAACATATACTCATCAGAAATTCTATAGTGCTCCCACTCACTTCTTTGGAAATACAAGTTTCTCATAAACTTTGTATACACCCAAAATCTTTGATCATCTCATCAAAGCGTACATTCCAACTCCGAGATGCTTACTCCAGTCCTTAGAAGGATTGCTGGAGCTCTGCATACTTATTAGCATCTTTCAGGATTGACAAAACCTTCTGGTTGTATCACATACAACCTTTCCTCAAGAAAATCATCGAGGAAACAATGTTTTGACATCCTATCTGCAAGATTTCATAAATAATGCAGTAATCGCTAATATAATTCCAACAGACTCTTAGCATCGCTACGAGTGAGAAAGTCTCACCGTAGTCAACTCCTTGAACTTGTCGGAAACTTCTTAATGACAAGTCGAGCTTTCTTAATGGTGACATTTACCATCATTGTCCGTCTTCCTTTTAAAATCCATCTGCACTCAACAGCCTTACGACCATCGAGCTATTCTGCCAAAGTCTACACTTTGTTTTTATACATGGATCCTCTCTCGGATTTTATGGCCTCGAGCCATTTATCGGAATCCGGGCCCACCATCGCTTCTCCATAGCTCGTAGGTTCATTGTTGTCTAGCAACATTACTTCCAAGACAGGATTACGTACCACTCCGAAGTAGTACGCATCCTTGTCATCCCAGGAGGTTTGGTAGTGACTTGATCTGAAGTTTCATGATCACTATCATAAGCTTCCACTTCAATTGGTGTAGGTGCCACAGGAACAACTTCCTGTGCCCTGCCACACACTAGTTGAAGAGACGGTTCAATAACCTCATCAAGTCTCCACCATCCTCCCACTCAATTCTTTCGAGAGAAACTTTTCCTCGAGAAAGGACCCGATTCTAGAAACAATCCCTTATTGCTTTCGGATCTGAGACAGGAGGTATACCCAACTGTTTTGGGTGTCCTATGAAGATGTATTTATCCGCTTTGGGTTCGAGCTTATCGGCCTGAAACCTTTTTCACATAAGCGTCGCAGCCCCAAACTTTTAAGAAATGACAGCTTAGGTTTGTCTAAACCATAGTTCATACAGTGTCATCTCATCGGAATTACGTGGTGCCCCTTTTAAAGTGAATGTGGTTGTCTCTAATGCCTAACCCATAAACTATTGTGGTAATTCGATAAGAGACATCATGGTATGCATCATATCCAATAGGGTGCAGTTATGATGTTCGGACACACCATCACACTATGGTGTTCCAGGCTGTATTAATTGTGAAACAATTTCCACAATGTCTTAATTCTATGCCAAACTCGTAATTCAGATATTCATCTCTATGATCATATCATAGATATTTTATCCTCTTGTCACGACGATCTTTCAACTTCACCTTGAAATTACTTGAACCTTTCAGTAATTCAGACTCATGATTCATCAAGTAAATATACTCAACATCTACTCAAATCATCTGTGAAGTAAGAACATAACGATATCCACTACATGCCTCAGCACTCATTGGATTGCACACATCAAAATGTATTACTTCCAACAAGTTGCTTTCTAGTTCCATTTTACTGAAACCGAGGCTTTCAGTCATCTTGCCCATGTGGTATGATTTGCATGTCTCAAGTGATTCAAAATCAAGTGAGTCAAAACAGTCCATTTGCATGGAGTTTCTTCATGCATATACACCAATAGACATGGTTCGCATGTCTCAAACTTTTCAAAAACGAGTGAGCCCAAAGATCCATCAATATGGAGCTCCTTCATGCGTTTTATACCGATATGACTTACGTGGCAGTGCCACAAGTAGGTGGTACTATCATTACTATCTTTTGGCATGAACATGTGTATCACTACGATCGAGATTCAATAAACCATTCATTTTAGGTGCAAGACCATTGAAGGTATTATTCAAATAAACAGAGTAACCGTTATTCTCCTTAAATGAATAACCGTATTGCGATAGACATAATCCAATCATGTCTATGCTCAACGCAAACACCAATCTCGATGGTAGAGGGAGCGTGCGATGGTTGATCATATCAACATTGGAAACACTTCCAACACATATCGTCAGCTCACCTTTAGCTAGTCTCTGTTTATTCCGTAGCTTTTATTTCGAGTTACTAACACTTAGCAACCGAACCGGTATCTAATACCCTGGTGCTACTAGGAGTACTAGTAAAGTACACATCAACACAATGTATATCCAATATACTTCTATCGACCTTGCCAGCCTTCTCATCTACCAAGTATCTAGGGTAATTCTGCTCCAGTGGCTGTTCCCCTTATTACGTAAGCACTTAGTCTCGGGTTTGGGTTCAACCTTGGGTTTCTTCACTAGAGCAGCAGCTGAATTGCCGTTTCATGAAGTATTCCTTTGTTCCCTTGCCCTTCTTGAAACTAGTGGTTTCACCAACCATCAACAATTGATGCTCCTTCTTGATTTCTACTTTCGCGGTGTCAAACATCGCGAATATCTCAAGGATCATCATATATGTCCCTGATATATCATAGTTCATCACGAAGCTCTAGCAGCTTGGTGGTAATGACTTCGGAGAACCATCACTATTTCATCTGGAAGATCAACTCCCGCTCGATTCAAGCGATTGTTGTACTCAGACAATCTGAGCACAAGCACAACAATTGAGCTTTTCTCCTTAGTTTGCAGGCTAAGAAAATCGTCGGAGGTCTTATACCTCTTGACGTGGGCACGAGCCTGAAATCCCAATTTCAGCCCTCGAAACATCTCATATGTTTCGCGATGTTTCAAAATGTCTTCGGTGCCTCAACTCTAAACCGTTTAACTGAACTATCACGTAGTTATCAAAATGTGTATGTCAGATGTTCGCAACATCCACAGACAACGTTCGAGGTTCAGCACACTGAGCGGTGCATTAAGGACATAAGCCTTCTATGAAGCAATGAGGACAATCCTCAGTTTACGGACCTAGTCCGCATAATTGCTACTATCAACTTTCAACTAAATTTTCTCTAGGAACATATCTAACAGTAGAACTGAAGCGCGAGCTACGACATAATTTGCGAAGACCTTTTGACTATGTTCAGGATAATTAAGTTCATCTTATGAACTCCCACTCAGATAGACATCCCTCTAGTCATCTAAGTGATTACATGATCCGAGTCAACTAGGCCGTGTCCGATCATCACGTGAGACGGACTAGTCAACATCGGTGAACATCTTCATGCTGATCGTATCTACCATACGACTCATGCTCGACCTTTCGGTCTTCTGTGTTCCGAGGCCATGTCTGTACACATGCTAGGCTCGTCAAGTCAACCTAAGTGTTTCGCGTGTGTAAATCTGTCTTACACCCGTTGTATGTGAACGTTAGAATCTATCACACCCGATCATCACGTGGTGCTTCGAAACAACGAACTGTCGCAATGGTGCACAGTTAGGGGGAACACTTTCTTGAAATTATTATGAGGGATCATCTTATTTACTACCGTCGTTCTAAGTAAACAAGATGCATAAACATGATAAACATCACATGCAATCAAATAATAGTGACATGATATGGCCAATATCATATAGCTCCTTTGATCTCCATCTTGGGGCTCCATGACCATCTTGTCACCGGCATGACACCATGATCTCCATCATCGTGTCTTCTTGAAGTTGTCTCGTCCTCTATTACTTCTACTACTAAGGCTAACACTTTAGCAATAAAGTAAAGTAATTACATGATGTTTAAGTTGACACGCAGGTCATAAATAAATAAAGACAACTCCTATGGCTCCTGCCGGTTGTCATACTCATCGACATGCAAGTCGTGATTCCTATTACAAGAACATGATCAATCTCATACATCACATATATCATTCATCACATCCTTTTGGCCATATCACATCACATGGCATACCCTGCAAAAACAAGTTAGACGTCTTCTAATTGTTGTTTGCATGTTTTACGTGGCTGCTATGGGTTTCTAGCAAGAACGTTTCTTACCTACGCAAAAACCACAACGTGATATGCCAATTGCTATTTACCCTTCATAAGGACCCTTTTCATCGAATCCGATCCGACTAAAGTGGGAGAGACAGACACCCGCTAGCCACCTTATGCAACTAGTGCATGTCAGTCGGTGGAACCAGTCTCACGTAAGAGTACGTGTAAGGTCGGTCCGGGCCGCTTCATCCCACAATACCATCGAAACAAGATTGGACTAGTAACAGTAAGCATATTGAACAAAATCAACGCCCACAACTACTTTGTGTTCTACTCGTGCATAGAAACTACGCATAGACCTAGCTCATGATGCCACTGTTGGGGAACGTAGCATAAATTCAAAATTTTCCTACGTGTCACCAAGATCTATCTATGGAGTCATCTAGCAACGAGGGAGGAGTGGATCTACATACCCTTGTAGATCGCGCGCGGAAGCGTTCAAGAGAACGGGGTTGATGGAGTCGTACTCGTCGTGATCCAAATCACCGATGATCCTAGCGCCGAACGAACGGCACCTCCGCGTTCAACACACGTACGAAGCAGCGACGTCTCCTCCTTCTTGATCCAGCAAGGGGGGAGGAGAGGTTGATGGAGATCCAACAGCACGACGGCGTGGTGGTGGAAGCAGCGGGATTCCAACAGGGCTTCGCCAAGCGCTGCGGGAGGAGGGAGATGTGTCATGGGAGGGAGAGGGAGGCGCCAGGGCTTAGGTTGGGCTGCCCTCCCTTCCCCCACTATATATAGGGCCAAGGGAGAGGGGGGGAGGCGCAGCCTTGGCCCTTCCTCCAAGGAAGGGTGCGGCCAGGGAGGAGTCCCTCCTCCCCAAGGCACCTCGGAGGTGCCTTCCCCTTTTAGGACTCTTCCTCTCCCTTGATTCTTGGCGCATGGGCCTCTTGGGGTTGGTGACCTTGGCCCATATAGGCCAAGGCGCACCCCCTACAGCCCATGTGCCCCCCGGGGCAGGTGGCCCCACCCGGTGGACCCCCGGGACCCTTCCGGTGGTCCCGGTACAATACCGGTGACCCCGAAACTTGTCCCGATGGCCGAAATAGCACTTCCTATATATAATTCTTTACCTCCGGACCATTCCAGAACTCCTCGTGACATCCGGGATCTCATCCAGTACTCCGAACAACTTTAGGGTTACCGCATACTAATATCTCTATAACCCTAACGTCACCGAACCTTAAGTGTGTAGACCCTACGGGTTCGGGAGACATGCAGACATGACCGAGATGACTCTCCGGTCAATAACCAACAGCGGGATCTGGATACCCATGTTGGCTCCCACATGTTCCACGATGATCTCATCGGATGAACCACGATGTCAAGGACTTAATCAATCCCGTATACAATTCCCTTTGTCTAGCGGTACGATACTTGCCCGAGATTCGATCGTCGGTATCCCGATACCTTGTTCAATCTCGTTACCGGCAAGTCTCTTTTACTCGTTCCGTAACACATCATCCCGTGATCAACTCCTTGATCACATTGTGCACATTATGATGATGTCCTACCGAGTGGGCCCAGAGATACCTCTCCGTCACACGGAGTGACAAATCCCAGTCTTGATTCGTGCCAACCCAACAGACACTTTCGGAGATACCCGTAGTGTACCTTTATAGCCACCCAGTTACGTTGTGATGTTTGGCACACCCAAAGCACTCCTACGGTATCCGGGAGTTGCACAATCTCATGGTCTAAGGAAATGATACTTGACATTAGAAAAGCTTTAGCATACGAACTACACGATCTAGTGCTATGCTTAGGATTGGGTCTTGTCCATCACATCATTCTCCTAATGATGTGATCCCGTTATCAACAACATCCAATGTCCATGGTCAGGAAACCGTAACCATCTATTGATCAACGAGCTAGTCAACTAGAGGCTTACTAGGGACATGGTGTTGTCTATGTATCCACACATGTATCTGAGTTTCCTATCAATACAATTCTAGCATGGATAATAAACGATTATCATGAACAAGGAAATATAATAATAACTTATTTATTGTTGCCTCTAGGGCATATTTCCAACACTCCTCTGAGATAGATGCTCGCCCTAGCAGATCCTTCAGCTCCTTCGACCGCGCACCGGACGGTGCCGGACTCGTCCTATGGCCTTTTTCAAAGGCCGGACGCGGAGAGCCTTGGGGGGCCATATGGCTGCCTTCCGGCCCTTCCGGATTCAGAGAAACCCTCCGCGATGATACCTCAGGGTCACCCGCCTCGCTAGGCGGTTCGGCAGGTGGAGGCGTTCCGCTCTCCATCATCTCCGGAAGAAGATCCCCCGAAGACGAGCTCTGCTGAGAAGGGCTGAGGTCCGAACTACAAGGTAAATTTTCGGTTACTCTTCTCAGATATAAAACAATGATTCCTCTCAAAGAAATAACCTCTCTCTACTTACGGCTCGGTGGAGGGATGACCCCCTTGAGGGTATAATTCGGCCGAGGTATCCCCCGGCGCAGGACCCTCTGACGAGGATTTCTTCCCCCGTTTTGAGGCCATGGTCTCCGGGTCTTCAGAGGCGGTCCTCTTCTTCCCCTGAGGAGAGGAATTTTCGATTCCTTCCCTCCGAACAGCCTCCTTCAAGGAGGCCGTAGTTTCCTTGTCCCCTCCCTTGCTTTCCTCCAAAGGCACAATCTTCAACATCCTGACCAGCATTGGATCCGCTGTGGTCTCGGGGAGGGGAGCCGGACACCTGATAAGCTTTGCTTTCGCTATCCATTACTGTTTAAAAATCGGCTCTTTAGAGGCAAGTTTTATGACAAATATACGGATAGCGAGTCCGGGCACAAGGCTAATTACTTGAGTATCCGGGCGGTTGCAGCTCAGACCTGCGTCCTCGGTCAAGTCCGGACACGTTGCTTGTGATCCGAAGAACAATTCATACATCTCCGCGGGCATTGCGCCCATGAAATGCTGGAGAGCTCGCGGTCCCTCCGTATTAAACTCCCACAGACGAAGGGGGCGACGTTTGCCGGGCAGGGTTCGGCGGATCAGCATGACCTGCGTCAGTTTGACCAGGCTGAGGTCTCTTTCTAAGAGATCCCTGATGCGGCCCTGCAACAAAGGCACATCCTTGGATAACCCCCAGTCTAGTCCTTTATTGACCCATGATGCTAGCTATGGTGGGGGACCCGGGCGAAAGGCAGGTAGGGCCACCCACTTGGTGCCCCTGGGAGCGGTGATATAGAACCACTCTCATTGCCATAAGCTGGACTCCTCTTGAAAAGATCCCTCGGGCCACGGAGCATCAACATTCTTGCTTATAACAGCGCCTCCGCACTCTGCGTGCCGCCCCTCAATCATCTTCAGCACTACTTTAAAGGTCTTGAGCCATAGTCCGAAGTGAGGAGTAACATGGAGGAAGGCTTCACACACGACGATGAAATAGGAAATGTGGAGGATGGACTCCGGAGCTAAGTCGTGAAATTCCAGCACATAATAAAACATGAGCCACCTGAAGCCTAGCCCCCGAAGGAAGTGAGACATGAACACCACGTTCTCACCAGGCCTGGGAGTGGGAATGACCTGCCCTTGAGCAGGCAACCTATGCGAGATTTCGCCGGTCAAGAACCTTGCCTCCCTCAGCTTTAGCACGTCCTCCTCCGTAACGGAAGAGGGCACCCATCGGCCTCGAAGGTCAGAACCAGACATTGTCGAAGATCCGAAGCACCCGAAATCTGGAGCCTTGGGTGTTGGAACTCGAGGCGAAGGGCGATATCGATTGAGATTGAAAGAAAGGAGTAAGGCCTTCGTCTCTTTATAAGAGGCCGAATACCAAGGGCCCCCCCCGTAACCGTTTGGGACTCGCCTTTAATCGAGAAGACATGCCAACGGGCACGATTGGGTTACCCACGTCCGTATTGATGAGAATCCCATAAATAAAGGGGACACGATCTCTGCTTTAACAAGACGTGCCAAGGAAACCGCCTCGCAAAACACGCTGAGGTGGGGGAGTAAAAACGATTTGAATAAAGGCTTGGCCATAGTGTGATGTCACACTACGGAATACGTCAGCAGATTAGATTTGCGTAAATATTATTCTCTCTATGGGAAGATGTGGAAACTTATTTTGCAGAGCTGGACACTATCCTTAGTGTTCAAAATCTTATATGAAGTACTTGGAGGAGGAACCCGCCTTGCAATGCCGAAGACAATCTGCACGCCGGACTCATCGACATTGAAGCCTGGTTTAGGGGCTACTGAGGGAGTCCTGGATTAGGAGGTGTCCGGATAGCTGGACTATACCTTCAGCCGGACTCCAGTACTATGAAGATACGAGATTGAAGACTTCGTCCCGTGTCCGGAAGGGACTTTCCTTGGCGTGGAAAGCAAGCTTGGCGATACGGATATGTGGATCTCCTACCATTGTAACCGACTCTGTGTAACCCTAACCCTCTCCGGTGTCTATATAAACTGGAGGGTTTTAGTCCGTAGGAAAACATAACAATCATACCATAGGCTAGCTTCTAGGGTTTAGCCTCCTTGATGCCGTGGTAGATCTACTCTTGTACTACCCATATCATCAATATTAATCAAGCAGGACGTAGGGTTTTACCTCCATCAAGAGGGCCCAAACCTGGGTAAAACATCGTGTCCCTTGTCTCCTGTTACCATCCGCCTAGACGCACAGTTTGGGACCCCCTACCCGAGGTTCGCCAGCTTTGACACCGACACCGCTCTTGGCGGACTGAACCTTCTGGATCACCGTACTCATCACAGTACGGTGCTCCTCGTCGATGGAGCCACCGTTAAGTACCTCCAGCAGATTGTCTGGCGCCTCCGGTTGGACGGGGGCCACCGGCTCAGTAGGCTTACTCCTCTTGGAAGGACGTCGCCTGCCGGACTCCGGAACCATTAAAGGTTCCAGAGCGGTGTCCAGCCTAGGGCCGGACTTAGAGCCCTTAGGGGTTCTATCCCCTTGGCGCCTGGAGTCTGGGAGGTCGCCTTGCGGCGCCTCCAGGACCACCTCCTCCTGGCTCGGAGCCTCCTGGGACAACACTTTGGCGTCGTCCGTAGGGCGGGGGGAGGTAGCGGGCGAAAGTGAATTCACATCCGACGAATCCAGGGAGCCGCTCGACGACTCGTCGAGCCCGGCCTCGGGCGGACTGCATAGTCATGTTCGACATAAGGAAAAGCTGTGCAGTGAAGGAATACTATGAATCACTCTGGTATTCGAAAACTTACGATCTCGCCAGGGGCTTGGCCCTGAGCGGCCACTCCTCTTTGCCGTCGTTGGCGTTAGTGGGGTAGTCCGGAGGAAGGGTCTTCCCCTTCTTGGACCCTTCGGCCTCCCTAGTTGGGGCGGACTTCCTTTTCTTCCCTCCCTCCGCCGGAGGGGGAGAGGTCTCTTCTTCCTCCTCCTCGTCTTCACGGGAGGAGTGTGTCTCGGAGTCGTCGGATGATGAATCCGACACCACCAGGCGCCGGGCACTCTTTCGAGTCCCCATGGCCTTCTTCTTGGCCTTATTCTCCGGCACCACATAGGGTGCCGGAACCAGCAGCTTCGCCAAGCGGGCGTCCGCTGGGCCTTCGGGCAAAGGGGCCGGACAGATAATCTGTTCGGCCTTCTTCAACCATTCCTGTCAAAGGCACGGGAGTTTAGATCCCGCATAGAGTTAAACTATGAAAGACAAATATCCCGTAAAAGGTAAAACAGCTTACCACACCGGCTTGACGCTGCGCGCTGAATCCGCGATCCTCGGTAGCGGATGCGGGAGCCTCGGGCCCTTGAATAGCACCTTCCAGGCATCTTCATACGTCGGGTCGAAGAGCCTGCTTAGAGTTCGGTGCTGCACTGGGTCAAACTCCCACAAGTTGAAGGCCCGTTGTTGGCACGGGAGGATCCGGCGGACGAGCATGACCTGGACTACATTGACAAGTTTGAGCTTCTTGCTCACCAGGTTTTGGATGCATGTTTGTAGTCCGGTCACCTCTCCTTTTTCACCCCACGACAGGCCCGTCCCCTTCCAGGAGGTAAGTTCCGTAGGGGTTCCAGATCGGAACTCGGGGGCTGCGACCCATTCAAGGTCACACGGCTCGGTTATGTAGAACCACCCCGATTGCCACCCCTTCAGGGTCTCCACGAAGGAGCCCTCGAGCCATAGGACGTTGGGCATCTTGCCCATCATGGCGCCTCCGCACTCCGCCTGGTTGCCGCGCACCACCTTTGGCTTGACATTGAAAGTCTTGAGCCATAGGCCGAAATAGGGGCGGATGCAGAGGAAAGCCTCGCACACGACGATAAACACCGAGATGTTGAGGACGAAGTTCGGGGCCAGATCGTGGAAATCTAGGCCGTAGTAGAACATGAGCCCCCGGACAAATGGGTGGAGAGGGAAGCCCAGTCCGCGGAGGAAATGGGGGAGGAACACCACCCTCTCATGGGGCCCGGGGGTGGGGACGAGCTGCCCCTCTTCGGGAAGCCGGTGCGCGATGTCGTTGGACAAGTATCCGGCCTTCCTCAGTTTTTTGACGT
This sequence comes from Triticum dicoccoides, assembly GCF_002162155.2. NCBI lineage: Eukaryota > Viridiplantae > Streptophyta > Magnoliopsida > Poales > Poaceae > Triticum > Triticum dicoccoides. The sequence continues at coordinate 586,335,264 of NC_041390.1, forward strand.
GTCACTCCGTGACGGAGGAGACCATCCACTTGCCTCCCGCTCCGGACATGGCTGGAGAAGGTTGAGGTGGGGAGTGCGGACTTGGGTGCTGGAGCTCGAGTGCGCGGAAATGGATGAGCAAAGGAGGAAGAAGGCGTGGATGAAAAAGGTGGATTCTTATCCCCTTATATGGGCGGACGAAAACTACACGTCCCCACCCGCCTGGTAAAACTCGCTTGTCTCCCAAGCGCCATAATCAATGGCCGGTTGGGTTACCCACGCCCGTATTGATGAGAATCCCGAAATAAGGGGACACGATCTCTACTTCGACAAGACGTACCAAGGAAACCGCCTTGCTAAACGCGCTGAGGTGGGACAATAAAACGATTCGAATAAAGGCTTGGCCGTGGTGTGATGTCACGCTACGAAATACGTCAGCAGATTAGATTTGTGTAAATATTATTCTCTCTATGGCAATATGTGGAAACTTATTTTGCAGAGCCGGACACTATCCTCGTCGTCATTGAAGCCTGGTTCAGGGGCTACTGAGGGAGTCCTGGATTAGGGGTGTCCGGATAGCCGGACTATACCTTCAGCCGGACTGCTGGACTATGAAGATACAAGATTGAAGACTTTGTCCCGTGTCCAGAAGGGACTTTCCTTGGCGTGGAAGGCAAGCTTGGCAATACGGATATGTGGATCTCCTACCATTGTAACCGACTCTGTGAAACCCTAACCCTCTCCGGTGTCTACATAAACTAGACAGTTTTAGTCCATAGGACGAACAACAATCATACCATAGGCTAGCTTCTAGGGTTTAGCCTCCTTGATCTCGTGGTAGATCTACTCTTGTACTACCCATATCATCAATATTAATCAAGCAGGAGTAGGGTTTTACCTCCATCGAGAGGGCCCGAACCTGGGTAAAAATATCGTGTCCCTTGTCTCCTGTTACCATCCGCCTAGACGCACAGTTCGGGACCCCCTACCCGAGATCCGCCGGTTTTGACACTGATAGTGTGCCATTGAGAATAAATAACCGTAATATTATCTAGGAGTTTAGTAGCATCTCATAAAGTGATTTCCATAAAAGTGCCTCCCGCGGCCGAATCTAAAAGATTTCTAGAAGCAAAATTCAACCCGGCATAATTTTTTTGTATAATCATCCACAAATTCAAACCATGAGTAGAACAATTGCGTATCATTAATTTCATTCTCTCCCAAGCTTGTGCAACATGTTCATGATCAAGTTGCTTAAAATTCATAATATCGTTTCTTAGAGAGATGATCTTAGCTGGAGGAAAATACTTAAAGATAAAAGCATCTTTGCACTTGTTCCAAGAATCAATACTATTTGTAGGCAAAGACGAAAACCAAGCTTTAGCGCAATCTCTAGGCGAAAAAGGAAATAGCTTCAATTTAACAATATCATTATCAAGATCTTTCTTCTTTTGCATATCACATAAATCAACGAAGCTATTTAGATGAGTAGCGGCATCTTCACTAGGAAGGCCGGCGAATTGATCTTTCATAACAAGATTCAACAAAACAATATTGATTTCACAAGATTCAGTATTGGTAAGAGGAGCAATCGGAGTGCTAAGGAAATCATTATTGTTGGTATTGGTAAAGTCACACCATTTGGTATTATCTTGAGCCATCGCGACAAACAAGCAATCCAACACACGAGCAAACAAAAAGCAAGCAAGAAAAAGGCAAATGGAAAAAGAGAGGGCAAATAAAACGGCAAGGGTGAAGTGGGGGAGAGGAAAACGAGAGGCAAATGGCAAATAATGTAATGCGAGAGATAAGGAATTGTGATGGGTACTTGGTATGTTGACTTTTGCGTAGACTCCCCGACAAGGGCGCCAGAAATTCTTCTTGCTACCTCTTGAGCACTGCGTTGGATTTCCCCGAAGAGGAGAGGATGATGCAGCAAAGTAGCGTAAGTATTTCCCTCAGTTTTTGAGAACCAAGGTATCAATCCAGTAGGAGGCCACGCGCGAGTCCCTCGTACCTACACAAAACAAATAGGTCAACGCAACCAACGTGATTAGGGCTTGTCAATCCCTTCACGGTCACTTACGAGAGTGAGATCTGATAGAGATGATAGATAATATTTTTGGTATTTTTGATATAACGATGCAAGGTAAAATACAAGGCAAAGTAAAAAGCAAAGTAATAATAAGGTGATTGAAGATTGATATGATGAATAGACCCGGGGGCCATAGATTTCACTAGTGGCTTCTCTCAAGAGCATAAGTATTTCTACGGTGGGTGAACAAATTACTGTTGAGGAATTGACAGAATTGAGCATAGTTATGAGAGTATCTAGGTATGATCATGTATATAGACATCACGTTCGAGACAAGTAGACCGACTCCTGCCTGCATCTACTACTATTACTCCACTCATCGACCGCTATCCAGTATGCATCTAGAGTATTAAGTTCAAGAAAACAGAGTAACGCCTTAAGCAAGATGACATGATGTAGATGGATAAATTCATGCAATATGATAAAAACCCCATCTTGTTATCCTCGATGGCAACAATAAAATACGTGCCTTGCTGCCCCTACTGTCACTGGGAAAGGACACCGCAAGATTGAACCCAAAGCTAAGCACTTCTCCTATTGCAAGAAAAACCAATCTACTAGGCCAAACCAAACTGATAATTCAAAGAGACTTGCAAAGATAACCAATCATACATAAAAGAATTCAAAGAAGATTCAAATATTGCTCATAGATAATCTTGATCATAAACCCACAATTCATCTGTCTCAACAAACACACCGCAAAAAGAAGATTACATCGACTAGATCTCCACGAGAGAGGGGGAGAACATTGTATTGAGATCCAAAAATAGAGAAGAAGCCATCTAGCTACTATGTATGGACCCGAAGGTCCGAGGTAAACTACTCACACTTCATCGGAGGGGCTATGGTGATGATGTAGAAGCCCTCCATGGTGGATTCCCCTTCCGCCAGAGCTCCGGAACAGGCCCCAAGATAGGATCTCGTGGGTACAGAAGGTTGCGGCGGTGGAATTAGGTTTTTGGCTCCGTATCTGATCGTTTGGCGGTACGTAGGTATATATAGGAGGAAGGAGTACGTCGTTGGAGCAAAGGGGGACCCATGAGGCAGGGGGGCGCGCCCTAGGGGGGCGCCCTCCACCCTCGTGGCCGCCTTCCTCCTTTCTTGATGGAGGGTCCAAGTCTCCTGGATCATATTTGTTGAGAAAATCACGTTCCCGAAGGTTTCATTCCGTTTGGACTCCGTTTGATATTCCGTTTCTTCGAAACACTAAAATAGGCAAAAAACAGTAATTCTGGGCTGGGCCTCCGCTTAATAGGTTAGTCCCAAAAGTAATATAAAAGTGGAAAATAAAGCCCAATATGGTCCAAAAAGTAGATAATATAGCATGGAGCAATCAAAAATTATAGATACATTGGAGACGTATCAACCTACATGAGGACTTGCACCAAAAAGCCGGTATGACCAGGTCCATCTACGGATCTAGGAAGCGCGCTCCGGCACAGAATCAAAACCGAACACTACAACCATCAGAACGCCATGACACATCAAAATATAGGGGTGCCGTGCACCCCCTATGCTTCCCCGACGAGGTGCTGGATCATGAATTTCCAGAGGGATTGAAACCCGTGAACATAGAGGCATACGACAGAATGATAGACCCTGGGGTCTGGATCGAGGACTTTATCCTTCATATCCACATGGCTCGTGGAGATAATCTGCACGCCATCAAATACTTACCCCTAAAGTTGAAAGCACTAGCTCGGCACTGGCTGAAGAGCCTCCCCGAAAACTCAATTGGGAGTTGGGAAGAGCTTGAGGATGCTTTGAGGGCCAATTTTCGAGGGACTTATGTCCGACCTCCGGATGCTGATGATTTAAGTCATATAATTCAACATCCCGGAGAGTCAGCCCGAAGGCTTTGGAACAGATTCCTCACTAAGAAGAATCAAATTGTCGACTTCCTGGATGCCGAAGCCTTAGCGGCTTTCAAACACAGTGTCCGGGACGAATGTCTCGCCAGACACCTCGGCCAGGAAAAACCGAGAACAATGGCAGCCCTAACAAGCTTTATGGCCCGCTTTTGCGTGGGTGAAGACAGTTGGCTGGCCCGTAGCGGCACCAGCGACCCAGGCACATCTGAAGCCTGGGATGGCAATGGGAGACCGCGACGCAATAAAAGCAAGCGTTGAAACAATGAAGATAGCCCAGACAAAACGGTGGTAAACGCCCAATTCAGGGGCTCTCAACCCGGTCAACGGAAAAAGCCATTTGAAGGTAGCAGAGATGGACCGTCCAGCCTAAACAAGATTCTAGACAAATTATGTCAGATTCATGGCACCTCCGACGAACCTGCAAATCACACCAACAGAGAATGCTGGGTCTTCAAGCAGGCTGGCAAGCTAAATGCCGAACGCAAGGGGAGGGAGACACCAAGTGAAGACAAGGATGAGCCTCGCCAGCAAAACACTGGTTGACAGAAAAAATTCCCACCAGAGGTCAAAACAGTGAACATGATTCACGTAACGAAGAGGAGGAGAAAACACGCACTCCGAGACGTATGCGCCGTCGAGCCTGTCACCCCCAAGTTCAACCCTTGGTTGGCCTGCCCGATCACTTTTGATCGCAGGGATCACCCGACTAGTATCCGACACGGAGGATCAGCGGCCTTGGTGCTAGACCCAATAATCAACGGATACCATCTCACCCGAGTCCTTATGGATGGCGGCAGTAGTCTTAATCTGATATATCAGGACACAGTCCGCCAAATGGGGATAGACCCGACAAGAATCAGCCAAAGCAATACTACCTTTAAAGGAGTAATACCTGGCCCAGAGGCCCGCTGCACGGGCTTTCTAGTGCTAGAGGTTGTATTCGGTTCTCCCGACAACTTCCGGCATGAAGAATTAACCTTCGACATCGCTCCATTCCGAAGCGGCTTTCGCGCACTACTCGGAAGAACGGACTTCGCTCGTTTCAATGCAGTACCGCATTACGCTTATCTTAAACTTAAGATGCCCGGTCCACGTGGCATCATCACGATCAGCGGGAGCATAGAGCGTTCCCTACATGCGGAAGAATACATGGCGGCTCTAGCAGACGAACACTAAACGGCCTCTCCAACCAGAATAAATGATCGGTCGTTAAGACCACGGACACGGCTAGACTACTCCGGCGCACCACTAGCTGTAACAACTCAGATAAACCTGAAGATTGGGTCGATAGATTTACCCCCATAGGTGTTGCTAGGGGCTTCTCGCATGTAAAAAGGGATACAGTTCGGCTTGACCCTATTTAGATTACATTTTAATGGTTTATTAAGAATATTGATTTTTTCGCACGAAGACTTTCACCTAAGTTTTTCTCTTTTACAGATGATACTCGTGCTACACCCTTCCAGGATACGGCATAACGGAGACACAGGCGCAGACGTGTAGCAGGGCCCCGCTTAAAGGTTTCTTTTTAGATTAAGACCCTGTGTAAACCTTTCTTAGTGTCTCTTGTTGCTACACACCCTCCGGATACTCAACACAACCGAGAGGGATGCTGGCGTTATTGGCATTTCACCACGTCAGACTAATGCACGAACCTGGAAATTCAGGGTTCATTATCAGGGGCGTTACTCAGACCGGTATATGTTGTAAAGTCCGAATACCTTAGGGAGTGTTCGGCGTCGCGAGTTTGGCCTTATATGCATCAGCTCCGAATCACGTCTTTGGTCAATAGTTGGGTTTGCCCGACTCCCGTGTTTTGCTACCTTATGTTCCTCTCTATCGGCTAAGGTGGCACCGGGAGAACTACTGCGATTGTGCCCCGGTTCATCTGGATGAGCACCTCAGTAGAGAAAGCCGAAAACTGACTGTCGTGATAAAGCGCGAGACTGGTCAACCACTCGATGACTCAGCGGAATCTTCGCGATTCCTCCGCATTAACGAAGGACTGGTTTCCCGGTCATGTATGTACGCGCCCCGTATTCGGATGAGCGCGGAAGTACCAGGGACTATGTATTAGCCCCACCATCAAACTCCTATGGCTAAGTGAAAGTGTTAAAGCAATATAGTCTGATTTCCTTGTTCGCCGCGCTACCACCTCCTTAATGGACCAAGACATTGGATCAAGTGTGAATACGCGTTTTTCCGAACACCCCCGCATCATATGCGTGGGGGCTGAAGCCGACGACTGCAAACTTTTAGGTTATATACATACATGAACGGCCGCACAGGAGGCATCATAAAACTTTCAGGCAAAAGTATAAACACAGCCTTTATAATCCAAATAGCATTGTTTTTACAATCGGGATACATGTCACTCGAACATGATACTCGTCGAGCACTGAGCCTCTATTAAACAAGTGCCTTCTAGGACTTCTTCAAAATAGTGCTCAGCGGGGACCTGGCCTCCGGCCGGACCTCGGGTCGCAATAGCGGTGGCCTCCATCTCTGCCCAGTATGTCTTAACATGGGCAAGAGCCATCCGCACGCCCTCTATGCACGCCGACCTCTTTATGGCATCGATATGCGGCACAACACCAAGGAATCATTGCACTAAACCAGAATAACTATTCGGCCTTGGACCCTCCGGCCAAAGATGATCAACGACAAACCTCATGGCAAGTCCGGACAACCTATGGAGCTCGGCCCACTCGGCCATTTGTTCACTTAACAGAAGCGGACGCGGCGGAGCAGTGAACTACGACCAGAATAACCTTTCCACTTCATGATCTTTCTGATCTTTGAAAAACTCAGTCGCACCAGCGGCACTCGCCGCCAAGTCCAAGTACGCGTCTGCAGCACTCCATAATTGATCCAGAGGGGCATACTTCGGATCTCCAAACTTCATCCGCAACAAAAAGGGCTTCCCAGCCGTGATATCTCCGGCTTGATGAAGTTCCTCCTTCGCCGCTCTAATTTTAGAGCGGGCTTCCTTGGCTGTTACCATGGCTTTCTTCAGGTCCACTGCTTTCGCTTGGCTTTCCTTTTCAAGAAGCTCATACCGGTCGGCGGCCTCCTTCAGCTCAACAGCCATCTTGGCTATCCTATCTTTGCTTTGGCGATGAGCAGCCTGTTCGGCTCTTAGCTCTTCGGTCGCCTTTAGGGCGGCCACATCACTCCTCCTGGCTTGTTCCTTGGCTTGGGCAAGTTCCGCCCGAAGGGTCTCCACAACGGCAGCTCCATCTGCAATAACAACATATTATAGATACTAGCATCATGCTCCTCTTAATATTTGTTGACCACCCGAACATACGTACCCTGTGCCTCGTCATGCCGCTTGTTCACAAGCGTGATGTAGGCATCTTCCACGTCAAGATGCCGCCTTAGTTCGGCAAACTCAGTCCGGCCAGCCTCCGGACCCTCAGCCGCCTGCACATGTAAGCAGCGCGATCATTACCTGGGACTATGATCCTCTGTTTGCCGCCTTTGGACAGCAACCAGAGTCTCAGGGGCTACTATCTATATAGAGCACACCTAGCATGTGCGGTACTATCAAAATTACATATGTTACTTTGCGTACCTCAAAGCCTCTTAGCAGCTCGTAAAAGCTTCATGCAATCCACTTTTGGTGGATGAAATCCTCTCAACCACCGTACCCATTAATGTATGATGTGCCTCTGAGATAGCCGCTTGCTCCAGAAGACCCATCAGCATGTCCGGTTGTGCACCGGACAGTCCCGGACTCTTTTTGTTGCTCTCCTTAGGAGCCGAATACTCCGGGCTTTGGGTGGCCGAAGGGTTACCTTTTGGCCTTGGTGGATCAGGAGAAAGCCTTCGTGACGACACCTCAGGGTCGTCCGCCCCTCGAGGCGGGGAGACAACCGGAGGCGTTTCTCTCTCCATCATCTCCGGTAGAAGATCCCCCGAAGAGGAACTCTGTCGAGAAGGGCTACGATCCGAACTACAAGACATACATCTCGATTAATGTCCTCAGAGATGAAGCAGTATATATTTACCAAAAGTACTGTTATTCACTTACAGCTCGGTGGAGGGCTGGCCCCCTTGCAGGCACTGTGCGGAAAGGACGCCCCTCGGGACAGGACCCCCTGTCGAGGTTTTCTTCCCTCCTTTGGAAGCCTCCGCTTCCAAGTCTTCAGATGCGGTCCTTTTCCTTCCTTGGGGAGATGGGATTCTAGATTCTTCTCCCCGACTATCCTCCTTCGCGGAGACGCTAATTCCCCCGGTTTGGATGCTTAATGCGTGAAGCCCGCTTTCGGCTTCTTTATTCCTCCCTTTATCTCCCCCTGATGCCACTTGATAAGGTGCATGCTCAAGCATCCTAGCTAGTACAGGATCCGGTGAGCCCTCGGGAAGGGGGGCCGAGCACCTGATCCTCTCCTCCTTTCTTATCCAGTCCTGGTCGAGAACGTTTTTTTAGAATGATGTTGTAACAAATAAAATACAGCATATCCGGACGGTTGCAGTTGAGACCCGCATCCTCGGTGGTGTCCGGACACTTTATTCGTGATTCGAAGAACAATCCATACGTCTCTTCGAGCATCATGCCGAAGAATTGTTGAATGGTTCGTGGTCCTTCCGGGTTGAACTCCCACATACGGAGGGATCGACGTTGGCATGGTAAGATCCAATGAACTAGCATAACTTGCATTACCTTGACAAGACTGACATCCCTCTTGAGGATATCTCAGATGCGACTTTGCAATGTCAGCATGTCATTAACTGGCCCCCAGTCCAGCCCCTTGTTGACCCATGACGCCAATTGTGGCAGGGGCCCGAGCGGAAGGTAGGGGCAGCCGCGCACTTTGTACCTCGGGGAGTTGTGATGTAGAACCACTCCCGTTGCTATAAGTCGGACACCTCCGGGAAGGAACCCTTTGGCCATTGGGCATCGACGCCTTTGCTTATTACGGCACCTCCGCACTCTGCATGTCGCCCATCGATCATCTTCGGCTTCACATTGAAGGTCTTGAGCCATAAGCCGAAGTGTGGGGTGATGCGGAGGTAGGCCTCACACACGACGATAAACGACGAGATGTGAAGGATAGAATCTGGGGCTAGATCGTGGAAATCGAGCCCGTAATAGAACATGAGCCCTCTAACAAAGGGATCAAGACTAAAGCCTAGCCCTCGGAGGAAGTGGGAAACAAATACGACACTCTTGTTGGGTTCGGGAGTGGGGATGACCTGCCCTTGAGCAGGCAGCCTGTGCAAGATTTCAACGGTCGGATACCTGGCTTCTCTTAGCTTTTTGATGTCCTCCTCTATGACAGAGGAGGCCATCCCACCGGCCTTGATGGTTGGATCCGGACATGATTGAAGATCTGAAGTGCTTAGCCTAAGCCTTGGGTGTTGGAACTCGAGGTGGGGGAAGGGAAGGATCGAGCGCGAGAAGAGAAGGACAGGCCTTGGCCCCTTTATAAAGAGGGAGAATATCAAGCGTCCTTCACGTGACCGTCTGGGACTTGACTAAAATCGAGGAGTCATGCTAACAAGCACGGTTGGGTTACCCACGCCTGTATTGATGAGAATCCCATGATAAGGGGAACACGATCTCTGCTTTGACAAGACGTGCCAATAAAAACCGCCTCGCAATATGTGCAGTAGCTGGTTGGGAAAAACGGTTCGAATAATGACCGGGCCGTGGCGTGATGTCACGCTATGAAACTTGTCGGCATATTAGATTTGTGGAATATTATACTCTCTACGGTGGTATGTGGAACTTATTTTGCAGAGCCGTACACTATCCTTGTGTTCAAAATCTTCTATGGAGTATTCGGAGGAGGAACCTGCCTTGCAATGCCGAAGACAATCTGCGCGCCGGACTCATCGTCATTGAAGCCTGGTTCAGGGGCTACTGAGGGAGTCCTGGATTAGGGGGGTCCTCGGACAGCCGTACTATATACTTTGGCCGGACTGTTGGACTATGAAGATACGAGATTGAAGACTTCATCCCGTGTCCGTATGGGACTCTCCTTTGCGTGGAAGGCAAGCTTGGTAATTCGGATATGTAGATCTCCTCCCTTGTAACCGACTCTGTGTAACCCTAGCCCCCTCCGGTGTCTATATAAACCGGAGGGTTTAGTCTGTAGGACAACAACAATCATAATCATAGGCTAGCTTCTAGGGTTTAGGCTCTACGATCTCGTGGTAGATCAACTCTTGTAATACTCATATCATCAAGATCAATCAAGCAGGAAGTAGGGTATTACCTCCATTGAGAGGGCCCGAACCCGGGTAAACATTGTGTCCCCCGCCTCTTGTTGCCATTAGCCTTAGACGAACAGTTCGGGACCCCCTACCCGAGATCCGCCGGTTTTGACACCGACACCGGACAACTCTTAGTCGCAAACCGGATACGTATTTATATTGAATGGTGGAGCTGTCAGTTGGTGCAGTTCTAAGCGAAGCGTCGTGGCGGGATGTACGTGTGAAGCGGAGTACATAGCTGTTCCGGAAGTAGCAAATGAAGGAGTCTGGATGAAGGAGTTCATATCGATCTAGGTGTCATAACTAGTGCATCGGTCCAATGAAAATGTTTTGTGACAATACTGGAGCGATTGCCTTGGCGAAGGAATCCAGATTTCACAAGAGAACCAATCACATCAAGAGATGCTTCAATTCCATCGCGATCTAGTCAAGGAGGGAGACATAGACGTTTGCAAAATACATACGGATCTGAATGTCCAGACCCGTTGACTAAGCCTCTTCCACGAGCAAAACATGATCAGCACCAAGACTCCATGGGTGTTAGAATCATTACTGTGTAATCTAGATTATTGACTCTAATGCAAGTGGGAGACTGAAGGAAATATGCCCTATAGGCAATAATAAAGTTATTATTTATTTCCTTAGTTCATGATAAACATTTATTATTCATGCTAGAATTGTATTAACCGGAAACTTAGTACATGTGTGAATACATAGACAAAACAAAGTGTCCCTAGTATGCCTCTACTTGACTAGCTCATTTATCAAAGATGGTTATGTTTCCTAACCATAGACATGTGTTGTCATTTGATGAACAAGATCACATCATTAGGAGAATGATGTGATGGACAAGACCCATTCGTTAGCTTAGCATTATGATCGTTACAGTTTTATTGCTACTGCTTCCTTCATGACTTATACATCACTCATGCACGTCGGCCCTAAACAAACTGTTTTTTACCCCTTTCCGCGACGACATTTGGAACTGTCTCCAAGTGAGTGTGGGCGATAGGGGGGTCCTTCCCACACGACCCAGAAACCGTCGGGGATATGCCCTCCTGGCACACACGTTCGGCAAAATGAGGTCGTGTGCGACCCGCGAGCGCTCAAATACGGAAATACGTACAGTAGAGCTAAAAAATACAATTATATGATGAAATTGTTTCCAGTCGCAAGTACATCCCACACAGTCAGTCCCTGCTAAACGTTTTCGTTCGTATGCACATCCCACACAGTCGCTCCAAGGAAAACGTTTCCTTTGACAGGTACATCACACAATTTTCCCGTTAAATCGTTTGCGTTATTGAATATATCACACACGGTCCGTAGAAGAAACTGTGTGGCAAAGGCTGTCCATCATGCACACACAGTTTTTATGTGGTAAACGTTGGCGCAAGGTGGCCTAACGCAAATAGTTTTCAAGAGAAAGTCACGTGTGATTGTCCGTTGGTCCAACATGGTTTATTCCTAGATACTGTGTGCGTTGCCTGAGGTCATAACCCACGGTATTATTTCAGCAACCGTTTGCAATAGCAAAACCCAATTAGCAGGCAAATTCGCCATTAGCAGGATAATTATCCGATTATTCATTATCCATTTATTAATCTAATTGACATTTCATATTAAGCACACAATATATTTCATTTCCATATTAAGGAAGCAGAATTTCATAATTGAAATACATCAGAGTACAACATGATATAGCTTCAGCACTCAGCTACCCCATTACACAACTGCACGAGCATCAAGTTCCACATGCAACATGTAGAACCTTTCGAAATTAGCATCATAGACGGTATATAGACAGATGCATCTCATCTGGAAAACTGCTGAAGTGGAAGGCGAATATTGAGCCTTCATTCATGTTGAAGGTCTTTGCAACTTTAGGCCAGTGCTTGTGGATGATTGACCGTCCGTCCTTCGTCCTCTTCAGGAACACTTCAATATTGAACCGTGGGTGTTGTATGAAAACCTTCCTCGCCTCCTGACCTTAGAGGTGGTTCGAGAGGTAATCATCAGTGAACTGCTTTGGAAAGGCCTAAAAACAAGGACGTGCATAAATATCTTCTCTATATTGAAAATGGGGCAAAGCAATAAAAAAAGGCAAGGTATAATAGTTAGTACCATCTTGTAGTGAACTGATGTCTTCTTCATTGTGCAGACAAAGATCTTGTTGTTTTTTGTCGCTAATTTCTTTATCCTAACAATCTTTCTGAGTTTCTTGATTTGATTGATATTCATGGACAACTCATTTCCCCATATGCAAAAAGGGTCGAACAGTGGGTCAAAACCTCTGACAGCAGGACCTACATGTGCAAGACCAAATTGTTAAAAACCTAACTATTAGAAAGGTTCCTCCAATTGCACAATGTTGTGCTATTAGACAACGGACCATGCACGTGCTAACCTCGATTGTAAACCTCAGTGCTTCCCATTGTTTCCCTGCAACACATATAAGGTAGTTAGTCATCAGGTTAAGTAAGGGTTCGCATGCTATCAGTAAAATATGTTGATGAAAAATAAGCACATTGCAGATTCATCAGATTAATTCAAGCCACACGGAAAACCCATTTACCCAAACCAAGCATGATTAAGAACTAGGAAATATAGCACTTGTATATGTTTTTCATGTATTAAGTGCAGCCAAATCTGATTTATTCCTCACATGCACAACAATACAAAATTCTACCCACGACAATTGGACATTGCATTGCAGAATTGAACCAAGCAGTTAACTAAACACCACAACAAATGAACCAAACATTAACTGAGCACCACCTTGCACAATATAACATACTCCTAATAGAAGATCAGACAGTTAACCAAACAGTTAACTATAGCCAATTGTAGCAATTGTATTTGTTTCCCATGTATTTACTACAGCCAAATTCAATTTATTCCTCACACGGTATACAATAACAGAATGAATCCACAATTTTGTAAAGATAAATTCGATTTATTTCTCACACGGAAGACAATACAAAATTGCAGCCTAAAGAATTGAACATCACATTTGCAGAATTGAACCAACCAATTAACTGAAGACGGAAACTAATTAACAAAACAGTTAATATGTGAGCATCGCACTGCATGATATATAGAACATATACACTAGAGCAACAGATTGGATGGTAAAATTAGATAGTACAATTCACTATAATTTGTGAAGGAAAGGCAGGAGCAGCACATGCAATGGGTAAACCGAGGATGCTTAACCGGCGTAGCTAGAAAATGGCAAGGTGCTCCTTCAAGATCTGGGGGTCGAGACAAATGGCAGCCATCACGACCTTATCCGCGCGTGCGACCGCGATTTGCTTCTCCGCTGCCAAATGCTCCTTGAGGTCCTGGCTATACTGCGTGCACCATGGCTTAGGACAACGCTTATTTGGTGGAGGGGTCGGTGATTTGGGTGGAAGGTGTCGCGCTCGTGCTGGCAGTCGGGGCATGTGGGATGTGGAAGGAGGAGGATGGGGGTCGGGTGTGGATTACTTGCCTGGATAGAGGAGGCCGAGCAGCATGAAGGAGGGTCGCCGATGAGGAGGCGGCGCTGCAAGCAAGGAGGGATGATTTCAACTTGGAAAGGAAGGCGGAAAGAGGGGAAATGTGGCTTTTGGTAGGGGGGAGGGGCGGGGAGTTAGATATTTCTGCGAAAGCCGAAAATTTTGAATCGCTTCAGCAAAAAAATTGGCGCGCAAAGTGTCATCAGACACTGTCCCTTATTCAGAACTGTGTATGATATGTGGACATCACAAACGATCAGATAGCTTAAACCTTATGTGATGAGTTTGAACGTCAAAAGTTTTGGTTCGAATTTCCATGGTTACAGTGGTCATCCCCGTCATTGCATAATTTGGGTACACGAAGGAGACTACAACACACCCACACTTCTTAATCAAGCAAGTTCAGCAATTAAACAGAGCTAGCTGACCTAAACATTACTCTAACAAATTAAAGGCCGACACTCTTAATTAAACAAAACAAAGAGTACTACTACGGCTGGTGCTCGTCGATCTCCGCCGTCGCCTCCATGTCCAGCTCGCGCCCGACGGTCTCCTAGGGAAGGGGCTCCATGGCATCCATCGCACCATACTCAGCAAGCATCTCGCCATCCGCGTCCGCCATCTCTTTGGAAAAGGCGGCCACGAGCTGGGCGTGGGCGGACGCGATCTGGGCTTGGACGGGCTCTGTCGTCGCAAGGTATGCGACGGAGGAACGGACGGTTACTCGAATGCTCTTGGCGATTGCCAGCTCTTTTGCCGTGGGTGGCCGACCATTGTCGGAGAAGCGTCATTCAATTTGTGCGGTGACCGCCAGGAGCAGGGCGTGAGTGGTCTCGACATGGTCGTGGGCGGCCTCCATTAGGGCTAAGGCCACCACTGTGGAACAGACAGCTGCTGTGCCGTTCTCGCAAGTTGCTATCCCCGAGGCAGATGTTGCTGCCGCCACCTGAGAAGCAACATCGGTTGTTTGGGCTGCCTTTGCCGCCCGGTCGCAGATTGCGGCCGTGCTCATGCACCTTATTAGCACGCGCATGGCGTCTGCGACCGCGCTCTCACCGAAGTGAGCCACTGAAGTTGCCCTCACAACGCGGGTCCACGTGCCCATTTCATCGGCAATGATTGAATAGTGAAATGATATTTGGGGAGCGAGCTAGTGTGCTTGAGACGCCGGTTGTGGATTGTAGCCCACACACCTTATCCACTACTAGGAAAAGGGCTGTAGATAGGATTGATACTAATGGTGCACCATGGAAGCAGTGCGCCACTACTATATACTAATGGCACACCTGTTGGTGATGCGCCATTAGTGTGGAAGACACTAATGGCGCACCAGAAACAGGGTGCGCCACTAGTATTAATTTTTTTTCCATTTTTCCATACATACTAATGGCGCATCAGGTCGAAGTGCGCCATTACTAGTTCTAACTAGTAATGGCGCACCAGGCAGACAGTGCGCCATTACTGTAATTTTTTTATTCTTTTTTTGCAAAACTACTAATGGCGCACCGTTTCACAGTGCGCCATTACTAGTTTAAACTAGTAATGGCGCACTGTTACCTGGTGCGCCATTAGTATATATATTTATTATTTTTTACTTTTTTGCAAAACTACTAATGGCGCACCACCTGCAGGTGCGCCATTAGTAACCAGGGTTACTAATGGCGCATTTGCTGCTGGTGCGCCATTAGTAACCTGGGACCCCAACAAGATATTTTGGACATCCCCACACCTACCCACTCACTTTCCCCACTTCATTCCCTCCACCTCCTTCTCCAAGCTTTCGGCTGCCTCCTCCTCCTCACCTCATTTCCCCCATAGATTCATCAAAATTAAGTGGTGAAATTACCTTTTTTGATAGGTAAGTAAGGGGAAAGCTATCTTCATGATGTAGATCTACTTTTTTCTCCCTAGCTCACTCCAACAACGTGCACATGCACTTTTTGTGGCCTAGCTAGATCTATGTATGTTTGTGGTGTTGCATGTGTTTGTGGTGTTGCATATATGTTTGTGTTTGAAGGTACCGGTATTTGAAATGTGATAGTTGCCAATACTTTGCCGGAATGTTTTGATTCATTTCCGTTTCGGCAAGAATTTTGGCACTATGCATTCTTTTTGGTCCTATTTTTAGGGAAGGTCATGCCAAATTTTTTCTTGGTTCTAAAATATAGTTTTGCTCTATCCCGCAGGTGACCATGGTCCGCACGATGACTGAAGGCATCATGAATAGGTTTTTGAGCTCCGCGAAGGCCGAGATGCTTCAAAAGAACGAGACGGAGATAAGATGTCCGTGTCAAAGATGCAAGCTGAAGAGCCTTATTGCGGACCCGGATTCCGGGCAGGTGCGGGACCACCTGCTCTTGCGTGGTTTCATGGATGGCTATCGGTGGCAAGGTGATGAAGATGACTATGAAGTCGTCCATGGGGGTCGGGCAAGAAATGAGGAAGGGCAACAAGACAAGTACCACCGCGGTGAGGGCGAGCGAGAAGACAAAGAATCTCCAGGACATGATCACGACGGTGATGCTGTACACAGTCATCATGTAGAAGATGTCGTACATGATGATGAGGAAGATCAAGACGAAGGGCATGATCATGAAGATGAAGATGCCGGAGCAGACGACGATGGGGGCTGGGTGCAGGACCCTCATATTCAAGAGTTGCCTCTCAAGCAGACGGATGACGCAAGAGCTGCCGCCCGAGAGAAAGCCAAGCTGGATCAACTAGAGATAGACGCGGTTACTCCATTGTATGAAGGATGCAGGCCCGAGGATACCCGCATGAAAGTAACGCTCATGGCTCTGGAGATGAAGGTAAAACACAAAATGACCGACGCATGCTTCGACGAGAACATGTCATTCTGGCACGAACGTCTTCCCAAGGGGAACAAGTGCCCGACCAGTTTCGAGGAGGCGAAGAAAATCGTGTGTCCTCTGGATTTACCGCACGTGAAATACCATGTGTGCATGAACAATTGTATCATTTATCGGGACAAGCACGCGGAGTCTACCATATGTCCGGTGTGCGGCGTCACCCGATACAAGAAGAGGAAGAAAGCTCCTCGAAAATTGGTGTGGTACTTTCCGATCACTCCTCGTCTGCAGCGGTATTTCACGGACCCTAAGGTAGCAAAGCTCCTGCGTTGGCATGCGGATAGGGAGGAGAAGAAGCGGGAAGATGATGGAAATGATCCGAAGATAAATAAAAAAGACATGATGCTGAGTCACCCTAAGGATGCGAGCCAGTGGCAAGCGTTGAACTTCGAATACCCAGAATTTGGGAAGGATCCAAGGAACATCGTGCTGGGCGCGAGCACCGATGGAGTCAATCCGTTTGGCAGCCAGAGAAGCACACATAGCACCTGGCCTGTGTTTGTGTGGATGTACAACCTTCCCCCCTGGTTGTGCATGAAGAGGAAGTACATTCACATGAGTATGCTAATTGAAGGGCCGAAACAACCAGGGAACGACATCAATCTGTATCTGGGGCTGCTGAAGGAGGAGCTAGACACGCTGTGGAAAACGCCAGCCAATACGTGGGACATCGCAGAGAAAGAATATTTCCCTATGAGAGCCGCACTGCCCACAACGGTGCACGACTATCTCGGTTATGGATATCTCGCAGGGCAGGTAGTCCACGGATTTTCTGGATGCGTAAGGTGCATGGATGACACAATGTATCGCCAGCTAGATAGAGATCCCGGGTCTTAGAAAACCGTGTTCATGGGACATCGAAGGTGGCTTCGCGACGATGACCCGTGGAGGAAACGCAAGGATCTGTTCGATGGTTAAACCGAACCCCGAAAACGCCCGTGTACGAGGAGCGGCGAGGAAATAGACGAGCTGTTGAAAAATTGGAAAGACTGCCCACTGCCGGGAAAAAAGCAAAAGGCGCCAGAGCCGGGAAAGAAGCAAAAGGCGCCAAAGCCGCTGCTGAAGGTATGGAAAACGAGGTCTGTTTTCTAGGACTTGTCGTACTGGAAGATCCACCGTGTGCCTCACAGCCTTGATGTCATGCATATCACGAAGAATGTGTGCGAGAGTCTGATTGGTACCCTGCTCAGCATGCCAGAGAGGACCAAAGATGGGCCGAAAGCAAGGGCAGACTTGAAATCAATGGGCATCTGGCAGGAGCTTCACGCTAATGATGATGACGAGGCGAAGCAGGACACAGAAAGTCATCGCAAACACACGCCTCTCAGGGAATAAAGTGAACAATGCCGCCCTCACGAAGATGAGCACGGCCCTGTCTACTTGGAGAAGCGTGGTGAAGAGAATGATTGATAAAGGTGATAGTTATGAGAAGATCAAGGAGAAATATCCTTTGATGAGCGAAGATGAGTACAAGGAGTTCAAGATCAAGTGCGAGAGCAGTGCAACCTCCGAATCAAGTCAGTGGGGAAAAGAAATGCGGGAGTTGAACTTAGGGGAACACAAACTCGGTCCCGGCGGTTACAGAGTGGCGGAGCCGATATGGGACAAGGAGGACGCGGAGCGTGCAGAGCAAGGCCTACCGCCCCGCTTCGAGAAATACAGCGGTGATAAGCAGACCAGGAACTATGTCAGGGCCTGGTACAAGGAGGACCCGATAACAAAGGAGCTTACCACGGATGCGAAGACCAGGGCGCTTGAGCTTGTTCTGGTAAGGAATACACCCCCGCGTAATTAGCTCCATATGGTTGCACTCTAATTAATCCCCAATATTTCTAAATGGTTCACGTTCCTTTCGCAGGACACTAAAAGCAGTAGCGCGGGGTCGTCTCAGAGCTCCCCTTTCGACACCCCTTTAAATAGGGCGTTGAACGTAATGAAAAACAAGGATAAGCTCACTAAGCCGACGTCAGCTGGTCGTGTGGCCGGAAAAGGCTTGTCGACAAAATGGGGGTCATACTATACCGCTGGTGTGCAGAAGGAGAAAAATACCAGCTCGGAAAGCCAGACGCGTGAGGTTGAAGAACTCAAGACACAAGTGGCGCGGATTCTGGAGCTTGTCCAAGAGCAAGTGGAACAACAACTGGGAACGAAGCTCAACGCCATGGTGCCTACGTTGATTCATGGGCTGACGATGTGGATTGCGGGCGGCCAACAGGGGCCTCCCCCGGTTCCCAGCTTCACGGCCAGCAACTCGCACAGCGCGCAGGCGGCGCCATTGGTGTCTCCGGCGGCGGCGCCATTGGTGTCTCCGGCGGAGGCGGTATTCGTGTCTCCGGCGCCGACACAGGCATTGGAGCATAATGCACCCGGATGTACGCCGGCCGACACCTCGCCAGCAAGAGCCCCCTCCGTTAGTTGCACGCCCGCCATTGGCGGTGCCTCGACATTAGCCGAGCTCGACGGCATCACGGTAACTAAGCCTCTCGGCCGATGACTTCATCTCCTTGCCTTTTACTGGGCATCCCTGATGCCCTGTACATGTTTTCACAGGGCACCGCCGACGTTCCTTGCACTCTTCTGCACTTCGTGGGCGCCGAGTTGGTCGATGTCGCCAAGGGCAGAATCGTTCAACCGGGCAACCCCATGTTCCACGGTAATCCGATGCCACCCATAGTGTATAGGGTTGAAGTGGTTCGGGTGCTACCAGGCTGCGACGAAATGTTACCTCCGATTCGACCTACTGGGGCCGACGAAGAAGATGAGATGACCCTCAGCGCCTGCGTAAACTGGCCCCTGCTTTGGCCGAAGAGCCAGATTCATTTGGGGGCGGGGGACACCACCCCACAGACAAGACCGCCAATCGTGCCGGCGCCAAGCCATGGCAAGAACGCCGCAACGCTACCTGACCTGCCGGACATCCCTATGGCACAGGATCAAGACGGCGACGACAACGACGACGGTACATTTACCAAGTTGATAAGTACTTTCCCGAACATGGGTACGCTGACGAGTTCTGCGGGCCTCTTTCTCAAGAACCCAACCAAGACGACCGCGGTCTAGCTGGTACAGCGGAGAAATCCAATTGCAACAGGCGTCGTCTGGCGTTCAGTTCTCAGGACACGCCTCCAGCTCCCGCCTTCACCGAGCCTCAGATAGCTAAGGTGCGAAATATTATCAGCCCCAACACGCTCAAGAAGGCGGTCTGTGAGAAGAACTCGGTCCCATTATAGGAGATCAAGAAGAAGGGACGGAAACAAAAGACTAACAAGGGCACCGGTGCGAGCCAGACGGCAACGAGTTCGATCCGTGCTCAGGACGGGCCACCTTCACCTAAGTATATCTCGAGGAGGGTGCATGTGGCGGGTAGGGCGATGCTACCGCCAAATATGCTGAATGCTGCAACCGGTGCTATGCGGAGTCTGCACGACAGTGTTCTTTCTTTGGAGAAGCGGTGTCTCAGAGAGAAGGATGTGGCATACCCGATTTTCGTGGCCAAGGTGCTAGAGGGCAAGGGCTTTGTGGATGGCGACATCGGGGGTACGATCGTCTTGCGGTTTGATGACATCTTTGCTATGTTTAACCATCATCCGCTGCACTACACCTTCGTTCGGCTGTTTTCGCTGAGTATGGAGATGCGGATCATTAGAGACAAGACCCCGGACATCGTGATAGTCGACCCCTTCTACATGCGTGCCAAGCATTTGAGCAGCGCTGGGGACCACCAAGTTGCGAGTTCACACCTCAAAGGCGTCATTCTGGCAAACCCAGATAAGGATAACTTCCTTGTGGCTTACTTTCCCGAGTAAGTCATCCCTTAACCGCCCTGTTTGATATGATTTCTTAGATTTCGATCGTTCTTTTTTTTCTAACATTCCGTGTTCTGTGCAGTGACACACATTGCACACTCATCCTCTTAAGCCCGAAATATTCCATGGCCACGTATTTCGACCCAAACCGTAACTCCAAGATAGACTACTCAAATGTCAAGAAAGTTCTTGATGATGCCCTCCCCGGCTACGCCAAATCTGGAGGCACCTTCACTAGGGCAGTTCGTAAGTATGGCAAGCACATGTTCTCACACAATACGAAGTTCTGCTGCGTCAAGCAGCCGCCTGGCGGTCAGAAGGATGCCTACTACGCCCTCCATCACATGCGGGCAATCGTAAGGGACCATCATCAACTTCTGCTACCAGATAATCTCAAAGATTGGGCCGCGAGCTTGTCGGCAGTCCAGGACGCGGACCTCAGACAAGAATTCTTTCGCATCCAGTCGGAGTTTGCGGACATCATCCATCAAGATGTCCTTCATACCTCGGGGCAGTTCTTCCTCAGATATCAACCGTCCAATAGTGAGATAGATGAAACGCTACAAATGCAGGGTGACAACGACCGCGATTTCATGACCATCACGACAGACGGCGGCTTCATCCACGCTCCTGTCCGATGAGTCGAGTGGAAAGTAGTGATGTGTAGTTCTAAAACATTGATTGGCTCATGTTGTAATTATACTTTAATGAATTCGTATGTCTCTTTGGTTTGGACAGTCGTTCAACTTAGATGTAATCGATGCTATTTATTAGTAGGACCATGAATCGTGCTATTAATGTCTTGCTTTTCTCTTCCGATCCTTTTGTTGCATACTTACATATTGCTTATGTATTGTCTGTTGTTTGGCTTGTGCATAGAGATGCCGTCGTATGTCATGTACAAGGGTAAGGTTCGCGGAGTCTACGACGACTGGGAGGAGTGTCGGAGACAGGTTCACCGTTTCAGCGGTAACAGTTACAAAGGGTACACCACTAGGGCGAAGGCCGAATCTAGATACGCCCGCTATCTAGCGGGAGAGAGGAGGGAGCGTTGGAGGAACCGGATGAAGACCCGTTTCATCGCGATGATGCTCATCGTGATGACCGCATCTCTCTTCTATGTGATGGTAGTTTAGATGATCGATATTGACTTGTAATGTGAAGACAAACTCGCTACTTGCGGTCTCGAGACTTGTAATGTTCTATCTTTGTTCGGTCTTTTGAATTCGGAGACTAATATGATGAATTGTATTTGGAGACTAATCTTCTATTGTATTCAATGAATCTGATGTTGCTGTGTGCTGCTGTCTATATTCTGTCCAATAATATATTTTGTAACCTGTGCAAAAATCAGAAAAGAAAAAAACCCTAATATTCATACTAATGGCGCACCACACAAGACACTAATGGCGCACTGTGATAATCACACTAATGGCGCATTACCTACTGGTGCACCATTAGAATGCCAAAGCACATGGGTACATATGGCCCCCTGGGAGGCATTCTAATGGCGCACTGCAAGATATACTAATGGTGCACTACGTGGTGCGCCATTAGAACACTAGATACTAATGGCGCACCAGTGGTGTGCCATTAGAATTTAATTCTAATGGCGTGATGCCAGTGGCGCACCAGTAGTGCGCCATTAGAAGGCAAAATCGGTGCGCCACTAGCATGCCTTTTCCTAGTAGTGCTCGCGTAAGCTATAGGCGTACTATACACCGACGATGCTCCAGGATATTTTGTGCTGCATCTCACACGGTTGCTGATAATAAACTGTGTGCGATCTAGTTGATTTTTCATCTTGATTTGAATTACATAATGAGTCACAGCGGCAATGGACGGTGTTTGAATTGCTAGACCTTTTATCTGGAGTGAACATGCAACTATATGTGTGTCGTAAAATAATTGGAATTATTCAGGGTTTGTTTGAACATTTAATATATTAAACTTGATTTCTAGCCATTTCAGGTGAACAATTCAAATTTGAACTACATGCACATGCTCCAGTACATATAAATTGGTCGAAAAAAATCAAATATGTGTCCTTGGGTGCATGCTTAGGTCCCATGCAAGAAATGGGAATGAATTTCAAACACTAGGGCACCGTTGATTGCCAGCAAAACATTGAGATGTCTGGTTTTTAAATTATAGTAAATGAAAAACTCGTCTGAAAGTCATGAAACTTGGCATGCTATCATGGAGCTGCATCAACATGCCGTGGTAAATTTTTTGTCCCATTTGGGGCAGGTTTGGGTATATGCTTCTCACAAACCGGAGCTTCTCACAACAAGCATGATGGTTTTCGGTAGGGAACGTCCCACCTTTGGGGACGAAAAGATATCCATTGCCTCTTATTGCTTTCAATTTTTTTCTCGTGTCAACATAGAACAACAGGAGTGTTGTGCGTATGTTTGTGATTTTTCGGGGTTCGTTTGGACATTTTTATGCATTAACTGAGTTTTCAATGCATTTATGTGCATAATTCAAATTTGAACTACATGCACATGCTCCAGTGCATATAAATTGGTTGAAAAATCAAATCTATCTCCTTGGGTGCATGCTTATGTCCCGTGCAAGAAATGGGAATGAATTTCAAACACTAGAGCACCGTTGATTGCCGGCAAAACATTGAGATGCCTGGTTTTTAAATTCTAGTAAATCCAAAACTCGTTTGAAATTCATGAAACTTGGCATGCTATCATGGAGCGGCATCAACATGCCATGGAACAAATTTTGTCCCATTTGGGGCAGGTTTGGGTATATGCTTCTCACAAACTGGAGCTTCTCACAACAAGCATGATGGTTTTCGGTAGGGAACGTCGCACCTTTGGGGACGAAAAGATATCCATTGCCTCTTATTGCTTTCAATTTTTTTTTCTCGTGTGAACATAAAACAACATGAGTGTTGTGCGAATTTTTGTGATTTTTCGGGGTTCATTTGGACATTTTTATGCATTAACTGAGTTTTCAATGCATTTATGTGCATAATTCAAATTTGAACTACATGCACATGCTCTAGTGCATATAAATTGGTTGAAAAATCAAATCTGTGTCCTTGGGTGCATGCTTAGGTCCCATGCAAGAAATGGGAATGAATTTCAAACACCAGGGCACCGTTGATTGCCGGAGAACATTGAGATGCCTGGTTTTTAAAATCTAGTAAATCAAAAACTTGTTTGAAATTCATGAAACTCGGCATGCTATCATAGAGTGGCATCAACATGCCGTGGTACAAATTTTGTCCCATTTGTGGCAGGTTTGGGTATATGCTTCTCACAAACCGGAGCTTCTCTCAACAAGCATGATGGTTTTCGGTAGGGAACCTCCCACCTTTGGGGACGAAACGATATCCATTGCCATTTATTGCTTTCTATTTTTTTTCTCGTGTCAACATAGAACAACAAGAGTGTTGTGTGAATTTTTGTGATTTTTCGGGGTTCGTTTGGACATTTTATGCATTAACTGAGTTTTCAATGCATTTATGTGCATAATTCAAATTTGAACTACATGCACATGCTCGAGTGCATATAAATTGGTTGAAAAATCAAATCTGTGTCCTTGGGTGCATGCTTAGGTCCCATGCAAGAAATGAGAATGAATTTCAAATACCAGGCACTACAAAAAAATACACTTCCGTGATGATACGTGTTTGTCACAGTAGGTCGTGTTTTTTGTCACGCATGTACATCCATGACAATTTTATGATAGAATCAATATAGTCACACATGTGCTGTCATAGAAGTGTTCCATGACATTACCAAAATTATCATCACAGAAGTGTCCACTTCCATGACGATAAATCGCGCGTCATAGAAGTGCTTTTGTCAAGGGTGACCGACACGTGGCATCCACCGTAACGGAACGCCGTTAAGCTATCGGGTCCGGTTTTGGATCCAATAACCCGTTAACAGCCTGAACCAATGGGGATTTTCCACGCGTAAAATCATCATTGTCTGTAGGAAACACGTGTCAGATCCGTGTTGGCACAGGTGTCACTCATCCAATGGGCGAGAGGCGCCTATGATATGTTAACACGTGGACCGGCCCAAAAGTGGCCCATAAAGTTTAATTGGGCTGACCCAACTAAACGCCCACAAGATTTTGCGGACCATAATGGGCCGGCCTAGCTAAAGGCCCACAAGATTTTGCGGGCCATAATGGGCCGGCCCAGGTAAAGGCCCACAAGATTTTTGCGAGCCATAATGGGCCAGCCCAGGTGAAGGAACACAAGATTTTTGTAGACCATAATGGGTCGGCCTAGATAAAGGCCCACGAGATTTCGCCAACATTAATGGGCCGGCCCAGCTGTAGGCCCACAAGATTTTGAGGACCCTAGTAGGCTGGCCCATTAACTGACTGCCATGTTTTGGGCCAAATGCCGGCCCATATTTGATCCGGTCCATTAATGGCCTGCCATGTTCTGGGCCTTATAATGGCCCATATGAGATCCGGCCCGTTAAAAGCCTACCACGTTCTGGGCCAAATTACGGACCAGATCAGGTCCGGCCCTTTAAGAGGCTTTGGGCTAAATTATGGCCCATATCAGATTCGGCCCGTAAACTAAACGCTATGCTTTTCGGCCCACTTGCCAAAGGCCCATTTAGTAATTCGGCCTGATATTAGTTTCGGCCTGTTAAGGGCCCGTTTAACATTTCGGCCCTATATTGATTTTGGCATGTTAAAAGACCGTCATATAGTTGGGCCTAACTACGGCCCGGTTTGCATCCGGCCTGCTCGCATCCGTTAATCTGATTGGGCCAAAGGAGGACCGAGACAATTTTGGCCTGTTATAATCCCATGATTTGATTGGCACATTCATGGGCCGGGGTCTATTTCGGCCTGCTGCCGGCCCATGAGCTGTTCAGCACGTTTCAGGTCCAACCTACTTTTCAGCCTCCTAAAGGCACATTGAGTTTTCTTGGGAAAATAGGGCCGGCGGTTTCCTCGGCCTATTAAAGGCCCGAATCTATTAGTTGGCCAGTTTACATTTAGGCCTGTTAACGGACCAAGATGACGGGGCCCATGATGCAGATCATACATGGTGATTTGCATGACAACCCAATTATGTACCGTAATTTTACGGTTTGGCCGGTTTACTGCGAAGACAGGATATATGTACAGTAAAATAACTGCAACATCGTGAATAAGAAAAAAACCTAGACTATACAATAAAGAAATTATGGCATATTACATCCACTGGGCATCAAAGTTTGCCACTATGATAATAAAGCACAAGCAGACAGGAGATTACATACACTGGGCATCAAAGATTGCCGCCAGTGCAACTAAACACGCCGACAAAATAATATACAAAACCGACAGAACTTCAATAGAGTTCAAGAAAGGTTAGCCCTGCTCGGGAGCTGCAGCGCAAGCAGCTGGACAAGCTGGTGATACTGCACTTGTTTGACACTTATATCCTCCTCACTCTAAAAGTTAAACAAGCAGACAGATGACATGTTTTGCACATATAAGTATCAATGCTGACAATTCATCACATTTCTTACTGACGAATAAAGTGACACAGTTTAAAATAGCATTAACACAATATGGTATTGTTCAGGTCAAGACATGGCAGGAAATGACATTGTGAAGGAGTTGGCAGCTTCATGACACCACTGGATTACAGATGAAGAACTCATAAGTATCAATGGATAGTGTGCTGTCAATTTATCCCATTTCAGATTGGCAAAATAAGATCACTTGCTCTGTATAGTTTAATTTACATGGTATGAAGAAGGAACTTGGTTGTACAACTAAAAACTTAAATTGAGAAGGACAAACTTTTTTATGAACTGGAGTACATAATAAACTTTAAACATGCAATTTGATGCAAACACCAAAAATAAACAACTGTTGGAGTCATGCCTAACCAAATATACACAACAAAGTTTGAAGGCTTGAGAAGGACAAACTTACATTATTGGTGAAGAAAGGCTCTATAAAGCGCTTGTCCATACTGATGGGGGGGGGGCAATTCAAGAAGTTTACCACATAATCTTCTTCATAAGCATTGCCTTTATTCTACATTTTGTTAAGAGTAAATATAGATGTGAAAATATAAGAAAAAATTGAGAATATTTAAGATAAGATGAAGAGTGATGCTACATAACCAAGTAGCTATAAATGTAAGTACAACGATACAGGCAAAAGGTACAGCCAAGAGTAATGCAGAGCTAAACTTTTTCAGTACCATCGGTGTTATCCAACCTTATGGTAAGAGTAAATATAGATCTTATGTGTAGAAAATGGAGGGCAAAGGAAAATAAGCTGCAGAGTGATGATACATGAACAACTACCTGTCAATATAAGTACACTGATATAGGACATCAGGTACTTACAAGAACAATGCAGAGCTAAAAAATTTCATTGGCATTGGATATATTCTACACTAATGTAACCATTCATACAGATCCAATAATTCGGAGCGAACAATTGATAAGAAAGCTATCATGCATACTTCTGTCACATAATGAACCAGATATGTATGCAAGTACAGTGATACAGGACAACATGTACTAACAAGAGCAAAGCAACAGGCATCATATTTGCGATATCCTATCGTTGTTTTCAAACCGGAATTCTTTTTCGAGCAGATTTCCTGCAAAAAAGATATGTAAGGCACATGCGGAAATGTAGAAGTTCAAATTGTCATGCGATATCATAGACAGTACCTCATCCTCGGAACGAGACCAGTGCATAACAAGGTTTTTCCATTCAATGGCTTCTAAATTAAGCACATGAGACTTCACCAGAAATTCGTTTATAGACTTGCCATCAAAGTGTGATTTCCTCAGGTAACACCAATACTGTTGCAATGCTTCCTTGAAAAGAGCAAGCAAGCTTTGCTCGTCATGACTATCCAGATTGACCCTCGCCTACTTGCAACAATGTAATGTAAATCATTGATGTGTTCAATCAGCAGAAAACAGGAAAATAATCACCATGAATAATAGCACTTACACATAAGTGGGACAGGAAGATGTGAAAATGGTGTTTGTCTTCACTATAATCTTCCAATGGTGGGAATGTATGCATGTAGTCCCTAACAACATTGAAAGCATTGTCTTTTAAACTGGGAATAACTGGAATGAGGTTCCAATGTGCAAGAATTGTCCGTCTCTGCAGTTGGGATAGGTGTTCGGTCGGTGGACTTGCTGTACTTTTTGCTGGAGTGGGATTTTTCTGTGGTACGGGTGGTGCTATGGCAACTGAAATCGACATACCTTTTGCTGGAGTGCAGGTCATGTGTGGTGGGGCTAGTGGTGTGGCCAGTGAAGTATGGGTATAGTCTGCTAGAGTCGGTCCTATGTTTTGCGTCACTGGTTGTACTGCCAATATAAGTGGAGTGCTGTCTGATTTCTCGGGCACAACCACATTTTTCAAGGACTTTGCTGGTGCTCCTTCAGGTTCGGCAATCACCCTCCTCCTTTTTGATGTTTGATGCACAAGAACAACATTTGAGTGAAAAAACATGGTATGATGACAGATGGAATATGTATTGATAATGGATGGGCATGGCATCTCGACATATATGATGAGTAAACTAAGCAGATGGCGGTGCAACAAAGTAGAAGGAATGCAAGACAACATATGCAAGATACGTGCAATCAATAAATCCTTGCCAAATTAGAGCAGGCACCTTGATGGGTGAACATGACAGGCCATCTGCCTTTCACTCCTTGAGGTTAGAATAGTCTTTAGGATCATATTCTGAACAAGAATCTACAGGTGGGGAGCGTATGAGTTTCATTGCATCCAGAATGGCACTCAATGCCTTGGTGCCAATTTTGTAAGTCATTGCAGTGTTCCACAATATTCTTCTGATGCGCGGATTCTGATATTCACTGTAATTACGTATAATATCTGAGAACCATGAAAACATAAATAGTTGTGAGATTATCTTTGTAATGCAGAGGATATTCTAATATAGGGGCGCCCCTGTAAACACTTGTGTGCTATCACTGGATTCTGATGAGAGAGCTCATGTGTGCTGTAATATGGTGGGTGCATTTATATAATCTGGCACAAGTAAACAAAAAAATAGGCTCCAGAAGTAAGGATAGTTGGCAGATGATAGGTTCAAAATATACTGTATAGAGAGTTTATTGCCAAACCATGATAACAAGAGCACACAGCAACTAGGCATATCATAGTGTACATAAAAGGGGTACATCATAACAACGATATATAAATCGGGAAAGTGGAACTGGCTTGAAAATACGATGTTGTATTGCCGCTAGTAATTGAAAGCCTATCGATCAAGTACATGCCAACTCTATCAGCTGTTGACTGTAGATGTCCCTGCTCCCCTTTCTGACAAGTAACATACTGTACGTACTAAATACAGAATAACAAAAGAGGAACATGTTAAAGAACATAAGAGGAAGCATATTCTTGGGGTTTTGCTTAATTGCATACAATGTTGGTTTCCCACTCATGATGAATCACAGCGCCCAAAGAAATGCAATTCCATGTTGTCTCTCTATATGTGGAAATTTTGAACAAGAGTCATTAGGATCATATTCTGAACAAGAGTCAACAAGTGGGGGGCGTATGAGTTTCATTGCATCCAGAATGGCACTCAATGCCTTGGTGCCAATTTTGTAAGTCATTGCAGTGTTTAGCTTCAAGAGTGGACTGCTGCTAGTGCGACACAAAGCAGCTACACAGATCATAGTGTAGATATAAAGGGAAAACCGTAAGCATCAGAGTAAAATCAGCAAAGTGGAACTTGCTGGAATATATGTGCTAGTATTGCCGGTACGGCTAGAAAGGCTTCGGATACCAGCACTCTTCAACTGAAGGTGCGACACAGCTCCCCGCATTTCCTTGCTATTCTTATAGGATTCAAGTTGGCAGGCCACTACAAATCCTATTCCCATGTTTACAAAATCCTACGAATCAAAGAGGCCTAAAGAGTTCAAAGTGTCCATACCAACCGACCGTATAGACCTCTACACTGCAAATGTCCCTGCTCATCTTCACTACAAGGAACATACTGTACTACTATCATACTCCCTCCGTTCCAAAATATAAGTCTTGGTACAGATTTTCACTATGGATCACATACAGATGTATCCAGATACATTTTAGAGTGTAGATTCACTCATTTTACTCCATATCTAGTCCATGGTAGAACCTATACAAAGACTTGTATTTAGGAACGGAGAGAGTACTTATGAAAGAAGAACGGAAGAGGAACATGCTAAAGAAGAGCAAGCATATTTTGGATAATAAAATGTTTGTTGCGCAGTGCCCACACATGATGAACCAGAGCGCATTAAGAAAGCAACTCCCTGCTGTCTCTCTATATGTGGTGCACGTGCTTTTTCGAAAGTAAAGTATAAACATTAGCTGACCAATTAAATGTTATCTATTTTAGTAATATCAGCATCATATCAGATTCATACTTGAGCAACAAGTTTGGAATTATGAGTGGCACATTGTTTAGCTTGATGGATTCAGGAGCAGTGCTAAGCAGGTACAATGATGGTACCGAATATAAAGCATGTCTGCATGCAAGTCGCGTGACTTTTGTCATTTGGATCAGTCAACCATTTCACGCGGTTGGATGAAGATCCTATGTCTCATAACCCTTCTTCTTCCTTGTCTCCGTTTCTTCCCATACAGAACACCACACGGGCTGCCGGCCGGACCACCGGCCCCCACCTCCTGTGTTCCTCCGCCACCCCCACCCCCCACCCCCGCCCCTGTTGGAATTTTGCTAGTAGGCCTTTGGCCCAAAGCCCAACTAATATTCTGAAATTCTTTTGGCCCATTCATGCACACATGTGAGTGGAGTGAGTGAGACTAAAGTTTAGTCCCACCACGTAAGTTGAGAGAGAGTTGCACCTCTTTATAAGGTGAGCTCTTCTACCACTTGTATGAGCATGAGAAGGGGAGACCTACACGTGCGCTCCTCCTCCTCCTCGCTCGCCTCACCTCGTCACGACGCATCGCGGGTTGCAGGACTAAGCCGAGCCGAGGACAGAGCTATGCACGTTGTCTATATTTTTGCTGCTCGGGGAAAATTAATGAGTCATTAATTAAATTAACGGACACGTTAATTACTGAACTGTTTACGATTCTTCTGGATCGTGGCGACTCGGACGTGGGGTTTACTCTCACGACCTACCCGAACCGCACTATATAGTCGGGCAGACGTCTACCCTAGCCGCCGCTTCGTATGGTTTCTCACCACTATTCCAGATCATTGCACCGCCAAGCAAGTCTTCTCCGTCCCTACTTTCGGCGTGCACCGGGAGAAGGACAGCAGGCCTCCGGAACCCCACCTCTCGTGATCCTGTACGGGAGAGAGGCGATAAGGTTTTTGGGGAGCGCACTCGCGCGACTGCTGGCAGCGACGACTTCTTCCCCGACCTGGGCAACCTCATCCTCGATGACATGGGCGACAATGTCAACGCCGGCGGTGCTGCTCCCACTGCATCGTATGTGATTCTATCCTTCTTGTTCGAGATCGTGGTAGAATTCATGTTTCTAGTATGTGCCCTAGATGTGATCTGTTCATCTACTATGCTAGTTCGCATGATTAGTTTAATATTTGCTATTGATGTCATGATTTATCTTTTGTTCATTCAGATTATATCTCGTAGTAATTTGCTCATATTTCCAACAATCCAAAAACATGATTATAGGCAATTTACTCCGAGTGGTTTTGCTGCGCATCTAAAGCCGCCTGCCTTTAAGGGGGCACAATATAAGAGGTGGCGCACAAGAGCAGTCTACTGGTTTCAGACCATGGGCTGCTATGACGCCACCAAGGGCAAGCCTGAGGGCGATCTTAATCCAATACAGCTGGAAGCTTTTGAGAAGATTGATACTCTCTTTAAAGGCGCTCTTTGGAGTGTTCTTGATGATTCCATTGTGGATTCGTATATGTCATTTGACAACGGCAAGGACATGTGGGCTGCGCTCGAGGCCAAGTTTGGTGCCTCGGACGCCGGTAGTGAGTTGTACGTCATGGAGCAATTCTATGACTACGAGAAGAATGATGAGTGCTATGTTGTACAGCAGGCTCATCAGATACAGTCGCTCGTAAAAGAACTTGAGTACTTCAAGTGTGTGTTGCCGGACAAATTTGTTGCCGGAGGCATCATTGCCAAGCTTCCACCTTCGTAGAACAATTTTGCTACTTCCCTGAAACACAAGAGACAGGAATTTTCCACTGCGGATCTCATTGGTACTCTTGATGTTGAAGAGAAGGCGAGAGCAAAGGACACACGTGCTCGAGTTGCCGAGGGAGCTTCTAGTGCCCACATGGTACAAAAGAACTTCCAGCCCAACAAGTTCAAAAACAACAAGAACAAAACTCAGGGCAAAGGCAAGTTTGATACAAAGAACAAGCCGTCACATTCTACCAACTTCAAGAAGAATTCTCATAAGAAGGGGAAGGGACTTTGCCATGTCTATGGTGATCCTAATCACTGGGCTCCGAAATGTCCTACCCGCTTTGAGGAGCGCGGACATGAGAAGAGAGGAAAGTCCGCTAATGTTGTCATCGGTGATACTGATATGAAGGAATCTGGGTACGTATTCTACCTACCATCCTTTCAGTATTTCAATCTCCTGATTGGTTAATTGAAACCGGTGCCAATGTACATGTTTGTGATGATGCCTCCATGTTTTCTTCTTACCAGGTCACAGGGACTTCTCCCGTGCTGATGGGGAACAGGTCACATGCCATCGTTCGAGGTGTTGGCACGGTCGATCTATAGTTTACTTCGGGGAAGACCGTGCGTCTGAAGAAAGTTCATTATGTGCCGTCCATCAATAAAAATCTCGTTAGCGGTTCCCGTTTATGTCGAGATGGTTTTAAGTTGGTTTTGAATCCAATAAAGTTGTAATTTCTAAGTGTGGACAATTTGTTGGAAAAGGCTATGAGTGCAGAGGCTTGTTCCGCCTATCTTTGTTAGATATTTGCAGTAAAGTTATTAATAATGCTTGCCACAATAATGAGTCTAACATGTGGCATTCACGACTTTGTCATATTAACTTCGGTTGCATGATGCGCCTAGCCAATATGAATTTAATTCCGAAAATCTCTACTGTTAAAGGCTCCAAGTGCCAAGTATGTGTGCAAGCTAAGCAACCTCGCAAGTCCCATAAGACTGCAGAGGCAAGAGACTTGGCGCCACTAGAGCTTATACATTCTGATCTTTGTGAGATGATTGGCGTGTTGACAAAAGGTGGAAAGAGATACTTCATGACGTTGATTGATGACTCCACTAGATATTGTTATGTGTATCTTCTGAAATCAAAATATGAGGCTTTAACTCTCTTCAAAAACTATAAAGCTGAGGCAGAGAACCAACTTGATCGTAAAATTAAACGGCTAGGTCTGATCGTGGTGGAGAGTATTTTTCCAATGAATTTGAATTGTTTTGTGCGGAACATGGTATAATCTATGAGAGGACGCCTCCCTACTCACCTTAGTCAAATGGGGTAGTCGAAAGAAAGAACCGAACTCTAACTGATATGGTTAACACCATGTTAGACACATTGGGTCTTTCCAAGGAATGGTGGGGGAGGCGCTAATGACTGCGTGTCATGTCCTAAACCGAGTTCCCACAAAGCATAAGACCATGACTCCATTTGAGGATTGGGAAAGGAAAAGATTGAAACTCTCTTACCTACGTACTTGGGGTTGTTTGGCGAAAGTCAATATACCAATTCCCAAGAAGCGCAAGCTTGGACCAAAAACCATGGATTGTGTTCTTCTGGGCTATGCTTTTCATAGCATTGGTTATAGATTTTTGATAATAAAATCTTAGGTATCCGACATGCATGTTGGTACGATTATGGTGTCGAATGATGCAACTTTCTTTGAGGACATATTTCCCATGAAGGATATGTCGAGTTCATCAAATCAGGAGATACCTACTCCATTTAGTGAGGAATTCGTTGTAATTCCTGAACCCACCATTGTGATGGAACACATTGAGAATCCCGTTGAGGGTGACAATGGAACTCCTGTGAGGAGTAAGAGACAGAGGACTGGAAAGTCCTTTGGTGATGATTTCATTGTGTACCTTGTGGATGACACACCCAGGACTATTTTAGAAGCCTATGAATCTCCTAATGCTGACTACTGGAAGGAAGCTCTTCGTAGCGAGATGGATTCCATCTTAGCTAATGGAACCTGGGAGATCATTAACCGTCCTTATGGGTGCAAACCTGAAGCATGTAAGTGGGTGTTCAAGAAGAAGCTTAGACCTGATGGTACGATTGAAAAGTACAAGGCACAGCTTGTGGCCAAGGGTTATAACCAGAAAGAAGGTGAATACTTCTTTGATACTTACTCACTCGTGGCTAGACTGACCACGATTCAGGTGCTACTATCACTGGCTGCCTCACATGGTCTTCTCGTTCACCAAATGGATGTTAAGATGGCTTTCCTCAATGGAGAGTTGAAGGAGGAAATTTACATGGATCAGCCAGATGGTTTTGTAGTACCTGGTCAGGAAGGAAAGGTGTGCAAGTTATTAAAGTCTTTATATGGCCTTAAATAAGCTCCTAAGGAGTGGCATGAGAAGTTCGAAAGAACATTAACTGCTGCCGGCTTTGTAGTAAACGATCGTGACAAGTGTGTGTACTATCTCTATGGTGGGGGCGAAGGAGTTATTCTTTGTCTGTATGTCAACGACATATTGATCTTTGGAACCAAACTTGATATAATCAAGGAGGTTAAGGATTTTTTATCTCGCTGTTTTGAGATGAAGGATCTAGGAGTAGCTTATGTTATCTTAAACATCAAGCTGTTGAGAGATGATAATGGTGGGATCACACTGTTTCAGTCTCACTATGTGGAAAAGGTCTTGAGTCATTTTGGGTATAGCGACTGCACACCTTCTCCAACTCCATATGATGCTAGTGTATTGCTTCGAAAGAATCGACGGATTGCTAGAGATCAACTGAGGTATTCTCAGATTATTGGCTCGCTTATGTATTTGGCAAGTGCCACGAGGCCTGACATCTCTTTTGCTGCGAGCAAGCTGAGTCGATTGGTGTCAAAACTGGGAGATGATCATTGGCATGCGCTTGAGAGAGTTATGCGCTATTTGAAAGGCACCGTGAGCTATGGGATTCACTACGCCGGGTATCCAAGGGTACTGGAGGGTTATAGTGACTCAAACTGGATATCTGATGCTGATGAGATTAAGGCCACAAGTGGTTATGTTTTTACACTTGGTGGTGGCGCTGTTTCCTGGAAGGCTTGCAAGCAGACCATCTTAACGAGGTCAACTATGGAAGCAGAACTCACAGCATTAGACACTACCACTGTTGAAGCAGAGTGGCTTCGTGAACTCTTGATGGACTTACCTATGGTTGAAAAACCAATACCCCCTATCCTGATGAACTATGATGATCAAACTGTGATCGTCAAGATAAACAGTTCGAAGGACAATATGAAGTCCTCAAGACATGTGAAGAGGAGACTAAAATCTGTCAGAAAATTGAGGAACTCCGGAGTTATTACGTTGGATTATATCCAAACATCGAAAAACTTGGCAGATCCCTTCACAAAGGGTCTATCACGTAATGTGATAGATAATGCATCGATGGAGATGGGTTTGAGACCCACCGCATGAGTTGTCCATAGTGGGAACCCACTCTATGTGATCGGAGATCCCGTGAAGTAGAAGCGGGAAACAAGCTGTTCGTCAGCTGAGAGGAGAGTATCCCTATTTTAATTATCCCGCTTCGTGAAGATGCAATACTCTCCTGATCTGCATGGAATGTTTATACTTATCTTAATGTGTTTCAAGTGGCTTATTTGGGTAAGCAGAGATGTTGTCCTGCAGAACATCTCCCGAGGAACACACCTATATGAATTTGACTGTTAAACGTCGCAGTCTGTGAGAATTGGGTGTTCTCTAATAAATTCATGAAAGGCCCTGGAGTATGACATATACGCTCCACCCGCGAGGAAGCTTTGCGACTGCCCAGTATCGGTCAAGAATTTGTGTGAAACTAGTCTCGCAGAAAACTTGTAGTTCAAGGCATAGTCCCCTATTCAAGTTGTGATGTAGTGTATCATAAATCTCTAACTGGAAGTTCAACTTCAAAGTCTCCACTAAGCACCGGTATATAAACAATGTTTTAGAACTAAATGATGAGATGTGCCAATGAGACTTTGTGGGGGATTGTTGGAATTTTGCTAGTAGGCCTTTGGCCCAAAGCCCAAATAAATTCTGAAATTCTCTTGGCCCATTCATGCACACATGTGAGTGGAGTGAGTGAGACTAAAATTTAGTCCCACCACGTAAGTTGAGAGAGAGTTGCACCTCTTTATAAGGTGAGCTCTTCTACCACTTGTATGGGCATGGGAAGAAGAGACCTACACGCGCACTCCTCCTCCTCGCTCGCCTCGCCATGCCTCGCCTCGTCACGACGCGCCGCGGGTTGCGGGATTGAGCCTAGCCGAGGACAGAGCTAGGCATGTTTTCTATATTTTTGCTGATGGGAAAAAATTAATGATTAATTAATTAAATTAATGGACGCGTTAATTACTGAATTGTTTCCGATTCTTTTGGATCGCGATGACTCAAACGTGGAGTTTAGTCCCACGACCTACCCGACCCGCATTATATAGTCAGGCAGACGTCTACCCTAGTCGCCGCTTGGTATGGTTTCTCACCACCGTTCGAGATCATTGCGCCGCCAAGAAAGTCTTCTCCATCCCTCCATTCGGCGTGCACGAGGAGAAGGGACAGCAGGCCTCCGGAACTCCGCCTCTCGTGATCCAGTACGGGAGAGGGGCGATCAGGTTTTCGGGGAGCGCACTCGCGCGACTGCTGGCACCGACGACTTCGCAACGACAACCTCTTCCCCGACCTTGGCAAGCTCATCCTCGACGACATGGGCGACAACGTCAACCCTGGCGGTGCTGCTCCCACTGAACCGTATGTGATTATATCCTTCCTGTTCGAGATCGTGGTAGAATTCATGTTTCTAGTATGTGCCCTAGATGTGATCTGTTCATCTACTATGCTAGTTCACAAAATTAGTTTAATCTCTGCTATTGCTGTCATGATTTATCTTTTGTTCATTCAGATTAAATCTCGTAGTAATTTGCTCATATTTCCAACAGCCCCCACCCGCGTCAAGTTTTCTTTGTTCGGTGAGGCCCCACCACAGCCCCCCCACAACCAAAGTCCCCACCCGAGCCCCTTCGATCGCACCGGCGAACTCCGGCGAGCTCTGAAAAATCGACTAACCCAATTTTGAAATTTAGTCTACTGTGATTTAACTAGTGTAGAATATAAAAGGGGAAAACCATAAGCATTGGGAGTACAGTGTTGAGCGTGCCATGGCGGATCTGAAGGTGCAAATCGGACAAAGGCAACTTCGCAACCAGTGTTTGCTCTCCACTAGCAATTAAGTGATGGACAAGAAATCAGAGTAAAGTAGTGGCAATCTATTTTCTTGCTGCGATAAATAAGTTGAGCAGATACGAAAGAGTATCGCCTTTGGTGCGGCGCCGTGTATGCATCTGCTGAGAAATTGACGGTGCTGTGGTAGCAATGGCTATGGGCGGCGTGGAAGCAGATCTAGGAGGGTAGACGGTGGCGGCTTGGCGCGGTGGACGAGACAGTTGTAGGAGCGGCGCCGGCAAGGTGGACGACGGCGGGGATGAAGCGAGAGGATGGGATGCAAGGATCCCGGTCTGAAGCCGTGGATGAGAGAGGTCGATCTCTTGTAATGGACAGTGGCGTTGGGGTATCAGCTCCAACATGGTGGAGGAGGACGGTGGTGGATGGGGTGGCGGACGGAGGAGGCTGGGGTGGAGAGGGTGTTTTGGCGCCCACGGAGTACGAATGGGGAAATGGAGGTGGAGAGGAAGGGGGGAACCATGTCTTCAGGGTGCGCGTGTCTCAAATGCGAGGAAATTTACAAACTTAGCCCCCGTTTCAAATTTCCTACATCACAGCAATATTAGTGGTTGGGGATAGGACGGTAATCTCACATACACCAAATATTTGCCGACAAGAGTTTGTTTTTGGCGCCCACCGTGTATGAATCGGGGAGGGAGTCAATTTCGGCCAAGGACACACTGTGTTTTGGCACCCACCGTGTATGAATCCGGGTGAGAGGCGGTTATGTCACGTTTGAGTGAAATTACAAACCTACCCCTATCGAAACCTATAGAAATTGAGC
This sequence comes from Triticum dicoccoides, assembly GCF_002162155.2. NCBI lineage: Eukaryota > Viridiplantae > Streptophyta > Magnoliopsida > Poales > Poaceae > Triticum > Triticum dicoccoides. The sequence goes on from NC_041390.1 coordinate 586,372,794, forward strand.
AGATAGGCATTGCATGGCAGGGATAGGCAGTAGTAATTTCCATCTCGCAGATTTTGGTTTTGAGCGGTTACTGCGACTTTCCCCGCTTCATTCAAATTTTGCAGAGTGCATATTTACCGTGCCAACTCAATTCGAATCCCGTTTGTATTCTATTTTTTTCCGGGCGGGATCCATTTTTGATTGGAATAAAATTCTATATACATCATTTTTTATATATACTTTCAAAAGAACAACAAAGAATTCTGCTCCTTTATATGTATAATATGATTTACGAATACAATGATCTCAAAATCATAAGGTTGAATTCAAAAAATTAAACCAAATTATGTTCTACTAAAATGTATGGATCAGTAATATCTACATATTAAATAACATAGATGCGCGTGAATTCATATGAGTATGCATGTTTGATAGATCAATTTTGGTTCGAGTATGGATTACATTTATCATCATCTCGAATTCAAATATTTGAATCCCTTTTATGTTCAGTCCTTTCATGCCCATCTCTCTCGCATGCATGCTCCTTCATGTAGCTATCACTCTCTTTTCTCCAGCTCACCCGCATGCTCACTTCATGTTTCTCCTATCCTCGCAAACATGGTCTCTCGACATCTCCCTTGAGAAGTTTCACACTCTCCCTATCATTATACATTACACGGTTTTCATTATCTGTCACGTCTCTACCATTCTCTCGTATCACTAGGTACCTAAGATTTCTTTTTCACTGCCACACACACAGTCTCCACTCGTCTTTCACTTTGTCTTTCTCTTTATGGGATTCTCTCACACACCCTATATGTCTCTAGATATGAATCATACCACTAAAATTACTCTCTCTCTCTCTCTCTCTCTCTCTCTCTCCTATAGACATAACATTTGTTGCGGTCTCCTTTTCATCTCCATCCCAGACTGACATTATTCATTTGTTTACCGATCGGACAAACTCCCCCCCCTCTCTCTCTCACACACACACAACTCCTGCTTCCACTCCCCTTCCTGACTACCGTCTCTCTCTCTCACACACACAAAACTCTTGCTTTCGCACCCCGACTCGTATTTCTCTCACAAACATTTATCGACTAGCCTCTAGATAGGTTTATACACCCGCACACTCGTGCTTCCACTATCGCATACATGTCTCTCTCCCGCTCCTTGTATCTATGTAGATTTTTCTTCCCTTCTTGAGACACGCCCTCTTGATCGTGCACACACACACTATCACCTCATTTTAAGCTGATACCTCTCGCACACACACTCTTTGTGTCTTTGTCACACATGCACTCCGTCCTCCTCCTCTCTCCCTCTCTCTCTCACACATGGGCTTTTTGCAACAACTAGCAAGATGCCCATGCTTTTCATGGAACATCAAGATGCATTTGTCTGAGTAGTTTATCTTGTGGGAGGAAAGGATGAACAAGGGAAGGCCTTATTTGCAAGTGTGGAGAGGGGTGTGGGTATCTTTTTGCAAAATTGCCATAGTTTCCTTCTTATCCGTCAGATATAGATTGGACGACCTTTATTGCAGGATGGCATGCACACGATCATCACTGACTATGCTTTTTATAAGAGTAGGGGTAAAAAATAGAGTTGGTGATGATGGTGGGCCTGCCATCCTGCAATATAGGCCGTCTGATTTATATTTGACGGATAGGAACGAAACTATGGCAATTTACCCGCACTCCTCTCCACATTTGCAGATAAGGCCTTCCCTCGTTCATCCTTTTCTCCCACAAGATCTTGATGTTCCGTGCAACGCACGGGCATCTTGCTAGTAAGAGTAGAAATTAGACATATACCACTTCTCGAATCTTGAAACCAACAACATTCCTCCCTTATCTCATCAAAACCACCAAAGGAATATATTTTGAGTGAAACATAACAATTTTTTAGTGATATATGTATTTCAAAACTAGACTTTTTTTTTCCATCAAATCGATGAATATGTATTAATCTACTCACATCGTGTGGCAACGCATTGGCACATTGCTAGTAGTTATTATAATTTTTTGGACACCAGACAAATGGTGGAGTACATATACAAAGAGAAGAGGCGCACGCACGCAGTCGGTCTCTCGCTGACTCTCACACACAAGTGTTACGTAAAGGTAATGTTAACAAATGAACCCTCAAACCCTAGGTGCATGATTGCAGCATTCACGGGTACCGGGTACGTGGTGGAGCGCACCTTTGTAGGAATAATCAGCTCGCGTGATAATTTGATCCGTAGGAGTCGATGGTCGGGACCACAGGTGAACGACTTGGAGGAGGTTGCTCGCCAGTTGCCACAGATCGAGTAGCCACGTTTAAAATATCAATTTTTTAGCGGGGTTAAGAGTTCTGATTTTCAATGACGCGTTATAAGTACTAAGTAGTTTTTAGAACGATTGGTATGGAGCGAAAATGGAATTCATAGTACTACGTACCTCCTTGGCGTATGGTCGTATGGGTTTATGTTGCGAGATGTTGAACCTGGTAGTTCTAGGGAAAATACTACGTTTAGATTTAGATGTTGGTTTTCAGTAATGAAAATCGGAAGGGGGAAATGTTGGGGAACGTAGTAATTTCAAAAAATTTCCTACGCACACGCAAGATCATGGTGATGCATAGCAATGAGAGGGGAGAGTGTGATCTACGTACCCTTGTAGATCCACAACGGAAGCGTTTGGTTGATGTAGTCGTACGTCTCCACGGCCCGACCGATCAAGCACCGAAACTACGGCACCTCCGAGTTAGCACACGTTCAGCTCGATGACGATCCCCGGAGTCCGATCCAGCAGAGTGTCGGGGAAGAGTTCCGTCAGCACGACGGCGTGGTGACGATCTTGATGTACTACTGTCGCAGGGCTTCGCCTAAGCACCGCTACAATATTATCGAGGACTATGGTGGCAGGGGGCGCCGCACACGGCTAAGAATATGATCATGTGGATCAACTTGTGTTCCTCTGGGGTGCCCCTGCCTCCGTATATAAAGGCTCAAGGGGGGGGGTGCGGCCGGCCTAGGAGAGGCGCGCCAGGAGGAGTCCTACTCCCTCCGGGAGTAGGATTCCCCCCCCCCCAATCCTAGTTGGAATAGGATTCACGGAGGGGGGAAAAGAGGAAGGGGGGCCAACCCCCTCTCCTTGTCCTATTCGGACCAAGGGAGGGGAGGGGCGCGTGGCCCATCTCTGGTTGCCTCTTCTCTTTTCCACTAAGGCCCACTAAGGCCCATATATCTCCCGGGGGGTTCCGGTAACCTCCCGGTACTCTGGTAAAATCCCGATTTCACCCGGAACACTTCCGATATCCAAACATAGGCTTCCAATATATCAATCTTTATGTCTCGACCATTTTGAGACTCCTCGTCATGTCCGTGATCACATCCGGGACTCCGAACAAACTTCGGTACATCAAAACGTATAAACTCATAATATAACTATCATCGAAACCTTAAGCGTGCGGACCCTACGGGTTCGAGAACAATGTAGACATGACCGAGAAACGTCTCCGGTCAATAGCCAATAGCGGGACCTGGATGCCCATATTGGCTCCTACATATTCTGCGAAGATCTTTATCGGTCAGACCGCATAACAACATACGTTGTTCCCTTTGTCATCGCTATGTTACTTGCCCGAGATTCGATCGTCGGTATCTAATACCTAGTTGAATCTCGTTACCGGCAAGTCTCTTTACTCGTTCTGTAATACATCATCCCGCAACTATCTCATTAGTTGCAATGCTTGCAAGGCTTTAAGTGATGTGCATTACCGAGAGGGCTCAGAGATACCTCTCCGACGATCGGAGTGACAAATCCTAATCTCGAAATACGTCAACCCAACATGTACCTTTGGAGACACCTGTAGAGCACCTTTATAATGACCCAGTTACGTTGTGACGTTTGATAGCACACAAAGTGTTCCTCCGGCACACGGGATTTACATAATCTCATAGTCATAGGAACATGTATAAGTCATGAAGAAAGCAATATCAACATACTAAACGATCGGGTGCTAAGCTAATGGAATGGGTCATGTCAATCAGATCATTCAACTAATGATGTGATCCCGTTAATCAAATGACAACTCTTTGTCCATGGTTAGGAAACATGACCATCTTTGATTAACGAGCTAGTCAAGTAGAGGCATACTAGTGACACTCTGTTTGTCTATGTATTCACACATGTATTATGTTTCCGGTTAATACAATTCTAGCATGAATAATAAACCTTTATCATGATATAAGGAAATAAATAATAACTTTATTATTGCCTCTAGGGCATATTTCCTTCAGTCTCCCACTTGCACTAGAGTCAATAATCTAGATTACACAGTAATGATTCTAACACCCATGGAGCTTTGGTGCTGATGATGTTTTGCTCGTGGAAGAGGCTTAGTCAACGGGTCTGCTACATTCAACTCCGTATGTATCTTGCAAATCTCTATGTCTCCCACCTGGACTAGATCCCGGATGGAATTGAAGCGTCTCTTGATGTGTTTGGTTCTCTTGTGAAATCTGGATTCCTTTGCCAAGGCAATTGCACCAGTATTGTCACAAAAGATTTTCATTGGACCCGATGCACTAGGGATGACACCTAGATCAGATATGAACTCCTTCATCCAGACTCCTTCGTTTGCTGCTTCCGAAGCAGCTATGTACTCCGCTTCACATGTAGATCCCGCCACGACGCTTTGTTTAGAACTGCACCAACTTATAGCTCCACCGTTTAATGTAAACACGTATCCGGTTTGCGATTTAGAATCGTCCGGATCAGTGTCAAAGCTTGCATCAACGTAACCGTTTACGATGAGCTCTTTGTCACCTCCATATACGAGAAACATATCCTTAATCCTTTTCAGGTATTTCAGGATGTTCTTGACCGCTGTCCAGTGATCCACTCCTGGATTACTTTGGTACCTCCCTGCTAGACTTATAGCAAGGCACACATCAGGTCTGGTACACAGCATTGCATACATGATAGAGCCTATGGCTGAAGCATAGGGAACATCTTTCATTTTCTCTCTATCTTCTGCAGTGGTCAGGCATTGAGTCTGACTCAACTTCACACCTTGTAACACAGGCAAGAACCCTTTCTTTGCTTGACCATTTTGAACTTCTTCAAAATCTTGTCAAGGTATGTGCTTTGTGAAAGTCCAATTAAGCATCTTGATCAATCTCTATAGATCTTTATGCCTAATGTAAGCAGCTTCACCGAGGTCTTTCATTGAAAAACTCTTATTCAAGTATCCCTTTATGCTATCCAGAAATTCTATATCATTTCCAATCAGTAATATGTCATCCACATATAATATCAGAAATGCTACAGAGCTCCCACTCACTTTCTTGTAAATACAGGCTTCTCCGAATGTCTGTATAAAACCAAATGCTTTGATCACACTATCAAAGCGTTTATTCCAACTCCGAGAGGCTTGCACCAGTCCATAAATGGATTGCTGGAGCTTGCACACTTTGTTAGCTCCCTTTGGATCGACAAAACCTTCCGGTTGCATCATATACAACTCTTCTTCCAGAAATCCATTCAGGAATGCAGTTTTGACATCCATCTGCCAAATTTCATAATCATAAAATGCGGAAATTGCTAACATGATTCGGATAGACTTAAGCATCGCTATGGGTGAGAAGGTCTCATCGTAGTCAACCCCTTGAACTTGTCGAAAACCTTTTGCGACAAGTCGAGCTTTGTAGACAGTAATATTACCGTCAGCGTCAGTCTTCTTCTTGAACATCCATTTATTCTCAATTGCTTGCCGATCATCGGGCAAGTCAACCAAAGTCCATACTTTGTTCTCATACATGGATCCCATCTCAGATTTCATGGCTTCAAGCCATTTTGCGGAATCTGGGCTCACCATCGCTTCTTCATAGTTCGTAGGTTCATCATGATCTAGTAGCATGATTTCCAGAACAGGATTACCGTACCACTCTGGCGCGGATCTTACTCTGGTTGATCTACGAGGTTCAGTAGTATCTTGTTCTGAAGTTTCATGATCATTATCATTAGCTTCCTCACTAATTGGTGTAGGTGTCGCAGAAACAGTTTTCTGTGATGTACTACTTTCCAATAAGGGAGCAGGTACAGTTACCTCATCAAGTTCTACTTTCCTCCCACTCACTTCTTTCGAGAGAAACTCCTTCTCTAGAAAGGATCCATTCTTAGCAACGAATGTCTTGCCTTCGGATCTGTGATAGAAGGTGTACCCAACAGTCTCCTTTGGGTATCCTATGAAGACATATTTCTCCAATTTGGGTTCGAGCTTATCAGGTTGAAGCTTTTTCACATAATCATCACAGCCCCAAACTTTAAGAAATGACAACTTTTGTTTCTTGCCAAACCATAGTTCATAAGGGGTCGTCTCAACGGATTTTGATGGTGCCCTATTTAACGTGAATGCGGCCGTCTCTAAAGCATAACCCCAAAACGATAGCGGTAAATCAGTAAGAGACATCATAGATCGCACCATATCTAGTAAAGTACGATTATGACGTTCAGACACACCATTACGCTATGGTGTTCCGGGTGGCGTGAGTTGCGAAACTATTCCGCATTGCTTCAAATGTACACCAAACTCGTAACTCAAATATTCTCCTCCACGATCAGATCATAGAAACTTTATTTTCTTGTTACGATGATTTTCAACTTCACTCTGAAATTCTTTGAACTTTTCAAATGTTTCAGACTTATGTTTCATTAAGTAGATATACCCATATCTGCTTAAGTCATCTGTGAAGGTGAGAAAATAACGATATCCACCACGAGCCTCAATCTTCATCGGACCACATACATCTGTATGTATGATTTCCAACAAATCTATTGCTCTCTCCATAGTACCGGAGAACGGTGTTTTAGTCATCTTGCCCATGAGGCACGGTTCGCAAGTACCAAGTGATTCATAATCAAGTGGTTCCAAAAGCCCATCAGTATGAAGTTTCTTCATGCGCTTTATACCGATATGACCTAAATGGCAGTGCCACAAATAAGTTGCACTATCATTATCAACTCTGCATCTTTTGGCTTCAACATTATGAATATGTGTGTTACTACTATCGAGATTCATCAAAAATAGACCACTCTTCAAAGGTGCATGACCATAAAAGATATTACTCATATAAATAGAACAACCATTTTCTCTGTTTTAAATGAATAACCGTCTCACATTAAACAAGATCCAGATATAATGTTCATGCTCAACGCTGGCACCAAATAACAATTATTTAGGTCTAATACTAATCCCAAAGGTAGATGTAGAGGTAGCGTGCCGACCGCGATCACATCGACTTTGGAACCATTTCCCACGCGCATCGTCACCTCGTCCTTTGCCAGTGTTTGCTTAATCCGTAGTCCCTGTTTCGAGTTGCAAATATTAGCAACAGAACCAGTATCAAATACCCAGGTGCTACTGCGAGCTCTAGTAAGGTACACATCAATAACATGTATATCACATATACCTTTGTTCATCTTGCCATCCTTCTTATCCGCCAAATACTTGGGGCAGTTCCGCTTCCAGCGACCAGTCTGCTTGCAGTAGAAGCACTCAGTTTCAGGCTTAGGTCCAGACTTGGGTTTCTTCTCTTGAGCAGCAACTTGCTTGCTGTTCTTCTTGAAGTTCCCCTTCTTCTTCCCTTTGCCCTTTTTCTTGAAACTAGTGGTCTTGTTGACCATCAACACTTGATGCTCCTTTTTGATTTCTACCTCCGCAGCTTTCAGCATTGCGAAGAGCTCGGGAATAGTCTTATTCATCCCATGCATATTATAGTTCATCACGAAGCTCTTGTAGCTTGGTGGCAGTGATTGGAGAATTCTGTCAATGACGCAATCATCTGGAAGATTAACTCCCATCTGAATCAAGTGATTATTATACCCAGACATGTTGAGTATATGCTCACTGGCAGAACTGTTCTCCTCCATCTTGCAGCTATAGAACTTATTGGAGACATCATATCTCTCAATCCAGGCATTTGCTTGAAATATTAACTTCAACTCCTGGAACATCTCATATGCTCCATGACGTTCAAAACATCGTTGAAGTCCTGATTCTAAGCCGTAAAGCATGGCACACTGAACTATTGAGTAGTCATCAGCTTTGCTCTGCCAGACGTTCATAACATCTGGTGTTGCTCCAGCAGCAGGCCTGGCACCCAGCGGTGCTTCCAGGACGTAATTCTTCTATGCAGCAATGAGGATAATCCTCAAGTTACGGACCCAGTCCGTGTAATTGCTATCATCATCTTTCAACTTTGCTTTCTCAAGGAACGCATTAAAATTCAATGGAACAACAGCACGGGCCATCTATCTACAATCAAACATACATAAGCAAGATACTATCAGGTACTAAGTTCATGATAAATTTAAGTTCAATTAATCATATTACTTAAGAACTCCCACTTAGATAGACATCCCTCTAATCTTCTAAGTGATCACGTGATCCAAATCAACTAAACCATAACCGATCATCACGTGAAATGGAGTAGTTTTCAATGGTGAACATCACTATGTTGATCATATCTACTATATGACTCACGCTCGATCTTTTGATCTCAGTGTTCCGAGGCCATATCTGCATATGCTAGGCTCGTCAAGTTTAACCTGAGTATTCTGCGTGTGCAAAACTGGCTTGCACCCATTGTAGATGGACGCAGAGCTTATCACACCCGATCATCACGTGGTGTGTGGGCACGACAAACTTTGGCAACGGTGCATACTCAGGGAGAACACTTTTATCTTGATAATTTAGTGAAAGATCATCTTATAATGCTACCGTCAATCAAAGCAAGATAAGATGCATAAAAGATAAACATCACATGCAATCAATATAAGTGATATGATATGGCCATCATCATCTTGTGCTTGTGATCTCCATATCCGAAGCACCGTCATGATCACCATCGTCACCGGCGCGACACCTTGATCTCCATCGTAGCATCGTTGTCGTCTCGCCAATCTTATGCTTCCACGACTATCGCTACCGCTTAGTGATAAAGTAAAGCATTACAGCGCGATTGCATTGCATACAATAAAGCAACAACCATATGGCTCCTGCCAGTTGCTGATAACTCGGTTTACAAAACATGATCATCTCATACAATAAAATTTAGCATCATGTCTTGACCATATCACATCACAACATGCCCTGCAAAAACAGGTTAGACGTCCTCTACTTTGTTGTTGCAAGTTTTACGTGGCTGCTACGGGCTTAAGCAAGAACCAATCTTACCTACACATCAAAACCACAACGATAGTTTGTCAAGTTGGTGCTGTTTTAACCTTCGCAAGGACCGGGCGTAGCCACACTCGGTTCAACTAAAGTTGGAGAAACTGTCACCCGCAAGCCACCTATGTGCAAAGCACGTCGGGAGAACCGGTCTCGCGTAAGCGTATGCGTAATGTCGGTCCGGGCCGCTTCATCCAACAATACCGCCGAACCAAAGTATGACATGCTGGTAAGCAGTATGACTTATATCGCCCACAACTCACTTGTGTTCTACTCGTGCATATAACATCAACACATAAAACCTGGCTCTGATGCCACTGTTGGGGAACGTAGTAATTTCAAAAAATTTCCTACGCACACGCACGATCATGGTGATGCATAGCAATGAGAGGGGAGAGTGTGATCTACGTACCCTTGTAGATCGACAACGGAAGCGTTTGGTTGATGTAGTCGTACGTCTCCACGGCCCGACCGATCAAGCATCGAAACTACGGCACCTCCGAGTTCTAGCACACGTTCAGCTCGATGACGATCCCCGGACTCCGATCCAGCAAAGTGTCGGGGAAGAGTTCCGTCAGCACGACGGCATGGTGACGATCTTGATGTACTACTGTCGTAGGGGTTCGCCTAAGCACCGCTACAATATTATCGAGGACTATGGTGGCAGGGGGCGCCGCACACGGCTAAGAATATGATCACGTGGATCAACTTGTGTTCCTC